>NC_134414.1:149845824-150148854 GCF_030867145.1 Opisthocomus hoazin
TTGCACCGAGCCTTCGAAGGACAGAGTATTAGCTAGGTCTGAAAGTTTCCTAAAGTGACATCAAAGACTCAGTGCTGGAAGCAAGAGAAAAACATGATTTTCTGACGCGAACTTGGAGGGCTTGTCTCCTCTGTCTCAAGAAAATTTTCTTTTTCCTTCAGGAATTGTTGCAATGATAGACCTCCATTTCCCTGAGTTTTCTCCATGCTGCTTCTTCCTCTCCTTACAATACTGGAAGTCTCTTCCCTTCCTTCATTTATATACTTTCCTTACAGAAACATTGAATCTGATTTTGTTCTATCCTATGATTTATCAAAATGGAAATCAATCCAGATTCATTATTTAGGGGGTGGGACTGGTTGCTTACATTACTGATCAACGAGCCTTCTGCAGTAAACAGTCGTGAATAAGCTCCAGAAGCAGACAAATGACCTCATGGACCTCACTGTCTTTAACCATTCCCCAGCTTCTACAGTTCTTATTCTACTTCCCTATTTTTCCTCTGAGGCTTACACCAATCAAACAAACATGGGGTGTGTTCTGTCAGTCAAAGTTCTAGGATGAAGGATCCCAAAAGAGTTGTCTAAGCCCTGCATGCACACAAATATCATGTGGGACACAGAATTTTATAATGGTGGAAAATTATTCCTCATAAGGCTGCCACAGTCAATTTTCCACATTAAATTCTTTTTTTTGTTTGGCTTAGCTTAGAATTCTCTGATTGCAATGTGTCTTTTTTCTCATTTCTGAACTCTTTAGATCTACTGCGTGACGTCAGTAAACACAAGGGACCAGCCCACGCAGATGAGATACTCACAGAGAAAGGGATGCAGGTGAACACGTCCTTCTCTGACACCACATCATCAATCAAGCTCCTGTTTTCCCCTTGATACTCGAGTGTGGCACTCAGCGTCACAGACTCATTCAGGTGGGTCAGCTGAACGCAGACTTTCTCAGGAGAATCCGTGTGTATCAGAAAGGGCAGCAGCACCATGTACTGCCTAGGAAGAGAGGGAAGCAAGAATCAGAAGGATCAGAAATGTGAAACAGTTTTAAGGCAACAGTACTGAGTGAAAGGAAATTAACAAATCAGCATGCCTAATCCATTACTACCCCTGTGAATTGCAGTGTACATACACATGAGCATTCATTTTATTTTGAGTTTATACATACCAAACTGCCTAACTAATTAGCCTAAAAGCAGGAAAATGCTTGCAGTGGAAGAAACAATTTCTATGCTAATGGAGAGTCCTTTACAAAGGGTGTTTTGTTCTGCTTCACAGTAGGGAGTAAGGATGGTGTGAAAAGTTCCAGGCTGTTAATTGATTTTTGTATATCCCACAATCTCCTATTGAGACTCAGAGGCATTAGCTAAAAAAAGGTTGAAAATTCAGTAGTTTTAGGGTTGAAAAAACCACCCACTTGTCTGGCTGCTCCTGTCTTTGCCTATCCAGGTTTCCAAATCCTTCTCATGCTGAGCAAAAATGTGAGTGCTTGCAGTTTGGGACCTTATTAAGATGAGAACACAAAGGATTTCAGAGAGTAGTGGTTTGTTGCAACACAAGTGTACTTGCATCTTCAAAAAGCTTTTTACAAAGGTCCCTCACAAAGGACCCCTAAACTAAGCTGCCATACAATAAAAGTGATAATTTTACTGATTTTTTATTAATAAATCAACTTATTAATCCTGGATTAATTGGTTAAAAGATAGGACACAAAGTGCAGGAACCGATGAAAATCTCCAGAGTCTGTGTTGGGACCCCTGTGGTTCATTACACTTCTAAATGATCTGGGAAACACAATTTTCTGATAATTGCCCAGGGTAAGAAAATTCTTAAAATTGACTTACATATTTGTGGAAAACTTTTGTCATATGGTGGGACTGCATAGCAGAAATGGCAAATGAACTGTTCATAAAGGGAAAACAATAAATAGAGGAAGAAAAAATTACACCAACAGTATATATACTATTGTGTATATGCTGTATCACTAAGTGGGCTACTACCACTTGGACACGAGCACTGTTGATCACTCTTGGAAAATTCTCATTCAGTGATAAGTAACAAATGGACTATAGGGAAGTGTTCTGAAAGGAACAGAGGACAAATCAGAACGCATCGTTTTGCTATTGTATAATTGCAAAGTACTTCCATATCTCACATATGATGTGTTGGTTTGCTCCCACTGAAAAAGTGGATTTAGCAGGAAAGGTTCAGTGAAAGATGGCAGAGGTGATCTGAAATCTGGAATGATTTCCATAGGAGAAGACACTACATAGATTAGGACTCTTCAGCCTGGAAAAAGGCTTGACAGAAAGCTATAAAGTCACGATGTGCACGACAGACAGTATGGTTTGTTCATCACCTGTGATGACGCATGTACTAAACCACACCAGGTGAAAATATTAAGCAGATGGCTTAGAAAAAATAGAAGGAAGCAGAAACTTTGTCACTAATGTACAAAATTAAAATGAGGAACTTCATACTACCAGATGCTGTAAAGTCCAAATGTTCAATTCTGGTATGGTCAGCTTGTGGCTCTTGAGCCTTCTGGTGCTCTCAAGCAGACCAAGAAGGGCACAACCACCCAGGCTGCATCAGGTGACAGACAGCAGTCAACTGTCCTTCCCTGGATGAGGAACAAAATAAGCCAGCAGCAGCCACTGAGTTGGATAATCAGGGCCTTACCTGCGTGTCCAGCCACATGCAGGCCCTTAAAAGAAGCTGTCACTCCCCACCTGCCAGTAACTCCCCAAGGCATATGGTATCTGCCTCATGGCACCAGCCACATAAAATTTTCTATGAGGCTCATAAGGGCATGAAGATCAGCTGCTCCCGATATGAAGGTTATAAAAAATGTCCTGGGTAAATCAGTTGCCCAGAAATGGCTAGAAAACGTAGTAGCACATGTGTAATCCCTGCTGCAATAAGACCTTGAACCTCTGACAGAAGCTCCATGAGGCTATAGCCGATGGGAAACTCATTTCCACAGTACTTGCCTTGCTCCTCTACTCTGTCCCTCAGCACCTACAACTGGCCACCAACACAGGCAGAATGCAGAGCTAATGGTCTGAGGCTGGACCATTTTTACAGACCTGGTATTCCTTTATCCCTGTGCATATTCAAGCTATCCCGATGCAGCAGCAGGAGGTTCTGGTGGCAATTCAATCTGCAGGGTGTATTAACCACTGTGTGCATAGGAGGAAACCTAAAGCCACTGTGGAGGTGGTGGGACCCAGGCAGTACCTCCATTTCCCTCAACACCAGGCAACGGGATAAAGCATGACGAGGAGCCAGCCGGTAACTCCGGCCAGCGCGTGCTGCTGCAGAAGCAGTGAAAGAAGTGAGCTCCAGCCACCCAGGGAGTGACTCGCAGCTTGTGACTGCTTGCTCCAGCGCTCCCCTTCCTCCACAGCCTTCTCACCACGGCGTCGCCCCGTGTCTGCTTCCCCTCACGCTATTTCCCCTGTCCCCATCAGTGGCACTGGCTGTAACCTCCAGCCTGCTGAAGGGACAGCGTGACCTAGTTCGCGGGGAATTTGGCATCATTTCTCTTCCTGTTCACTGTTCTGCTGAAGTTTTGGCCAATGTGCAGAACTTCCCCCTACACCGGCTTCCCTGCCTTTGAAACAAGGATAAGAAATACACTGTTTATAGACCTCCATTTAGCTGTTTTGGGATGTGCTGGCGAAAAGAGCTAGATGAATTAAAGTACTAAGAGGCTTTAAATAACTTGGGTCACAACATCCATGTATAGACTTTCCAGGACAAAAAGCATCTGGGCTGCCAAAAGAGACCTCAGCAGCTTCCCTGCATGCAACGAACTGTTCTGAAAACAGATGCAGTGACTCCAGCAGAAGCAGGCCACAAAGGAGGGATAGCAGAAAGTGGCTGAGGCAAAAACAGTGAGTTTGTCTCTATATAGAAGGTAATACTCTAGCTTAAGATGGACTACCATCTGTGTATTGACTCTTGGCTACTTCCTGGAACAAACACTCAACCAAAGAAGTCAGTGAATTTCATCAGCTCCATCAGTCCAAACCCACACCTGCCAATTCATGTGCCATCACGACCCTGCATTCTGGCTCTATGCAGTGTATCCCCAAGCATGTACACCGCATTATAAAGTAGTTGGTGTACACAACCACCTACCAGAATAGGAGAATGATACCTCCTGTTGAATTCTTCCAGAAAAGATCCAGAGCAAGGAAAAAAAATCTTGCTGTCTGTATGTTACAGAATCATAACATTTTTGGTTGCAAGGAATCCCTGGATGTCTCAAGCCCACCTTCTCTCCTGGAACTGGACTGTTGCAAAGGAATCCATAGATGGAGATTCCATCAGCTCTCTGGATCACCTGTTCCAGTGCTGCACTAACTTGGTGAACAAGTTTTATTCTAATATATAGTCTGAACCTTAATTGTGTCTCCTGTGCAGCCAGCTGCATCTGAAACAGAAACGGCAGCAACTGCTGCCGCTCAAAGAAGCTATTGCCCTACCCCGGCCAGCCACAGGAAGCAAGCTTTGGTTGGAAGCTTCATTTTCCCCTCAGCTCAAAGGCGGCTTCCCTTCTGTGTTATACACAGCACCTGATCTACCCTGCAACACTTAAAACAACACCACTACCCTTGCACCTGCCTAGCAATTCACTGCTCAGACTCCACTGCCTCCCTGCTCCCCAGCTGTTTACTGGGCTCCTGTCTTCATTCTGTGGATCCCAGCTACACCCCTCTCTCCCCAACTCTCTCAGCCCTTCCTTCTTCTCCACTCCTCAAATGGTGCTCAAGTCAGCGATGAAGCACAGCATGTTGCTCACAGGAGCAGTATGGATTTGCTCCCTTTCCCCCTGATCTTGGGCAGGGATGAATTAAGATTACTTGATCTCAATTATTTAGTTACATCAGCTTACTGTAGGGAGACTAGAGAGCTCAGCCTGACCCCAGAGCAGACTTGGCTGGCTCATCTGCCCCAGAAGAACCCAGACAGGACAGATTCATGGGAGGTTGACGGTGCAGTGTGAGTCAAGGGTCCTTCAGTCTGAGCCAGTCACCAGTTCACCTCAGACCACGCAGTAAGCGGCAGCAGCAGCACTGCACCTTCTGCTGCAGCTACTACCACTACTGCAGTGCTCATGTGCATGAAATCTCTGTAGCAAGCATGATGAGACCCGCAGTGGTGAACACCGCGCTTCTGCCAGCACAGCAAGAGGCACAGTGTGCGACAGCAGCTGGGGTCTGAGGAGGGAGGCTGCTCCCATCCAGACTAGAGGCTCTGGAGCAATCCTCTCTGGTAGGCAACGCTGGGGCGGGGAAGCCAGCCTCCAGTCTGCCCGTGCCATCCTGGGCTGCCCCTTTCCTTGGAGCCCTTGGCAGAGTGGGTGCTGCAGCCATGCTGCTGGTCTGCGGAGCCCTGGGGTGCGTGCCCCAGGGGAGGGTGCCAGCGCCAGGCTCCACACCAGAGGAAGAGAATCTAGGTCACAGATCCTCTTTGGGAACAAGCACATCTGATGCTGCCAAGGGAAACAAACTGGCTTGAAAGAAATAAGAGAAAGGGGAGAAAACGGGCTTGAAAGCAACAGGAGAATGGGGAGAAATAATTCAGCAATTCAAACAAGGATACTACCAGAAAGGTAAGTACGCAGATTCTGCCATCGTGCCTGCAAAACCCCAGGCACCTGAGCTTTCTAGGCAGGTATGTACTTAGGGAAAGATGTTGTGAGGATCCAGGGCTGGACTAGGAGGCAGCTGAAGGGCAGGAGTGTGGGCATTGGCAGAGCTGGGGGGGTGTCCAGGGCTGGACAACCAGGGCGTTGCAGAGTGGGAGTGGGGAGCACTGGCAGAGCTGTGGAGGAAGCTCAGGGCTTGGCTACTTGTGGGATGCAGGGCAGGAGTGGAAGAAGCTGGTACAGCCCTTAGATATAAAGGAAGAAAACTGAAGGCAAAAAAGGAGCAGTAAGACCTCCCTCCCCCCTCCACATGTGTAGCTTACGGTTCTGTGGTGGGAGAGGTGTTTCCAGGAAGGAAGAAGAGGAGAAGGAGGAAGATGTTTGGTTTGCTGGGCAGCCCGTCCTTCCCCATGGTGCAGAGCAGGTCGTGGTGAGTCAAGCAGATGCCTGGTCTGGTCTGGTGCTGCTGTTTTCCCGCACCTTATAATTCTCCTCCACTCTCTGCTGGGTCAGCCTCTTTATAACTGCTCTCTGCAAACAGCCCAGGGGCTGGAGGAGATAAGGGCTGGGGGCCAGGGCCCATCCGGAAATGGGGAGAGGCGGTCAGGAGGAGCTGGAACAGAGGGACAGCATTTGGCCAGAGACTTTCCAAGTGGGGGAAGGGTTATTGGATAGTGCTTATATTAGAAATGTTTGAATGATTCATACCCTGCTTTCCTTAACCCATCATAAATCCACAGTGTTGGGGAAATGAACTATGTTCAACACAGGGTAATATTTCCTGTGGGCAGCACGCAATCACAGCACTCTGATGTGGGGTACTGTGATCTTTTGAAGCCACAAACCAGGTTTATAGGTATTTTAAGAACAAAAGGAAACCCACAGACAGAAACATTGCTCATATTATGTCAACAGAATACTTCAGTAGTGTGCTGACACAGTTGCTGACAGAGCTACTGTGTGGGGTACTGGTCTAGATATGGAAATAAGTTCTGTTCGCACTGTGAATATGCACAAATATTACACAATGCCATTGGGAGACATCCTTGCCTCCCCAGCATGGTGATCATCTTCTGTCATTCAGTGTCACCTGGAGCACAGATGTTCCAGGTGTTCCAGGTGGCTCCTCTTTCCCTTTGCCAGATTCACATCTGTGCTGCTGTGAGTCACATTTGCAACAAAAGTCAGTCATAAATAGTGCTGCTCACTTGACTTGGTCTTCTGCAAACCTCTGGTTCTAGCAGCTTATCCAGAAGTTGAACCTAGTAAGAAAAACAGTTTGCTAAATGCCAGCAGATCATTGAACAGAACTGTTCAGCGCAAACTACAAGCACTCCCTGAGACGCCTGTCTAGGTGGGGTGTTTGCACCAGTCCACAGAAAACTGCAAATTTGCAGCTGGAGGGCTGTCAGTATGCCCGCCAGTGCCTGTGCAGTGAGAGGATTCGGTAACGCGCTTTATAGAGATTCAAGATCCCTGTGAAGATTTCTGTTGTGTATGAATAACCCAGCAGAGAAAATTGCTTCAGCGCAAGCCACCTTGAATGCGTCTGTGTGGAGGCACATCAATGGCAGAGGTTCTCTGTTCTGTGCAAGAGAGCTTATTAAACCACAACAGCACAGGCAGCCCTATTTGCTCTTTGCCTGAAGACTGAGCTTTGAAAAAGAATGACTGTTAAGACTGAATGTTAGCTATACAGTGTGTCTTGACTCTGATGTAGTAGCCAGAAAACCGCAGGGAAGAGTGGTGCAAAGGACCAGGAGAAATGTCTGGGGATGAAAGGAAGTCTAAGAATGGTGTTCAAAAATCAGGCACAGTCTCCCATGGAATAAAATTTAACAGCTTTTAAAAACCACAGTTTTTAGTTAGGAAGTTAGGAAAACAGTCAGGAGGCAGCCAGTATCTGCTGGGGGGAAGTGTTATATAAATGTCATATGGAGAAGGAATGAACACATACTCACACAAACCAAGAGATTTAGCAGATTATCAGTCAGAGATGGAAATACTGATAAAAAAGTGGTTGTGTAACTACCAAGTAATAAAAACCATACAGATCATTCTCCAGAAATGCCCCCTATCATCTGTCCTCTCACTCCCATCTTCTTCAGTAAATAACTCATGCAAAATACCAGTGTTCAAAGCAATAGTGTCCTGGGCATTTGCTGGAAAACATGACTCATCCCAAGCTGCCTGTTGTCATCCAGGCTGCTGCAAACTAAAACCAGAAAGAAGTCTTAACAAACACATGCAAAGTGTGCTTTGAAGATGAGCATGTAAAACTAAAATTCATAGATCTACGGGGCCATCAAACTCAGCGATTCAACGGAGATTCTATTCACTATTGTCTTCTTCCTTCTACTAACCAATTTACTGTCCACAAGCTATAGAACACCTGCTTCTCAGTCCCCCAGGAACCGCTTACCAGCTCTCTGACACCCTAATGCCCACTTTGCTCCCTAAGGGCTAACGGCCCTTCAGCTCAGGCTGTTGGTGCTTCAGCTTCTTCCTCTCTCACAAAGCCCAGAACAAGTGGTCTGAACTTGTACTCAGCTTGAAGGCTTTTAGGTGCTTTTTCAGACCTGAAAGAGAGATTGTGTGTCTGAAAGACTGGCTACATCTTCCAACAAGGCTAGCTGGTCTAATAAAAATATAATTGCTGAAAAAGGCATGCAACATCTTTGCCTTACAAGGTGATGGCTTCAGTGAAATGGCAGCCATGATTTTAACCACAGGAAAGATATTTCTTCTTATGATAATGCTTCATACATGTCTGAGGTCACTGCACACCTGGCAGATGAAGAGACAAACTGTACAATCTGATACCTTCAGTGACTAGTCCCCACATTAAGCTGGTATAAAACCTAAGTGAATGATTGTACCTAACTGTTGATCACAAAGAATTTAAATTAAGCCACATCGCAGTAAATGGTTGATATTGCTGAAGTGCCTACATCTCATTTCTTATAATCCTCCAAGCAGAGTGGATTTCTACCCTAAACGATAGCAATTAATTTTGGTTCATCCTGCTTGAAAATGAATAATTACATATGTTTACTCTGACTTTGAAAGGCAGCACATCTTTTGGCTGTTCCATAGAAGGTGTTTGAAACTTATTTATTTCTAATGCAAAATTAAAACTGTAACATTATTCTAAAATTTTATTTTGTTCCGAAGAACACTTGGGAAAATTAGCTTAATTCTAGATTAACTGTAACCTCTAAAGAGGTGATGAACTTCAAGTCACAGTGATGAAAGTTACACATGCTGATGCACTGGATTTCCTTTCCAGGTATTATCGTATTGAAATGGAGCAAGACACCAGGTCAGTCAGAAATGGATGCCATGGGAGTACTTCTACTTTGCCTGAAAGTGTCATTATGCCTATTTCTTTATTTTCTTGAAGATTTAATTCTCCACTGTATTTCCTTTGCAGGTTCCTTTCCACCAGCAGTTTAAAATATATCCTTCTGAGTTGAACTGACTGACACAAAAGATGAAATTAATATGGGCTATCATAAATATTGATAAATTCCAATCACAGCAAAGCTTATTCTGCAAAGTTTCCTATAAAGTCTTCACTACATTGCCTGGCAAAGATGACAGAAAAATGTGGTGTCCTACTCCTCCAAGTTTATAACCATTATAGAAAACATATTTCCCCATGACAAGACAGCAAGGTGCTGAACTGTGCTGTTTTAATCACCTTAACCCAATTCTGGTCTATTTTACTCTGACTTCTTTTCAGTTTCTGTTGAGCTTTGTAGACGACTACCGATAGTCCAATAACAGGATGAGGGGTAACGGTTTTAAACTAAAACAGGGTAGGTTTAGGCTAGATATAAAGAAGAAATTCTTTACAATGAGGGTGGTGAAACACTGGAACGGGTTGCCCAGAGAGGTAGTGGAGGCCCCATCCCTGGAAACATTCAAGACCAGGTTGGACAGGGCTCTGAGCAACCTGATCTAGTTAGCGGTGTCCCTGCTCGCTGCGGGGGGGTTGGACTAGATGACCTCTAGGGGTCCCTTCCGACCCAAAACTTTCTATGATTCTAGGATTCTATGAATAACAGAGTGCTCACTGGTCACTGCAATTGCAGGAAGGTGTCTGTGGTCTTAAGCAATTTTGGAACCACTGTCACCAAAGGTAAATAATCCCAAGGAAGACACCTGCTTCTTTACTATGTTCATGTTCTGCCTCCTCAAGGACTGTAGCACAATGCTCAGCCCTCAAAGCCAAACCATAGCAGTAAACTGAAATTTGGCTTTCAAGAAGAGGCATATGTTAAAAGAAAAAGCTGAGGAAACAGTTCTTGGCAACACTGGTATCATGCCTAAAGTGGTCCATGCACTTTCACGTACATAAGAACTGCTGGTGAAACCAGCAGCTTTGACAAAGAAATGTCTGTCTTCTGTACCTACATCAGCTTTGCATGGGGAAAGGTGAGAAAACAGCCACTGTAAAACCTGAGACTTATATTAACAGCTCCGGTTAACAAGATTGTGTTGACTGTTCAGCTAAAGGTTGAAAAAAATTGTTCAGAAAAAAAAAAAAAGAAAAGAGTATTTCTATTTTAAAGGAATTCCAAATAATGATATTGGTTCCCCCAGTGTATGTAAAGCAAAGAAACCCAAAGCAATTTAGTTCAAACGACAAAAAAGAATTACAAGAGAAAGTACTAGTTTAAATGAACAGGAGTAACAGCAATACCCAAAGAGAAAAAAGGGTTTACCATTGTGTGAGAGACAAAATACTTCACAGGCCACAGTGAAGAGAAGGTCCTCTATCAGAAAACCTCAGACAGCATGAACATTCTACAAGTTGCAACATGCAGATAAAGGAAGACACGCAATGAAATGAAACACCATAAAAAGGTTTCATCAGCTAAACTTCAAATTAAACTGAAAATATCAGAGCGAATAAAGATTGTCCACTTTCGTGGCCTGTTGAACACCTTAACCTGAGAGCAGGGTCTGTTGGCAGATTAATTGCCTTTCCCAGGCACGGACAGCTGCGTTGCCAAATATAACTCATATTTCTGTGGTGTCATATGAACAGATGAGTAAATTCAGGCATGGCAAAGACATCAATGAATTACTTTCATTTGAATGCACTTTGTAGATTAAATTGCAAACCGTATCAGTAGCTGGGTTTTATAAACAGTCCTGTGATGATATTTTGTGTTATGCAAGGCTAGCCCATTTGTAGGATAAGCCCTATACAAAGCAGGGTTTATCCAGCTTTCCCACCTATACTGTAACAAACGTCACCTCTGTGTACAAACTTTGTCTTGCCTTAAAAGAGACCTATACTGTATGTTGCAAAAAAGCCTGCAGGCAAGGTTGTTAACCCTCCGGCATGAGAAATCTGCAGTGCGTCTGTCTGATACTTCTAGTGCACAGTACACACAGAGTAGGATCATTTGTTGAAATCCCACTATTAAATCCATTGAAGGTAATTAGTGAATGATATCTAATAATTTTAAAATATGTAAGGAAGAAACTAGCTGTCTGCATGTCCACAGATATGTTTTGGATATTATAGAGAAATGAAGATAATCCCTGATGTAGTGAAGAATGGAAAGTTATTTTCATGTATGCATTTGTATTACTCTGACTATTGCCTAGGAAGAGGAGAGAAAAAGCCAAAACATTTACAAATGTGTCTGCAAAAAGCACTTGGGACAATTAACTATACTCTTTTTGAGTCTCTTTGACTCCTCTTTTCAGATAAAACTTTACCATATAAAAACAGATACAAAATCCATATAGACTTTGTGTTTATCTTTAGCTGTGATGCTATTACCTGGGCTCCCTCTCTCCTCAGATGAGGCATCTCATGAAGGTCCTTCAGCTGGTCCCGAGGCTGACGTTCAAGGCAGGTGGAATGAAGCTGGGACCAGGCTATTCTCAGAGGTGCACAGTGGCAGGAGCAGAGACAATGGGCCAAGCTGCGTACAGAGAAACGCTGAGCAGACGTGAGGAAAAAATGCTTCCCCTGAGGGCAATGCAACAACAGAACGGGTGCCCAGAGGTGCCATAGGGTAGCCATCCCAGAGACCATCCAAATTCACAGCACAAGGCCATGAGCAGGACCGTACTTACATGGCATAGGCATAGGCATCATGGATTTGATGTTCCTTCAGCTACAAGAAAGTGCAGCCCGAATCATTGCCCTTCTCTGAATGGCTTTGCTAGCAGAAGGCAGCAGAGGGCTGTGCCAATGCCACCTGCCAGACGGACCATGCCGTGCCTGCCCGGTGCAACGTGCACCGGCTGTGGTGTCTGTGCAAGGGGGCTCTGGCCACGCCAGGGGGGACCTGGCCTTGCACCACGGGGGCCTCAGCCCAGAGCTTGCCAGCTCAGCTGGCGCAGGAGAGAAGGGCTTCATGCTCAGCCCAGTTACTGGCACTGGCTTGCTGGGTGACAGTGGGCAAGTTCAGGCCTGTCTCTGTGCCACAGCTCAGCCAGGTGTCACTTGGTGCTCAAGACACAGGTCCTTCCCCAGTGCAGAGAGGAGCTGGGATTCAGCTGACAAGTGTTGGTCCAGATTTTTGAGATGGAGGATGCTACAGGGAAGCAGGACAAGAAGTCCTAATGGAGTATGAGGCAAGGAAGTCAGTTATTCTCATGTTTAACTCTTCCCCTGCACCTCTGCTTGGTTCTGTTGCAACTTGTTAGACAGAGCAGAGCTGGTCATGCTTGGCCATTCAGATCAGGAAAAGGGGGATGAGCCATGATGCTGTAAGGCAGCTGAACGTGCCATTTGGAACACAGTGTCCTGCTACAGGGCCTGCCCTGGCTGCATTACACCTCTGCACCTCCCTCCTGTTCCGGGATACCCTGCACTGGACACAAGTGGTTGGAAGGGAACAGGACAAGACCTCACCTAAGCAGCCGGAGGCTGTGAGGAGAGAGCCAGCTGGGCATCCCACACTTAGGGCACAGGACTTCTGAGATGAGCTTTGCCATGGCACAGACCTCAGGTCACTGAGTAGTGTGGACACACCTTGACTTGTCAGGAGGGACAGCAAGCAGAACCGGTACAGCCTAGAGCTGGTCACTTCCAGTAAAGTGAAGCAGAAAACATGTGGCATGGTTATGCAATTGCCTCGGGTAATAACCTAACCTTCACCTCCTGGTGGGTACCAAGCCAAAGAGTGGGAGGCTGAAAAAAAATATGCAACATTAGCACTCCAGTAGTGTGCACACAGAGCCCTGTCCATGTGCAGCACGGCGATTTTAGCTCCCTCCACCTCTGCCTGCCTTGTTCATATTTACCCTCCCTTCATTCTCAAATAAGATCTTTTAAATCTCCCAGCTGTCAGATTATATACCCAGTGTGACAACGTGGGGTCCAGGAGCCCTGCTGAAATCACATTCTTAAGGCAGGTCCTGGTTTGCCCAGCAGGACCACTGGTGTGGCAGGAGGGGGGAGCAGAGGACTCCAGGGCAGGATCAACAGGCATCAGATTAGTGTGTTGAGCTTGCAAGAGGATCAGAAAGGGGAAGAGTGGGAAGCCTCCTTGAAGGAGGCTTGTATGTCCTGTATTCAGTGTAATGCCTTGCCTTTAGGATTTTATTGACCCTCATAAGGCGACTCCTTTGGAGGTCAAGGAGAAGGAAGCTGTCTCTTGCTGTCAAACTGTGGGACTAGCTGACACAATATTGCTTCTCTATTTGAAAACTTTTTTAGAAAACTTTTCATTGTAACTCTGAGCAAAAAATTAAAATATGCATGACTGATGTTACTCAGGAAGTCCTTCCCTGATGCTACGCATTTCACAGCCGGTAATGCCAGAGATGTGACCATGTTTCTATGTCACCTGTTTGATGAACCAGGTGCTGAGGGTCATTTGACTGAAGACACGGCCCTGACTCCCTAGTTGCCCACCAGGTAGGTGGCAAATGAACTCAACAAAGAAATGATCAGAGATCAAGGCTGAGTTGTTTCCTCAGAGTAGTCTGACACACTATCATTTCTTGATTGAAGGTTCCTCTGGCTCATTTCTGGTCTTCTCTGATCACTGAATTGGTTGGTCATCAGTCGCACTTCATATTTGACAGAGAGAGGGTGGTGAGGAGAAGACCTGAACATCAACAAGTAGGTAACAAGATCTGGAAAATAAAAGAAGTCATAACAGCTGAGGTCTTGCTGTGCCATCGTTTAACAGCTTGGCACTGTTACCTGTGACACTGCAGGGACGACAAAGGATTTGAGCCAAAAGATGGAGCAACTGAATTCCCTAGACAAAGGGCTCCTTTGTCTAATGAGAGTGCTGGGTAAGCAACTGAGGGGCCTAAGCAAGAGAATGCTGCTACGCTGGACCTCATCTTTCCAGGGAGATCCATTTGTTTTTTTCTCTTGATTTTGCAACCTGCTGCCCACATTGTGGATGAGACTCATCACCTACAGGAAAAAAGCTTATGTTCAGTTTCCAGAACAAGTGTGGTAGCTACAAGTCCTCTTCTTCTTAACTAGGCCATGACATCAGCCTTTAGCAGATCCTTCAGTGTGAACTCCACATGAGAGGCAAAGCAATTCCCATGACACAAATAAACTCTACAAAGAAGGCTTTAACACAAAGGGGAGGAAGCTTGACAAGGCATTTTAGTCAAAGGCATTCTCATGTGATTATATTCTTTGTTATCCCTTTTTTACTCGTAAAAACCTGCATTTCATAATAGCTTTTAATGTACTTCTAACAGAGGCATGCACAGAACCACAGGAGATCCAGAAGCTGCAGACCAGGCATGAGGGCACTGGCAGACCACTGTAGCTAAATTCTGAATTTCCCATTTCTCATAGCATTGCCGACTCAGTCCGAGGACCTGCGCAACAGTTTCAGTGGATACTTGTATCTGTATCTGTTCGCTGGTAGCTTTTTTAAACTGAGATGTGCAATACTAAGCTCAGCAAACCAGCATCTGTGCCTTTGAGGAGGCAGCAGTATGGTAGTTCAGAGCACCTCTTGGGTCAGTGAGCCTGATTTTCTCATGCTTGGGGAAACAGAGTTTGCTTAGCCTGTCTGTCTTGCCAAAATTAAAGTAGTTCTGACCTTCTGAGACGCAGAACACTCCTCGAGTCTCTGGGATTGAAAGATATGATGCTGACAGGATTATCAGAGTACAGAGGAAGAAATTATGTTCAGTCTAGTGGGTGTCCCTGTCTTGCTTAGTCAACAATCAATAAACTTGCTTCAGTTTCAGATGCGTGCCACAAAACATACAGCTGAAACAAGACACCCAGGTTCCAGAAATGTGGGAGGCGTTGGAATGCGTTTTAAGGAATATCACTGTTCCCTGTGGGAGCGGGAGCCAGGGAGAACGTGGTCTACATGTAAATATCTGGAGGAAGAGTATGAGTATGGGATAGTGCTTAGATCTGACTGCAACTGGCAGTTTGACTCACAGGATAAAAACAGGTAATAAACATTGCATTTTTGACATGCTGAGGAAGAGTCTGCAGTGGGAAATATGCTCTTGATGTTTTAATAGTTCAGGTTTAGCCTAAGAGGAAAAGAAGGTTCCAAAACAATGATAAAAATGCAGCTTCCCCCCCCCCCCCCTCAGGACCTTGTTTCTTCCCAGAAAACGATGTTTGACTGAACAGAGTAACATTTGGCCAGACCTGAGGGGTATTTTTATGAGTTCCACGTGGGATGCTGAAGCCTTGGCTTAACTGGCCTCAAATCCCCCCCGAAAGATGCACACCCTGTGTCCACATCCACTCAGCCCGCTCTCCTTTTCATCCTTGTCACTGTAACTATTGATTTCTCTTGCTTTATTCCAGGCTGATGCTCATGTAGATCGAGTCAGTTGCCACAGTCCGGGGTGTGTCAGGAAAGCAAAATTAAACACATTTCTTGCTTCCCCCTCCTACTGCCAGTGAAGTTTTAATTTTGGAACTTAGCATGGAAATCTGCGCTCTACCCAAAGCAATTTCATGCCCCACAAATTCCTCGTCTGTGAAACTTGATGGAATGGCTTTTTATAACACCGATATCGTGCGTACCCCGGATGGGCAGCCCTGTGCAGTTCTACGGCCGGTGGACCCTGTGAGCATCTGGGTGCCCGCAGAGATGCAGGCACCTGGTTCGCTGAGGGTCCGGGCCCAAGCAGCTCAGAGGCACAAATCACAGAATCACAGAATGTTGGGGGTTGGAAGGGACCTCTGTGGGTCACCCAGCCCAACCCCCCTGCCGAAGCAGGGTCACCTACAGCAGGCTGCACAGCACCTTGTCCAGGCGGGTCTGGAATATCTCCAGAGAAGGAGACTCCACAGCCTCCCTGGGCAGCCTGTGCCAGGGCTCCGTCACCCTCAGAGGGGAGAAGTTCTTCCTCATGTTCAGACAGAACTTCCCACTGACTCAAATTATTTAGTACCTTTTGCAAAAAAAACACCAACAATAAAAAACCTAAGGATTTGGGAAGAGGTGTATTTTGTGTTGCCATGACCATTAATCTTCACTGAAAAAAGAAAGTTCAAGTCCACGCAGGACTTCAGCGAATTGCCGGGTGAGGCGGATCCCCCCCAAGCACGTCCTGGCCCTCGGCGCAGTTCGCGTCTTCGCTTGAACTCTTGTTCCCGCCCTTGCGTGGCGGATCCTTCCCCCCCCCGCCCCGCCTCGCTCCTCCATGACGGATCCGCCCGTCCCTCCCCGCTCCCCCGTGGCCGGTGCTCAGCCCCCTGCCCCGACACTCACCGGGAACAAGCGGCTGGATCCCGCCGGCTGCGGGCTGCGGCCCGACCCCAGCGCCCGGCCCGGCGCGGAGCAAGGGCGCCGCCCGGCGGGCGAGGGCGGAACCGCCGGTTCCCGGCCCCGCTCCCCCCGACGACCGTGGAAGCCTGGCGCTGGGGGTGCGGGGGGGGCGAGGGCTGCCGGCGCGGTTGCTGCTGCTGAGCCGGAGCAGCCTCATCCGTATCTCTTCCCCGAGCCCTCCCGGTGCCGCCGTGCGCTCCCCCGTCTCCCGCCGCGCCTCCCGGTGCCTTTGCCCCTCTGCCAGGGCGGTGCCTGGGTCACGCCCTTCCCCCCCTCCGGCCCGGGCGCGCTGAGGCCGGGAGCGTTCGTGTTCGCAGGGAGCGGCGGGGCCCCGAGCGCAGCGAAGCGGGGGGTGCCGAGAGGAGGAGGGAAATGGGGAGGCTCGTGGCCCGTGGCTGGGGCAGGCCAACGCGGTCCACGCTCGCCACCTCTGCTGCACAAACTCTGGTGGGCCTGGGGGGGGGAGATAAGGGGTGTGGGACGGGGCAGTCGCCGGGTCTGGGCTGAAACCTGCCCCTTGCTTCACCCTCTCCTCTGCTAAGCGCGATGCAGAGTCACTCCGTGATGTCCACACATAATCTGGGAGGAGTGGTGGATACACCAGAAGGCTGTGCTGCCATTCAGCGTGACCTGGACAGGCTGGAAAGCTGGGCAGAGGGGAACCTGGTGAGGTTCAACAAAGCCAAATGCAGGGTCCTGCACCTGGGGAGGAACAACCCCATGCACCAGTACAGGCTTGGGGTGAACCTGCTGGAGAGCAGCTCTGCGGAGAGGGACCTGGGTGTCCTGGTGGACGACAGGTTAACCATGAGCCAGCAGTGTGCCCTGGCTGCCAAGAAGGCCAATGGCATCCTGGGGTGCATCAAGAGGAGTGAGGCCAGCAGGTCGAGGGAGGTTCTCCTTCCCCTCTACTCTACCCTAGTGAGGCCCCATCTGGAGTACTGTGTCCAGTTCTGGGCTCCCCAGTTCAAGAAAGATGAAGAGCTGCTGGAGAGTGTCCAGTGGAGGGCTATGAGGACGGTGAGGGGACTGGAGAATCTCTTCTACGAGGAGAGGCTGAGGAAGCTGGGCTTGTTCAGCCTGAAGAAGAGAAGGCTGAGAGGGGACCTAATAAATGCTTATAAATATCTGCAGGGTGGGTGTCAGGAGGATGGGGCCAGACTCTTTTCAGTTGTGCCCAGTGACAGGACACAAGGGCACAAACTGCAGCACAGGAAGTTCCGTCTGAACATGAGGAAGAACTTCTTCCCTCTGAGGGTGACGGAGCACTGGCACAGGCTGCCCAGGGAGGTTGTGGAGTCTCCTTCTCTGGAGATATTCCAGACCCGCCTGGACAAGGTCCTGTGCAGCCTGCTGTAGGTGACCCTGCTTCGGCGGGAGGGTTGGACTAGATGACCCACAGAGGTCCCTTCCAACCCCAAACATTCTGTGATTCTGTGATTCCAACCTTAATGATTCTATGATTTTAGGATTCTATGATCAGCTGCGGCTGGGAGAGGAGGCTGAGTGCCGCAGGCAGGACAGATACATCCCTTTCTTCATCATCCCCCAGCCAGCAACCATAATATCCAGACTGTCATTATAATGTCTGTTCTGTGAGACTGAAAAAACCAAATGTCCAATGTAAAAGAGATGTTTATTGATGGAAGGGGATACATGATTATGATACAGATCTGGAGAGATGTGCTGTGAAAGGAAATACAGAATCAGACACTAGCTCAAACGATGTCACGGATTCCCACTGTGATTAATAAGGTGAAATGGGCTTTTCCAGGACTTAATGACAGAAGAAAACAGGGTGATTGACCACTTGTTGAACATTTATGATGGTCCTGCAGGGAAAAATCCAAGAGAAAATAACCTCAATGAGAACAAAACCAACAGCTGCAGGATACAAAATACGGTTTCAGGATACTGGGCAGTCAGCCCCTTCTGTGCAAAACAGACAAGAGCTGGAGCAAGGGCTGGCAGCAAGCTGTGCCTGTACCCCTCGGGAACTGCTCAGCAGGTAACAGCCAGCAGGACAGCTATGCTGGGCAGGACACAGACCTGAACGTCCCTGCAGAAAAACAGCATCATACCTCTGACTAGCCAACACACCACCTCCATGATTTGTGTCACCTCAGATGTTCTCCTTAGATAATGTCCTAGCTGGGCAGGAAGGGGTTTCTGTAAGGCCATGGGAAGCACCCTGCCTGTGCCCATGAAGCACAGGCTTCAGAGGGGAGGCTTTCAAGGACAGCTCTAGGTGCATTATTACTGGGTAATTACTTTGGTTATCACCCTAGAGGCTGAGCTCTTCCCATGAACAGCAAAGTGGTCTCCACTGAGCATGTGTCATGGGACAGGCAGGATCTGGCCACTGTCTCTGGTTGCTCCCTGAGAAGCCTGGTGGAGACCGAAGACTCCATTTCTGCAAGGTTATTGCCCTACTCACCCTGCCAATCCCTCTGCTTGTGCTGCTTTATACTTCCCTTTCTCACCTGCCTGCGTTTTATTCCGGCTTTCACTTACGTTTTCTAATCATTAGTCTGTTTCTGCAACAGCCTCTTTGCAAGGTGACGTATACTGAGCAACAGCATACTCCTCTGGAAAAGAAGGACAGAAATGTTCCTGTTAGCCTGGAGACCACTTCCCGTGCCTTTCCCTGGAGGACCTTGAAATCTCCTTTCTTCTGGCACATGCATTTTTTGTAACTTTCCAGTCATGCCCACTTGTCACCTTGGGCATGAGACCAACCTCACTAAAGTGAAATGAGTCTCTCCCCTGGCACTAGATCCAGATCCTGATAGAGTCCGGAGGAGTGTTTGTTTCAGGAGTGCTGGTTCTGGGTTTCCCTTAATGCAAGCAGTGTTTCTTCTGTTCCTGTCCCTCCCTCAAACTTCATACTGGTTAAAATCAAAGACCTACCTGTTTCATAGTAATCATAGATCTGCACAGGAGCTGGCTTGGTATGAGTCACTACAAAGTCCTGTTCAACTGAGAAAGTGATTTCTTTCCTTTTCTTCTGCGAGATCTGAGAATGGAAGAATGGGAATCACATAAGTCTTTTTATTTGTATAACACCATCTGGAGCAGACCAGGGGGGAAGGTGGTCAATTGTATATTCCACATGTCACTGACGCCATGCATACAGGTGTCAGATATCCATTTTCTGCCTGCCAAACTGGGATCAGAAATATGCTTGGAGAGTCCAAAGTGAAATGCAGTGAAGAACTGTAGGTTTCCTATCCTACTTGTATGACTGGATTCTGTAGTTACTATGCATACCATTGCCAGAGAGGGAAAACCTGTCGCAAAGGACTGAGCTTAATTCTCCAGGACCTCTCAATGATCAGGATGATAAAGTCTGGCATTCCAACCTCTCCCATTTCAGACATGAACATTACATGCCACCAAGAATCTGGGAATCAATGTACATCATTGGGATATTGGCTTCTGCTGGTAGATAGTTCTGCAGGGCCCTAAGCAAGTGTACTTTTACTATGTAAAGCCTGATCCAGGGATTAGATTACACTTGGGAATGAACTAGTGTAAGAGAAAGAATATCTTTCTGGAGGAGATCAGAGCATGTTTCATGTCCTGTTGGAAGGACTGAGGTTTACAAGAAGCCTGCCAAGGGGGGACACAAACATGGGAATCGCTTTTCTGGTGTTTATCTGCTGTTGACTGAAAGAAGACAGAATTTTGATTAATTTCTATCTGCTTTTTTGGTTAACTTATTTCTAGTTCCTAGTAGGGCAGGCATCAGTTTGAAGCTGTAACCACTCTGTAGGTGCATCTATTACATCCTGGTTTTGCCCTTTGTCTAAATCGAATAGACAGTGATCAGAACTTACATTTTCCAGATAAAGAAGAACATGGTTTTTCTTGTTTTCTACTTGCATCACTGTATGGCCGTCAATGAGCTTTAAAACAAGGAAATGGAGATAAACTGATATATATGTTTACAATTAAAAAGCAAGTGCTACCTTAGACACCAGCACTGCCTGGCTATGGGATCAATTCTGTTTCTAGCCAGGTATCAAGGGCTGGCAGCTGATTTTTAGAGCCCAAATGTTGCTGAATAGATGAAGGGGAGTGGGCAAAAATTACCACTTGACTTAGTGGGGGGTATGAGCACTTCCCAAGTGCGTGAGAGGCTCTGCAGTTCATTTTGGGGATACTGCCTGCCTCCGATGGCGTACAGGTTTCAGAACCAGTCTGGCAGATTTCCCACCCTTCCCCTACCTGGGCAGTTCCAGCTCCCAGTTGCAGCTGCCAGCTGGTCAGGCTCTGACGGGAACCCCTCCTAGTTTTTAATGTGGGGAGGTCTGTGTGCTTGTAGCTCCCTGCAGGGCATTCCTTCCACCCAGTAATGCAGGCAGTGCAGCCATGCAAATGCCTCGCAGGGTTTGTGGGTGAAGGCTTCTTAACCAGGCCTCTGTTTTTCATCATGATCAGTTCTCTGTCCCTGGGGTGACTCATTTAATCTTGCTCTTATAGCTTACCTTATCCAGGGAAGACTTAACAGGAACAAAGCCAGAGAGCATCTTCACATCGATGATGACCATGTTGGAGCTGCTGCGCTTCCCCATGTAACTGAAACAAGAGGGGCCCCCATCAGCCTGGACCGTACCTGGGGAAACAAACCTCAGCTCTCAGCTCCTGGCCTCGTACAGCGCTGGGAGCCTGGAGGGAATCACATGCACCTGCTGACTGGCTCAGGTGGGAGACACTGGGGAGGCCCCTAGTATGGAGAGGCCAAATATGTGCTAAGTGCTAACGCTGTCAGTTATTGCCTGTATCACAAGGTCTTCCGGGCTATTGTGTCCTACCAATATCATCAACACATTGATTAGCTCATGGTTCTTGACTTTGTAAGCAGAACTGAAAACACACAGCACTCTTCTCTGTGTGTTTTGTCCCCTGTGCAGCTGGTTTGTTGATGGCACGTTACCTGCTTACAAGGACAATATCAAATTTTGCTGGTTGATCCAGTGGACAGGAAGCATTTGATATCCGTACTGAGAGCGAAAATCCAAAGGCCCCCTCTGGAAGGTGAATGTTGTATCTCAGTGCTGTCTGGAAGAGGAAAAAACCCTTTTGTTTGAGCATGCCAAGGGTTTTTCTTTGCATTGTAAAAAAACAAATGTCAGACTTCATGAAGTTTCCTGGCAATGTTGCTCTTGGTTTTATGTCAGTGACGAACACATCAGATTTTTGGTCTGTAACAATGAAGGTGCTTGTACCCAGAGTCACCTCCCAGAGAAAAACAAGTTGCTGATCAGAAAGGACTCTTTTTTACCATGCTGTGACTCCACAGGAGCCAGAATGTGGGCTGGGGAAAAGAATATTTAAATAGTTTAGGGAAATCAAATAATGAGGAAAAATAAAGAGAAATCAGATGGAGAATCATCAAAAACATTACTGTATTGTATGAAGAATGTAAGACACAGTGAAGAGGAGAGCAGACGCTTACTTGCATAAGTACGCATCCGCTGCCGTTCACTGTTAGGCTGTATTTCCCAGGGACCTCAGGAAGGGGAGTCTGTTGCAGCAGAAGCCTGTTCTCATTGTTGACAATAAATACCTTCTCGAAGGGCTTTTTGGAAGTGATCTTGACTAAATTTTGTGTAACAGAAATGTAGGTGGCCTCACCGTAAGCAGCGAGGGCTTGAAGAGCAATGACTGTGTCCTGAAGGAAAAGAAAATAATAAAAGACCATTAGCTATACAGCATGACCGGTGCAGAGGAGGTCAAAGTCACAGTTCCAATATGAAGCACAGTCACTTCATCCTGGCTAAAGAAACCCTGAATTTGTGCATAATTTCAGGGTTCTCCTATATAAGGAGCCATTTCACAGAATCACAGTTTTCTTTCTGGCATGTATGTTTTATGGTAGAAAAAATCTCTCTACTCGTACGAAGCTCTCAGAACAGAAAATCTGAGCACTAGGGCACACTTCTAGAGTTTTTCATGGTGGTGACGCACGTGTTTTCTAGGGAACTACAGAGCACTTCTTGGTCATATAACAGCTGGGACTTAGTGTTTTCCGGGCTCATCCCTGACACAAATATCTGAATTTGTTGCTAGTCAAATTACTCTTATGTGGCTTTAACCTTTCCGTAGTCAAGAAGAGGGGGAAAAAAAAAAGAAGTATTTTGGCTTCTCTAAGAGAAAGGCTTGGTCTCTGTGTGTTTGAGACAGCAGATACAAGAGAGAAATAGGACTAGGTAGTCAAAGCCCCACTGGCATCCTGAACCAGTGTCCCAGTTCCTAGGACTGACTGGGGAGTGGAAGGGAGTTTTGGCACCTGGGTGGAAGAGAAACCTCCATAGGGATTCTGTTGCCGGATGATCCACTGCACAATCCCCGAGGCCTTTGTGAGATCCTTTTGATTCTGGTTGGGTTTGCAGAGCAATGCACACAGCACGTAACTGGTGACCTCAACTTCAGCTGATGGGGCATGGTCAAGGAAGGAGGGAGATTTTTCTGATGGAGACCTCTCCTCCTGCTCCCAGTGCAGTGAACCATCTGAATGAACAAAGAGAGGGTGAGTAGCAACCAGGATGGATTAGGGGTGTCACTGCCCTATGCTGCCTCAGAGACATACTGGGTCCTGGCCTCTTTCTCACAAGTGTTCTCTACAGAGTGACAGATATGCTGTAAATTAACTCCACAGACTATTTGTGGAGGTTGGTTCATGTGCCCATACTCTCAGTATTGTCAAGGTTAGACCGTGCACCTTCAGGAAGAGCCGTTCCCTCTTCCCAGTTCCCAAAATGGCTGAAACTCACCAGCTTCCTTTGCTGATTTTTGTAGCTCTCCAAGGAATGATTCACATTTTTCTGCCTTGCCAGCTAAGCAGAAAGCATAGGCCATGAGTGCCTGAGTGTAAACATCACTGATATTCTTCTCAGATGCAGTCTCCAGACAAAAAAAGGCATTTCGGACTACAGGGTACTTAAAAAAAAAAAACAAAAAAAAAAACCCCACAAACAAATCAGAAAACCATATGGGTCTAATTCAGAACAGTACTCTTCACCTGTCTGAACATTTATTTTCTTTAAGCCCCTTCTTCATCCTGTCGCTGTCACAGCAGTGAGAATGGGACTTCAGTTTGTATAGCAACTTCAGGAGAGAGAATACAGAATTCTTTAAGGAGGGATTTCAGAGGAGCCATCAGACAAATCAAGTAGATTTTCAGTGTATTCCTGAAGACGTCAGTGTATAAACAGAAGACTGTTCTGTTTCTTTCACAGCTAATTTCTTCTGCTTACCTGTGTGATAATAATTCACTCTGTACTGCTATGGTCAAGAGTCTGTTGTCTTGAACAAAACCAACCCAGTATTCTCTATCCTCAGTGACTCTGGCGTAATTTTAATTCAATTCTGTGGAGTTGGAGTAGGTTTACACCAAGTAAAAAATGTTTCCTAGTTTGACTCTGTGTGCTCACTAATGCAGTAATCAGGAAGG
This sequence comes from Opisthocomus hoazin, assembly GCF_030867145.1. Lineage (NCBI taxonomy): Eukaryota > Metazoa > Chordata > Aves > Opisthocomiformes > Opisthocomidae > Opisthocomus > Opisthocomus hoazin. The sequence goes on from NC_134414.1 coordinate 149,869,708, forward strand.
TCCTCAGAAAGGATATGATGAATTAGAAGCAGTGAAACTCCTACACTGAAGTCCAACATCTCCTCTGTAGTCTCCTTTGTACTAGCCACTTTTTAAAAAGCACACATCGGCTTTTCACTCTGACGGATCTTTGCTTTTCCAACATAGCTTTTAGTTCCATTTGTAGACTTCATGGATTTACCTGCAATAATTTACTTTCTTGACTGAGCCATGTTTAAGGCTAAGCTGTAGTGTATGGGTTACTACCTATTAAGTTTTATCATCAGAAAATAAAATGTGTCACTAAATGTCTTGGGTCTCTCAGATAGCAGATCTAATCCCACTGAGGTCTGTACAATTTCTGCTTGAACACTGGTGGTTTAAGAGGTATAGAGATCGTGAACTTCTCTATCACAGCAACTAGTGCATATACAGAGAAGGGTCACATTCCCTGGGAGCTTGGTCTCCCTCTCTTTCTCTGTCCTTACTACCTACACAATTTGTAGCAGATGCTGGAGCCAAGTCAACAACTTAGGACCAATACCAGCTGAATACCAGCAATGGAAGGTCTCCTTACCGAGCCAGAGTGCCCAGCTTCTAGCATGGCAATGGTGATGTAGGCAGAAAGTGACAGCTCGTCATCTACTCCTCCCTGAAAAGAACATGCAGAGAGGAATTTTCAGTGAATGGCATGAGTGAGAAGCGTTTAAATATGAACTGCCATATCGCAGCTGTGAGAGCATAGCCAGCTCTGGAGGCAGTCCACAAAGAAGCAGAGCATGCACATAGCAAGGATGGCTCTTAAATCAAGAAAAGCCTGCTGCTATCACTTCAAAAAACATCACTCCCTCAAGATTACAGTCCTTTAACCCTGTCTCAGGTGCTCATAAGATGTAAAATAGAGTGTGGGGAAGCTGACTGAGCTCAAAATAGTCATTGTAAGGTGTGGAGAGTTAGCCCTTGGCAAAAGACAGACGTTTGGAATGAAGTATAGTTTTTGACAGTAGTGGGATAGCGTGTTCTTGATAAGAGTGTAAATTTGACCAAGAAGTAATTCTCTACCACCTTCAAGGCGTTGTTGAAGAGTTTCCCAACACTTCGGAAGCAGCCATCCGGCTTCTGTTTGCTTGCCAGCCACATCAGAGTTTGAGCCTGGACATTGTCATCAATATAAATGAAGTGACTAGCTTGTGCAAATGATTTGTACACAAAGGCAGTGAGCCTGCAAGGAAAGATGAAGCTGTGAGATGAGCCTTGGAAACAGGAACAGAAGAAGTCACCCTTTCCATTCGTGCTAGGCATGATGATGAAGAGTTACAGCCAACATATTGGTGGCTTCCTTGTTCTTTGTGTGCTACTCCAGGAGATGGGAGTTAAAGGAACAGTAGCTAGATGGGACACCGGAAAGGTGTCCAACACACTCTGGGGCTGATCCTGGCTACAGACCACTGCAGTGGGTGGGGTTTAGTGGGACACAGCAGGACTTCAAATCAAAAAGTCACCTGGGTCTTTAGGGATCACCTTCTGTCTGCGCACTCCACCTGGCAGGGAGTGGAGAGCCATTTTTCATAGCACCTACAGAGTCCCAGTCCTAGCCAGCTCTACACATCTGATTCAGCTAGTGAAGATGCCTTTTACCTGCACTGAATGAACTAAATGCAGATTAATCTCTGAGTCATTCCTGCTCCCAGTCACTCACCAGGTGTTTCCTTCTTTATCTCTGGTGCCAAAAATGCTGTAGGACCCGTCGGGATGTTTGTATGACAGCTGCTTCTGGTAGCCTGCAACAATACGGAGGAGCAAACGTTCCCTAATTTAAAAAAAAACAAACCCTATTCTGTTTATTATCTGATTTATCTGAAACTACAGTGGGAAAGCACGGAAAGGCAAGATATATCTACCAGGTAGTGGGAGAGCCCCGAGGGAGCTTTGATGGAAGCATGGAACATCTTTTTCTGCAGAAACAGAGTTACAGAATAGGCAGAGCAGTATCAGCTCTGTGCTGTAACTAAGCTAACAGGATTAGGATACATGCTGTGTCTGGGTGGAGGAGGAGAAAGGGACTGAAAGACAGAACCTGAAAGGAAACATGACAGTTGAGTCTCAGCAAAATAGGATAAGGAAAGAAAAAGATAAAGCAAAGACGGCAAATGTCTTGATCAGGGTAGTCCCTTGGGTCGCTGAGTAGCACTACAGCAGCAGTGTCACACTGCTAGGATAGCCGTGCTGCTGCTTCTGCTCTCTGGGTCTCAAGGGGAATTTCAGCATGCATCGTAAAGGAAGTACAAAACTCTCACCGCTCACTAAATATCCGACGGCCTTGGATTTGACCTCCTCACTCAGCTGCCCTGTCTTGTTCAGATAGTCCAGGACGTAGATGTTGGGTGCAAACAGGACCATGTTCTGCTCCCCGCAGCCGAAGGGCATCTGGAGGAGCTGGTGCACATTCTGCATGGCAGTGCCCATGATGTCACCTGGGGGAGAGGAGATGCTGGTGGGATTAGTACAACTCACAGCCACCGAAATAAACAATAATTTCCATTCAGTAGGCAGAGTCAGGGAGAGCCTAGCTGGGGTTGCAAACCTATCTGATACCACTGAGATTTCCAACAAGCATGAAGTTCTCAGTGCTGAGTGATTGATTTGTTCTGTTCTGCTTCGCAGTCAACAAAGAAATCCCTTCCCTGCCTCTCCCTACATAGTTTAAATTGCCAGCACAGGAAACACTACCTATTTTAGTGCCCCTTCAAGCAGATAGTTCTTATTAGAAATGAAAAGAAGAACTTCTAGGAAACTCCTGTTTCTAGAGGAGGGAAGGGGAACAGCCCAGATATGCTGCAGTGAACCATGTATTGCACAATTAACAACTAATGCTGAAAAGGAACATTGTTTATGCAGATGTATCATGGACCACTTTTAAATTGTTATTTTAGGAAAGATAGCACAGACCCAGAAAGGGATTTCTGGAACGACCTGCAACCACCAACATTACAAAGCAAAGATTCTATGACCAGGAGTCATGTAACCAAATCCAGGTCCTTTCCAGAAAAAGACTGGCAAGATTCCAATAGCATCTCTGATTTGCAGGCGAGTGGAAAAAAGTCTTACTGACACGAGCCTGGCTGAGGGCATAACTCAGAACTGTGCTACTTCAGAGCAAAACTTTCAAATGCAATAAATTTAATCAGAAAACTGAAGAAGGATGGAACCAATATTTAGAAAATTCCTTTCTCTGGTGCAGCGAAGGGCATTGCTGGAGAAAATTAGAATCGGTCTCTTTGCTTAGAAGTTTGCCACACAAAGACTGGAAACTCATATCTTGAATCCTGACAAAGCTTTCATATTATATTTTTTTACTTTTTCTTTCTTTTTATATTTTATTAATTTTGTATTTACCAACAACAGAAAAGGAAGCTCTGGCTGATGCTTCCACCACATTTGTAGGTAGATCTAGAGCAACATCTTGAGTAACAACATCATCTGTGGAGAAAAATATTAAGTGTGTTGAGGTCATTTGTATAGGAACAATGGTTATAGCAGTGAAATGCTCCTGGTAGAAACTGCACAGTGCAAAATTGCACACAAGAGACAACAACAGACAGAAACTTAGAGCTGTCTCTAAGATCATCAAGAGAGGAGGAGCACAGCAAAACCAAAATTGTGAAAAACAGACCAAAGTGTGCAGTAAATATCATTGCTCAACAGAAATCAGTTGCACAGGGTAAGGCTGGTGCTTCCAGGCTGTAGCGTCTGTGAACCCTGGGGATTTCTTTGGTGAGACACTGGGAAGAGCTGGTTGGTGACGGTCAGGTCTGCTTGTGCCTGTTTTAGGGGGAGCTTCCAGGAAACATTGGAAACTGTTTGCCATCAGCACCGAGATGGTGTGGAAGGGAACGTTGCATTCTCTTTCCCATTCTCACTAAGAGTGGAAAGATGCAAGCTGCAGTTATCTTTGGAACAGAGGACAGCAGTCAAACACGAGTGCATGAAATGCAGAATAAATTTTGCACAAAAAGGCCATCTCTGTTTGGTAGCTCCATAGCAGCTGTCCTTCAGCATTTGGAGCACTTTGGACTGCAGCACAGACACTGCCAAAATGACATGTACCAGATCGCACAAGGAATTGAGCTGTAAGCACTCACGCTAGCTGCCTTTTGGGCACCTCTGAGGAAAGGGGGAGAGACAGCATTAGCCAGCATTGCAGGAAAGGGTGTAAACTCCAACCTTCCTTTCAGTTCCTCTCAGGATAGCAGTACGTAAGACCCTTACCTTTTGTACAGATGAGGGAGTTTTGGGTCTTTTCCCTTCTGACACCTTCAGGCTGCATGGCGATGGAAAGAAAAGACAAGCGTAGTGGATGAGAACAAAGCATGCAGAAGAAATGCAATGACAGAAGAGCCAGCCCCTGCCCCATCCTCCTGCATCATAAGTCAGATGGATTGAAGCAACAGTGTACCAGTTCATACTTCATGTGGCTGCTACTAAAAGGGAGTTCCCATCAGATGAAGTCCCTCATTTCCAGTTTCTCCTATGCATGAGGGAGATGTGCACTTACCAACACCCACTGATCCTCATGGAAGAGGACATCAGATGGGAGTGGACTTGGTCTTAAATTGAACAGCCAGCCCCTGTCCCAGCCAGATGAAGATGGAGCCAAATCAGGAGTTCTTTAGGAATACTGAAAAACTTTTACTTGCTTTTGGTATTTTTGCTGCATTTTTCTTTTCTCATGGAAGGGAGCACAGGGTAAACAGTAAGAGCTATCAGCAGTACCTCAACCAACAGTGTTCTGATCTGAGTGTCCCTGTAGTCAATACTGACGTTCCTAGGCGCTTTGTCTCCACAAGGTCCATCATCCTCGGTCTCTGCAGTAATGCTGAATACTACATTACCTGAAATAGTAGGAGAAAAGGAGAAAAAAAATGGACATCTATCATGCAGAGTGATGGTCAAAGTAAGAAATTTCACCTAAGAGTGAATATCTACAGTTATTAAGTAGTGCAACATAGTGAATGGTTAGTCACTCTAGGTGAGATATGGGAAGAGAGCTGATCTCTGAAAATGGGAATGATAAACACACTGTAGCTGTAGAGGAGCTCTTTAGCCCAGACAGCTGGAGAGATCAGTGGTAGACCAAGTTCTTCAGGTTGGAAGATGAACATTTTTTTCAGATGAGGTATAAATTTATTAGTATCAGTCTCAGGACAGAAAACCAGGTAGATTCAAAGGCACTTACTGATTTCTTTGGGGAAAATATTCCAGACATAGGTCTTTCTTTGCTTGGCACATACACATCCATCGTCCTCTGGGGAGATGAGTTTGGACTGATAATCAGTGGAATCTGACAGTAAAACATTAATCTGAGAACAGAAAGAAGAGTGTGGTGGGATGAAGGTTTTGTACCATAGGCAAATGATACTTTATTGTTAGAGGAGGATGAGGTAGTCTTTGTTTATGCCCAGTGTTAACAGTGTAGAACAGATTTAAGGCCTGGGATGATGGTGTTAGATGAATCATCCATCAGATGTAAGCTGAACAGTATTCCCTTTTGTGTCTCATGACACTATCCATTGCGATGTTAAATATCCTATGCATACATCTGATTCCTGATTAAGATATGGAGTTATGTTCATTTGACCTGGTGCTAATGGCTTTAAACTGACTTGCAGAGGAAACCACTGATCAGTGTTTCTTCTTCTGTTGTTGTAGGAATACTTGAAAAATAAAATGAAGAGATGAATGCCTCAATAAGGGAGATAATTTTTTCTAGGATGTTTGAAACCCTGGGCCTTTTTTTTTTTGTTAGGTCAAACCATCAGCAGAGCTTGGAGAAAAACATTTCTAATCTTTGTCTTGGTTTTTCTTCCTTTGGTGGTGATCTCCTTGTGAGACTGGAGAGGTGATTTTCAGCATTCAAATCAATCAGAAGAAATCTAGACTCTACACCTTCCTCTTTTTTCAGGTTTCCTAGATACAATGTAACAAACAAGAAGCCAAACAGAAGATCTGTGGTTTTCTTGCTTCAGGCATCATTTAGCCACCATGTAAGCTCATTCCATGCAGAGGTGCAGTGCACCTGTGGTCTTTGAGGCATTTTTTCCTGGAAAGTACTGAATATTGGGAGTATAGTCCCCCAGTGTCTGGGAGTAATAGAGCATCTGGCTGAACAGAGACTCTGCAGCACAAGTACTGGACTGATATGCTCCCTGTCTTGGTCCTTCTGGGAACTTTTGCCTCAGAGAAGAAGGGGTTGTCTGCTTTCCACTTCTTGGTCTTCCCACTTTCTTCTGTTTGGCCAGCACAAGCCCTTCACTTCTTCACATTTTCACATATATCCCTAAATCCCTAAAGAAAAGACCTCACTAAAACCATTGATGGCTTGCATGACTGTGGATGGTAAATAATACTCTGCAAAGTACTTGTTTCCTTCCTTTATGGACCTCTAGATTAGACAGTTGCTTATACACCCATACTAGTCACGGTTTACACAGACCTCTCTCTGCTTTGTAGTGGCTTAGGAAGACAAATCCAGCCTGGATAAGCTGTCTTCAGAGAGAATGAGCAGTACATCAGTGCAGAGCTGGGACAGATCCAGTCATCTACACCAATCTTTTTTTTCTTTTTTTTTTTTTTCTTTCAGACTACAAAGGCTGCAGCTTCTATGGAGGTGGGGTAGATGTGGGCAAAAGCACATACCTTAATGCAGTGGCCAAGGTAGTTGAAGACATTGGCTCTAAGCAGGAAATCTTCTCCTCGGATGACAGAATAAGGCAGGGTCAAATCCACAAAGAAAGGCTGGAAGGCTGTCAGGGTGGCAGGCACAGACATACCAAATCCAGCCAACTCTTCCACACAGAAGGCACTGGCCTTCCATTCGGTGATGGTGTCAGGGATGGTGTATGAGATGCTGGCTTTTCCAGTAGAGCTGATGGGAATAGATAAAGGATGAGTTTAGAAAGGTGAAGTTTCATATACCTTCCTTCTCAGTAGAAGCAATGGCTTTTGAAAATCAGCACTACCCATATTCTATCTGCAGAAATCCCACATCCAAGTCCCTCCAGAACTTATCACCCAAACCTTTTGAGAAAAGCCCATTTGAAAGTTCCTCTGCCCATCATTTCACTGAGTTTGGAAAGAAAATTCAGAATTCTTGTTTTGCAGAACCAAATTTTAAACAGAGGTTTCCCTCTTCTTGGGATGGAATATAACTCATGTTACACACATTGTGGGAATAGTTGTCTTTGGAGACAGGGTAATGTTATTATGGAAAAGAGAAGGGTAGGTAATGACTGAAAAAGCTAGGCCTGCTATGCCAAAAGGAAAGGTGCAAGGAATTGCCACCTTGCAGGACATCAGGGGACATATGCAGTAACTCTTCAAAGCAAGGCAAAGAGAGAGAAGAGGCAGTACTCACTTAATTAGGACTATATCCCAAATCCAAGTTTCAGGGAAGAATTCCCGAATAGTCTCAAGGATAAGTCTTTTCCCACGTTCCTCTCTAGCAATTTCAGTTGCTAAGAGATAATGGGAATTTAGTCAGACCTGGTTAGTATAACGAAGACTCCTAGAAAGTACAGGTTTTAATACGCATGGGCCAGTATGAAGGATGACTACTGTTCGCCCATTTCTTTCTAACAGAGACTATCGGTAATGCCACACAAATATTAATTAGTGTTACTAATGTATCTCTGAGTTATGTATAACCTGGTATCACAGAGAAAGAAAATATGACTTGAAGTGTTTCCATCTGCAGATATGAGCCAAAGACCTAGGACTAGAACTCCGGTCACTTGGCTCTTTGATCTGTTTGCTTGTCCACCCTATCACACTGTCTTTTCAAACAAGCTCTGGTCAGAAGGGAATTGGTGTCAACAGTGTTAGCTTTGTGTGACACTCTATCGATTGCCAACACTTCCCAGGATGAAACTGGACATGAATCAGAAGTGTAGACCTAAAAGACTTTTCTGGGCATTGACTGTTATCCTAAGCCATCTCATTCTGTGCCCAACTGATATTCAATATCAATACCAATGTGATTCATGAGTACTGTCCATGTCCATGTCACATGAATACCACTTCATTTAAGGAGAAAAATAAAATCTCTTTCCTGTCTCCTATATTACCTGATGATTTGACATGGTGTGTAGAAGCCATGAATCCTGCATTGAAGAAATATGGCAGAGGTCTTACAATCTCACTAGTACAGACAACTGGTTGCCGAATCTTCGAGTTGGTAAAAAATTTCATGCCCATATCCTGTAAAAAACACATTTTGGTATTAGCCACAACTATACTGCAGCTGAAGCTTATTTCATTCCTCCCTTTTTCCTCTTACTGTCTTTCCACCATACAGATGCCCAGACACATCTACACAGAGACTTCTGGGAGCTTTGTGCATACTGGAAAATCACAGTAGTCATCAGAGTCAATTGAGAATAGATGTCCACGGGGAGAGTTTGTCGTGTATGAGTTTTACTAACAGTGTCATTTGTAGAAATATCTCAAGCTACTTAAGTGGAAACTCACTTCTACAGATCGAAGTAATGTACAAGACACTTACCCTGAGGAATTGATATACATCTGGGCCTAATCCGGACGTTACAGGTGTGTAATACAAGCCTTTGTGAAAGATGTTGTCAGATGAGACACAAGGGTCTTGGGGGTCATCTTCTAAATTGAGTCCATTGAAGATGTAGCCTTGAAAGTCTTGCAGGGGATGCATGCTGTATATCTGTGAGGGGGAAGAAAATACAAAACCTGTGTGTGTGTAGAGATCAATTCTGATTACACTGTCCCGTGCTGCAAATTGCCAGACTTGAGATGTTGGCCTGTTTGAAACAATGCTCTGTTTCCTGGATTGAAAACTGGCTGAATGTCTGGACCCAGAGGGTTGTGATCAGTGACACAAAGTCTAGTTGGAGGCCAACAACTAGTGGTGTATCCCAGGGATCAATACTGGGTCCAATGCTCTCACATATCTTCATTTATGATCTGGGTGATGAGGCAGAGTGTACCCTCAGTACATTTGCTGATCACACAAAACTGGGAACAGTGGCTGACACACCAGAGAATCATGCTGCCAGTGACCAGTCACCAGTTAAAATAAATCCCCCACAAAAGAGTGCTTCCAACTACTGCGAAACAAGAGCTGTCTATTGCCTCTTGTAGGTGGTTTATGACCCTCACATGCAGAGAGCGGTAGAAGTTTAACACAGTCTAACAGTCTCAGGTGGAGAGACACTGTAACGTAGGAGGAGGGACCAGTGCTGCAGTGGAAGGAGGCAATGCATTTATGTCCTGAAGTGCCATGTCTATACATTTACAGCCTCAAGTTGCATCAGGGGAGGTTTAGATTGGATATTAGGAAAACATTCTTTACTGAAAGAGTTGTAAAGCATTGAAACAGGCTTCCCAGGGAAGTGGTGGAGTCACCATCCCTGGAGGTGTTAAAAAAAACATGTAGATATGGCTCTTCAGGACACAGTTTAGTAGGCATGGTGGTGATGGGTTGACGGTTGGACTTAATGATCTTAGAGGTCTTTTCCAGCTGAGATGATTCTATGATTCAGGAAGCTTACCGTTTCTGCAGACAGCTCTGTCTCAGACTTGAGGAGCAGCACGCTCTGATCCACTGCCCTCACAGCACAGAAGGAGTTGGCAGCAGCTTCAATGACTAAACTGACATTGGAAGCTGAGCGCATCTGCTTTTCAGAGAATTGCAACTGGACCTGAAATTTATCAAACAGATGTTGGTATGGCTAATCCCTTCTTCTCGGGGTCGCGCCTGGGTTTGTGTGTGTGAATGGAGGGCAAGCAGGCAAGCAGAAGGCTTTTCTGTTAAAGCACAGATAGTCTGCCTGGAGAAGGATGCCTGGTCTTCGCTGCCTCTGATGACCAGGCCTCTGCTGTAGTGCGAGGCACTGTAAGCCTCCGCTTAGGCAATAAGCACATTTAGTGCTGTGATAGCTTAAATGAAGCCTACCTCAAGTGATTTAAAATAAAGTGTGATTTTGTCGCTGCCGTTATCAAATCAAATCTTATTGTGACACAGACTGCAAATCATGCAAATCATGTTTTTGCTCAGTCCATGGCTCACCTTTAGAAATATAGAGCAGATTCTGTTTTGAATCTATTCAGAGCAAAATCTGTTTTACACTTGTGTTAGGTAAGAGGGAGAAAGTAGGAGGGGAAGACCACATCAGTTTACTTAACATCATTTGTTGTGCCCTCTCCTAATGTTTCATGATTTTCAGCTGAAAATTCGAAAAATCAGAAGAACTGAAGATTAAAAAGACCTTAAAGGTGAAATCTGATTTTAAAATCATGAATCAAAATGTTTCAGTGCAAAAAGAATGGAGGGAAAACTTAAACCCCAGACTGTAATTTTTGCTTGCTTTCCTATATATACTTCATTCTGGTGAACACAAATTGTGTTTTTCAACAAAAAAGTGTAAAAAATTAGATTAAATAATGAAGTGGGAGAAGACTAATGTGTGTTTGCTATGCTAAAAAACAGACAGTCTAATCTAAATAAGACACTAATACAGTTCAAGAGAGGCAGGAAGCATCAGGGGGTAGTGTGGGCTTCCTGAAAAGTAGTTTTCAGTGTTGAAAGAGGATTTACCTTTTGACGGTAATGCCAGGAGGCATTGGTTAGAGGAGAGTTACAAGGAAAAAAGGAAAAAAAAAAAACCAAAAAAACCAAACAACCTGGAAATATTTTGTGAATGTATGCGCAAAGAATTTGTATTTATCTGAGAGCAGGTAAGACTTGCCATATCTTAGTGCCTCTCACCTTGTTTTTGAAACACTTCTCAACTGGAAATCGGACACTGTCTGCCACCAGCTCCTTGGCGGGGTGTAAGGTATATACCAGCAACCGAAGGGCTGGAGCCATTTTCTCATTGACCACAAGCGGGATGGTGAAAGTGCCATTTTGGTCTGTTAGAAGAGAGGAAGGGACCAATAAGGAGAGAAGCACATAGGTCTGCTGTAGTAGTAGCCTTCCTCAGCTGGCATGTAGCTGTATCAGGCAGTGGAGCAACCTGTACTTTGAGGATAAACCGAAAAATCCTGGCTTTTCCAGGAGGTGGCATGCCTGGGTTTACATCCAGATGCTCTCAGATTTATTGTGGGTTTGAACATGTGGCCAGATTCAGATAGGCTGCTAAGCCAGACACTCTGCATTCCCTTTGGGAAGATCTTTGCAGGACACTACTTCATGACTCATATCAAATGATCTCAGTGGTAGTGCTAGTATCATGCACACATGCATGGATGGAGAGAGATACAGCCCTCCCAACAGCTGCTGTGTACATCCGGGAGGTCTTGCCTTGGTCCTCAGTTCAATCATCCGTCTTGTGGGGGTTTTTTTGCCCCCCCCCCTTTTTGTTTTTTGTTTTTTGTTTTTTAATGCAGAAACAAGGATTGGCAACTTAACTCACCAGCTTGGATATTGACTTCAATTTCCCCTGTAAGGACAATCTTGCCTTTTGCCATGCCCTGTGCGGAAAAGACCAACACATTTATGGGTTGGCAGAGGTTGGAGGGAGAAAGCAGCAATCAAGTTCAATGCACATCAACAGGACAAGGCATGTAAATTGAGATGGCTTCAAATGCTTAAACATCAGCCTTAGGGCATGCTGGATTCTGCCATTGCTGCTCCTCCTGCTGGGGCCCTTTTCACTGGTCAGGAACCAGAAGGAAGAGGAAGGGGAGGCAGAGAATACCATAAAGAGTTTCTTGAAGGGAACAGACAACAACCCTGGCCTGAGACGTTATGAAGGTGGTTCCTTGCTACGAAATAGGGTAACGTGGCCAGAAATGGGTGTCGTTTTTCCTTGAGTGGGTAGCTTTGCCAAACCACCTCAGTGCTGTTTCTGTTCATGGGTTGTTTACCATAGTGCTGACTGATAGTCCAAAAGCTAGAAGAGCACTCGCTGCTGTAATTGCAGTGGATGGACTGCCAGATAGCTCCCCGGTCAAATCCTTTCAGCAAACCATGCAAGAACCGCACACTCACCACATAGTAGAAATTCAGGGTGTTGATGCTCTTGTATCCTTCTGTGTTCAAAACATAGTGCACAGTGATCACCCTCTTCTGCCCACAGCTTAGATCTTTCCACAAAGGCTCAATCCTCACAAAACTGTTAGTCCAGGAGTAGAAACGCTGGATGGAGAGAGTTGCATCGGGGTAGGAAGGCTCTATCCAACCTTCAGTGTGGCACTGGTGACTGGTTTTATAAGTTGCCTGATCAGGAGAGGTAGTAGGGAAGAAAAGGAAAATAAACATATGTCACTATGGAAATCATTATCACATACTGACATCAGAATGACTGGTTCACACAATGCATACATTGAAGAACTGCATCTAAAGCCAAACTGGTAAGGAAAAAGCAGCAGCCTTGCAGCAAACCATTGCACTGTAACAACTGAAATGTTTTCCTCACTTCTTTTTTAGTAATTTTTGAGAGCTCTAGAGCAGAGCAAGCACATTTTTATTACCAAAATTCAAACCCCATCCTTTTCGGCTTCAGTTTCAGAGCAGCCACCTCTCTGTCTCTGTTTAGCTTGGTTTCGTACTCACTTTCAGACTGATCTCAGGATCAAACATTTCAGATGTGTCAATACTAAACTCTGCAATGCCATTTTCATCAGTGGTGAAGTTGTCTGTGTTCTTGTTATTGACAAATAGCTGAATAACCTCATTGGAAATAGGAGAGTTGTCTTTGTCTACCAGCTTGATCTGTAGAAGAGAATGCAAGACATGCTCAGCAAGTTATCCTTCTGTATGTAGATACTAATGTTTTGCACTTCTTTGCTCTCCACACAGCAGAATTCTTCTCCCTTCAAAGCAATACTTAAGATATGAAACGTCTCTCTTCATCTCTGCAGCTATCTCAGCTATCTTATGAGGTCTGGAACAGGAGCTTCCTCAGCATCTGCTATATCATTGATAACGTCCTTCTGTGGAGCAAGAATTTCTTATGTCTCATCTATTTCCTGGGCAGTCCCTTCTGACTGACTACACATTTCCAGTTTAAAGATATAGTTTAACTTTCTTAGTCTTGAGAGTTGCTGCCGATACTTTCAGTGTCGGAAGGCCTTTTCTCCAGATCTTTGTTTTGAACACTTTTCTGATTCTGTTGACACTGTCTCTGCTGTTTATATGTTAAACAAATGCATAAAAAATAATGAATCATTAGGTGAATTCTAGGTTGCTAGAGCTGAGCATTCATTTTGAGTTTTTTTCAGAAAAGGATGGTAGAAATAATAATGTATTAAATATGAGCTTAAGAGACTGACTGTCCTCACTGTCCAGAAACAGCATGGAGACATAAGGCTTCTGAAACAAAAATAATGATACAGAACTTAAAGTATTCAGGGAAATGTTGACTTCAGCAGGACTAAATGCAACAGAAGTAAAGGTGTACAACATATGGCCAGCAACAGATGTTTCACAGTGCAGGGAAGGACCGTGAATGGCGTGTGATGGCACCCGGACAGGGACTGGGATCTGCTGCATTTTGAGAAACGGTGAATATCAGTGGCTTCCAGATAATAGTTCCCCTGATATGATCTTCAATGTTTTTTTTTTTCTTCGCACAGAAGCAAAGAAGCTGCCTGAAGCCATCACCAGCAGCTTTGTCTCTGAGATGTGACATCGCAGCCTCCTACCACGTGTCTTTCAGCATGTTTAACTCTAATGTGTGAGAGAATGTGTATGTTTGAGGAACTGACTGTGGCACATAACCCCAGGGAGCCTGTTGACCCCCATCCTCTAGTAAGAGGTGGTAAGGTGCACAGCAATCTGAAGAACAGAGCAGGAGCAGGAAGCAAGTAAGAAAGTTGTATAGACATCTTCCAGAGGGGAAAAGAAATCCTTGTAAGGCAATCTATTCTCTCCTTTCAGTGCTACTGCTAAGACTTCCCCTCATCCTTTCCTCACTGAAAAAAGCTGACGGAAAGAGAGAGATTTAACCCTACCCTTTAAACCACTGACAGAGTTATATGAGATTTGTCATGAAACAAAGTCATAAGAAATCTTTTTGAGACAGAAACTGTTGTTATTTCCTTGATTTTTTTCTTAAATTCCTTTCACTCTTTCTTCCTTCATCATCCTGTGTTTTTATTCATCTCTGGCTGGCATATGATGGTAAATTCTGATGGGAGAGACAGTGATTCACATCAAGCTTAAAATGCAAGTTAGAAAAATGCTAGTTAATGGACTGTTGATTCAAAGTATTTCTGGCAGAATCAAATGCAGAATAAACGAATACTCTTCGGTATTCAGAATTACCAGTAGAACTCTCTATGTAAAAAAAGAAGATTAGGGAGATCACCCCTCACCCCAAACCGTGCCCTAAATGTTCTCATCACTGTTATCATGTGATTGCCTGTCAATCGTCTTCAATACAAGCTCTCTATGCCCTTGCTTACCTGTCCAAAGTAAGGAATTCCTCTTCTGTAGTGGCGATCCATGTTCTCAAACAGTATACTGCTCATCACTCGAGTTATGAAAATAGACTGAGTAGCTGTAAGTTGCAGGCCTGTAAGACATGTCCAGGGTCAAAGGAGGATATACTTTGTCTTGGATATAGCTTCACCAGAGTTAGTGTTTGCCTAGAGATGGTCGCTGTACTTATAAAAATGGATCTTCTTCAGGAAGACAACCTTGTACTCAGCAGGCAGAGGCTGAATATCTCCTACTCTTTTTTGACCACACCACTGCTGCTGTTTCTGACTGTCTAGAAGGGATTACCTGTTCCTTTCTCTGTGACTATGGCTTTCACATCAAGATTTCTCACGTAACCAGTGCGATTTAGCTCGAAGATGTTGGAGCTGAAAATCTGGGAGAGACAACCCTCTGTCTCCAGCTGGAAAAGGAAGAAAACAAATCCTGTTACGGAGGATCACAGCTTTCAAAGGATGCTGGCAATACACAGGACCCTCCTTTAGTGAGTGAAGTCTTTTCCCACTATTTTTAACATGATTTATAAAGGACTGGTGGAGACATCACTTTCTGTACTTTTCATATGGGAAACTCAGTCATGAAGAATCAACATGTCAGTCCTTCTTCAGGCCTGTAGGAAACCAAGAAGAGAAATGAGGTCCCATGATTTCCTAGCTAGTTATCTAAGCAAATAGATGAGTAGAGTGAAGTGAAGCATCAAGGAGAGAAAGCAAAGTGTGACGAGCAAAGGGAGAGAAGCAAGAACACAGGAGAGAGGGCAAGCACAAAGAGGAATAATAATTATGTATCATACATCTTTGGTAAATGATTGACAAACTGGGCTTCTCTTGCACTTCCCATAAGAATCAAAATCCCTGCACACGCTGAGCTGGACTTTTGCTTCAACAGGCTGGCCATAAGTGTACCTGGGGGAAGATGAAATAGGTCCATGAGCTGATGCTTGAAAAATTGACATGCTAACATATGCAGGAAGAGACCCAGGATGAACAGTGACCTGGGAAGCCAGAGAATGGAATAGTTTCACAGGCTTTTTCCTGATTCTCCTGCTGTTAAAAAAGATAATACAACTCAGAAGCTGAAATATTAATGAGTTCTATTTCACCCCTAAACCCATGAAGCAAAACCACACCTTGAATGTAAAAATAAATACCTCTAATCATGATGGACAGATATGGCTACCAAACAAATTATGACTGTTGTCTTCGCTCTTCAGCTTAGACTGGAGTTCTAGACTCACTGAAATCAAATCAAAACTCCTCATACCTGCAAGGGGATCACAATTTCAACCCTGGATTCTAAATTATGAAATCTTGGTAATAGAGTAAGAAAGGTCCTTCTTAGGGGCTAAGCTTGGAGGTGGAGTTAAAGACAGCTGGAACCCTAAGACCCCTTCTAGAATTTAATGGTGCTCTGCTGTATGAAGATCTCTCTCTGAAGTGGGTTATGGGGAGTGGACACATCCTACCTCAGCAAGGGACCTCTCTAAAGATTTATTCAACCCACTAAACACCAGTTAGAAGAGAACAGTCATACAATAAAATGAGATGAACACACAAGTAAATGAAAGCTCAGCCCTGTCTCTTTCCCCAGTGCTTGGGAAGTTCTTGCTCTTCAGCGTATTTCCTAACCACTCTGCACCTGATACTTACACTGCACAGACTTTCACTGTGAACTCCGAATCCAGGACTGTAAGGCTTTCCGGTGCAGTGACTGTGACATCAAATTTTGGCAACACTAGCACAAAGAATAGAAAGAAAACAATACTGGCACATTATCAAATGGCAGGCCCTCCTAAGATGAAAGAGAAAATGAGGATATTATCAGTGTTAGTCACAGATGGAACTGGATTGTAGAGATGGGGTGCCAAAATGGTCAAGAAGTGGTCTGACCTTTGAAGGCTCGCTAAAGTATTTCTGCGAAGCTTTGAAGAGAAGTAAGGACTTCTAAGGTGAGTCCTGTGACATCTAGATGCCTTGCAGAGCCTTGGCCCAGTTCTTAATGACACCTAATTGAAGCTGTTTGAAGTTTTAGCAATCAAAAGGGTTGATCGATAGGTGTTCATCTCTAATAAAGTTTTCTACTCCAAATAAATACAATAGGTAGCATTTACCGTATTCCTCCAGCAGGAATGAGTGATTGGTTTTATCTCCTGACTTCTTTGTTACGATAATTTTGTAATTCCCCAGGATTGGCTCTTCAGTTAGTGGGAATTCAATCTGGATAATGTTCGTCTCCGATGTCACATTTTGCCACTGAAAGATCCTGTTACCCCGTGGATCCTGAAGAAAAAAGAATATGGACTCACAGTTTGTTTACCTTGGAAATCTTCTGCTACTAGCACACAAAACTAGAAACAAAGAAGAAAATAGGGCCAGTTGCTTTAGCTCTTTGGGGAAGTCGCTTAATGTTTGTGCATTGAGATAAATTATGCCATAGTACGATGATTATTAATGTTGCTAGGTCCTCATCTGTTGATCTCAGATTTAGGCATCCTCAGCCAGACTATGGGTTAGTCTCAGTCGTCAGGGGAAGTTGCACGATACTACTCTTCCCTGCTCTTTAGTATATGTTGCTCTAGTTTTGTGTCAAGGAGGGAGAGAAGGAAAAATCCCTCCTTCTGTGTGCTTCCCCTTCAGCTGAGCTTATCCCACACAAATCTTGGTCTTTAGCAAACCCAGCGTTTCTCAGCTTCTGGCAGGAGGAAGGAAGCATTTCTTCTGCATTCGTTGAGGTGTGATTTGCCTCTGGGTATATTTTATGCTAGAAGAAAACTCATTCACAACATTTCATTGAACTGTTTAAAGCACTAACTGCAGAAAAATGCATGTAGATCTCCAAATATGTATGCTTCACTGCAAACAAAGTCAAGTCACCCAGCTTCACAGTGTAGCACGAAAACTTGCAAGAATGCTGTCTAGACATGAACTGCAATTGCTATTTTGAAAACCGCCACAAAATGCCATGGAAGCACTAACATTGCTAGTAATTATACCCACAGCCTATGCTTGCTCATAGTTTTCAGCAGCGCTTGAGTTAGGAAAAGACACACCCCAAAATAAGTTTAGCAAACTGGAAGAGGTGGAGGGCAGTCAAAGGCAGGCATAAGAACAGTACAACTTTTGACTGCTGAGGTGAATATAGGTATGCTTTCTGTGTTAGTAAAGCTTGAACAGCGTCCTGGGATTATATGAAGTTTCTGTTAATTGTTGCCAGTGTACTCAGGAGCAGGATTTGGCAGTGTGTGGACACATGCAAACAGATGTAAGCACATGTGCCTTACATTTTATTTTTATATGCATAAAACAGCACAAAGAGAAAAAAATCTCTTACCTGAACTGCAATCAAGGGGTACTGAAAGAGGAAAAAACAAAGTGGGACAAGAAATTATGTGGCTGAACAAACACAAATTAATTTCTCCCAGGACTGTGAGAAATGTTTAACCAATAATCAATATAATACCAGTAATCAGAGATCCTCATCCCTTATTTTAATCAGTCTAATAGCAATTTTACTTCAAGAAGAGTATATAAAGGGAGGAGATGAAATAAGAATGTTGAGGCAGTTTCTGATCATACTGGATTTAGTGCAGCCCCAGAGCAGCTGAGTAAATTGTAGAGGTGCATGTAAGCCATGATTTGGGGTTCTTACGTCCTCACTCTGCTTATTAGCACCGGCTCTTTCAGTAACACTGTGCTGTCTTCTGCATTACAACCCCGCGAAAGGAGGACAGTAAAGACCCTTCTGTCTCTTGGCTTATGTACTATGAACACGAAGACAGCTTGCTGATAATGAACAGAGTGCCTCTGGTGAGATGAACAATTGTGGTTAAAAATTTTCATTTTCATTTCCCCATTTCTAAAATGAGCAAAGTAAAGTACTAGGTGGATGACTTCCCAGTTTTTGTAGCAACAATTGCTAAACAGTAATAGCGGGAGACTGAACAGCAGGGTCTCTAGTCAGAGCTAAAGTGATGCCTGCAGCAACCCAGTGGAGGGTTTTCTGACCCTCTCTCCCAGCAACGGCACGAGTGGTTGTGTCGGGAATCCAACCTGCTGCACACTCGCACTCTTCCCTGTGACTCTAAAGTGAGGGTGGATTAGAGCACGTGGTTAGGAAATCACATTAATTCTTTGGCGTTTGATCTCTGCAATATCTCATTTTATCTGCAGAAACTGTTCATTTAAAATTTGAGAAGAGTTTGCCTCCCAGCAATTTTAAATACAGGGGAATATTACTGGTCACTCACCATCTCTTGAACAGGTTTAAAATTGAAATCCAGGGCAACAACACGAAACATCACTGGAAAGACAAGGAACAGGGTGTTAGCATTAACTGCAGTTTATTTGGCTGAGCATGATGTTTTGCATTCATCCAGTTTCATTGCATCTTCTAACAGTCCCACTTGCAGAGGATGCCCGTAATAAAATGCATCTGAAGGTAAAAGAATCCTACACAGACTTTGCCGAGGGGACTTTTCCCCAGCATCAAGTTCTCACACTCTTTCATGAAAGTTTGCTTAACCTTAGAGAAAGGGGATGACCGGATGAATAAGAACTGCTGTGTGGGTCAGGCATTCTGAAGTGACAGCCATAACTCTTTCAGTGGCTGTCTGCATGATGTAGGCAAATTTGTTCCTCTTCATTTCCCCATCTCTAAAGCAGGGTTTGGTGCTTTGAACATATGAATGTTACAGATATTAACAGAACTAGGTGAAGTGCTAGTTTTTCTTAATGCAGCGTAATTCTTGTTTTTCAGTTTGTTCCCATCTTGTACATGTTTTTGCCTTACTTTCTTTTTTCTTTGCAAGAGAAAAACTGAAAGGAGAACAATGAATTACTGCACAAGGAAAAGCATAAAAACAAATTTCAAAAATGTCCTTTCAAAGCATTACCTTTACATCATTTGATTTTGTCTACTGCTTCCCCACCTCAAAACCAAGCAATGTGACAAATAATCAAGCCATGTTTGTGGGACGCTTTGGTGGTACCAAATTCTGTTTGGTAAGCTTTCCTTCATGCTATGTACATATGTAGATAGAACTCATCCCTAATTAAAGTATAGCTGATCCAGTCTAATTGCTCTGTTATTTGGCTGACGTCTGGAAAGAAGTATTCTCACAGTGTTTTCTGCAGGGTTCTAGCTGTGTGCTAGAAGTCTTAAAGCCTAGAAGTGAATTAAGGAATAGGTCTGGGTAAATGATTCTTTGCATACATGAAGCTCTGTTCAATGGCCAGATGAGAAGTATGGATAGGGGAGTAGCATAAGTGCAGGTATAACTACAACATGAAAATATAAAGTCCAAAACCTCAGAACCCAGAATGTAAATAGTAGGATTTTGTCTTTTGAATTTACAAGTCATTTTAAAAGAATGGATTTGAGTCTTGGTCTTTAGACTGTCTTTGACGGTGACCAGCATCACAGACAGAAGACTGTGGGAGCATGTAAGTAGTGATCTAATCACCTCTTTCCACTATCTTGGCCAGTCACCAGTAATGAAACAGCAACAATAAACGCTCCCCTTTTTTTCAGCTGGGAGGAGGGGAGAAAATAATACAGACCATGGGATGATGGTCTCCTGCCATCATGAAGATGACTCTCTCTGAGCTCCACAGCAAATACTTCTAATGGTTTAAACAGAAACTCTGAAGAAACTGCCTAGGCTGTAGCACAATCTGAAAAACACTAAGCAGAGGAATTCTGTCTGAAGAAACTGCTTTCTAAGGGACATGTCATAAAATAGATATTCACCATTCTGTGCTGGTTTGTAGATGGGTTTGTCTGTCTGCACAAAAACAATGCTCTCGGTGTTCCATATCATTACTGACCGCCGCTCTTCTAGGCTGACTTTAGTGCCCTTGGCAGAGAAGGAAATGAAAGCCAATGGGGCAGAACCGACAGGAGGAATCTGTGAGGAAACAGAAAAACAAAGGGAGATTGCTAGTCTAGAAGTTGTTTGATCCAGAATCTGTCGAACAGATATACCTGTGGCCTGGGCTCCTTCAAAGAGACACCCATCTCACTTCCATCACCTTCATGATCTTCCATCACCTTTCTTGGACCTTTCTGATTTCTTACGTCTATTAAAAATGCCTTCTTGTCTATTACTATATATCACTCCTCTGCTTCCTTTTTCCTTTAACAAGTCTTATTTCTTCCATTGCTTATTCCTCTCCTGTGCTCTCTGCTCTAATTTTCTTGTCCCTCCTTACATTTCTTTTCCACTGGGGCATAAATTAAAATTAATTTACCGTGAAGTTGAAGCACTGTAGACCATTGCTTGCTGTCATGGTTTTCTCAAAAATAGTAGTGTTAACAGCACCATATTCTAGGATGACTCTGACAGATATGGTCTCGTTGAGGTTAAGGAACTGCAGGCAAACCTGACCTGGAGAGTCAGTTTGGAGGACAGCAGGCACCATCAGGACATATTGCCTGTGAGATCCAAACATCAAAGTGATCACATCATAGAGAAAGGAAAAACAACCTCAACAGGACAAAACAAATACAAAGTATTGTTATTATTCAGTACCTACTGATTAGTTTAAACATCAGACACTCTGCCAGCGCCCCTTACTCCTGCCCTGCAGCTCCCAACTAGCCCAGCCCTGGGTTCCCCACATAGCTCTGCTAGCACCCCTCACCCTTGCCCTTTTGCCCATTATCTGAGTCCTGGACCCACCTGCTTTTAGCAAAGCACACTGCTGTTACTGCTGCTATTGTCTTTTCTGAACACACATGTCAACTTCTATGGAAGTTCTGCAACAGGCAGAAGGTCTGCTTTGTATTAAATGAGAACCATTCACTTGCTATCCACATTCCAGTTTAACTTAGCTCTCCAGATAGAAAAGATGAGACATGGCAGTATTTAATATTTAAAGTAAATGTAGTGGCACTAATTAGCACTGTCTTTAAAGCCTTATCATGAATACTATTAGCAATAATATGGTAGTTCTTACGGCTCAGGTTGCTTTGCAGCTGTTACATGCAGGAGAAGAATAGTCAAAATAAACTTCAGCCACATTGTTCTCACTGTGAGACAGAAGAAATAGATAAGCCCCCTTCCCAAGAAACAATTCATTGCCTACTCTTTTAACAACTCTGCAACATTCCTCACCAAGCACTCCAGAAGAAAGGATTTGGCCCTCCAGCTCCTCCCTGGCTCCTTCCTCAAGTGTTAGTGCCTTTATAATTGCAGCAAGGGGTGGAGATCCCAGTCTATCCTACTGCTTGCAAGAACCTCCCCTGACCCTACTGCAACCTAAACCAACCCACTGTCTTCAGACTGTAGTGCTTTGCTGCAGTTGTCTGAATGTCTGTGCAAAATGTCTTTAGTGGTCTTGTTTTCAAGGTAAGGGGCTTTGCTTTTTACACTGATGGTTGGCACAGCACAGGAAAGCACAAAATGACCTAAACCAGAAAAAGTGTGTTGAATCAGATTAAAATTTGAGGGTTTTTCCCATGATTCTTGGAATTTACCATCTGAATTCACAGTCTGGATGACATAGACTAACTTTTTATAGTTTGACATCCGATTCTGACTGAAATAATGTATTGGCCTCCCTTCTCTCTTGCTGCATAGATGTTCTGAGTGTTGGTGAGATGGAATAATAAAGAAGCCAGACACAGAAAGAGATATAAAAAGTCCTAGTTATTTCTACCTTGGCCATTGAGCACTTCATAGTGGTGTTGAAGTTTGATTCGTTTCAGCTTGAAATTAACCCGTCAGTGGGTCCATATATATTTGTTATTGCCCTAGGTTTATAGTTTTTTACACATGCGTGGAAGCTAAATGTTTTTTTTTTAGGGGGGGGGGGGGATCTGGTTTCAGTCAAAAATATTATTTTTGCATAAAAAAGTATTACCTTTTTCTTTTGTTCTCTTGTGCTCTCAGGAGAGAATAAAGCACTCTTGTTCTTCTCCTCCGACGAAAAGCAAAGCTGGAAAGCAGTTGTTTGATAACTGTAATTAATTTTTTTCCATTCATTTTGATACTGGGTCTGGCTGAGGTGAAGTTATGAAGTTGACTTTCTTCAGAATAGCCTGTATGTGCTGTGCTTTGCATGTGTGGCTAGAACAGTGTTCATAACACACCAGTGTTGTGGCTGTTGCTGAACAGTGCTTGTATGATGTCAAATCTTTCTCCCTCTTCAGCTTCCCTTTTAAAAGCCAGAAGGCTTGGGGTGGGCAAGAGATTGGGAGGGGACACAGCTGGGACAGCTGACCCAAACGGACCAAAGGGATGTTCCACACCATATGACATCATGCTCAGCCATAAAAGGTGGGGGAAAAGAGGAGGAGGGGGGACATTCAAGGCTGTGGCCTTTGTTTTCTGAAGTAATCACTACACCTACTGAGGCCCTGCTTCTCAGTAAGTGGCTGGACATCTGCTTGCCAATGGAAAGTAGTGAATAAATTCCTCCTTTTGCTTCTCTTTCACATGCACCTTTTGCTTTCCTTATCAAACTGTTTTTATCTCAACCCATGAGTGTTTTTGCCTTCCTCCTCTCTCCCCATCTCCTGGAAAAGGGCAGTGAGTGAAAGGTAGGGTAGGTGCTTGGCTGCTGACTGGGGTCAACCCACCATTGTGAGTTATCAACAAATTTTGTACACCTGAAGCCAGAGCATGCTTTTCTCTACTCTCTTGATTGGTAGGTTATATGACTGTCTCCTCTTGTTTCTTGATAGTGTGTAATGCAGGGAATGGTAGCACCTGCCACACAGGGCAGCTTTGAAAATTTCTTTGCTTATGTTTTCAGATTTTCACAGAAGTATTGAACCATACAAAACTGGAGCAGAGTAGCGCAAACAGGTGGTCCCCCAGAGGTCACTCTGTGGCATGCTGTTATTGCTTAGGTCACAGACAACAGGCTGATGTTCTGCTATGAAAGCTCAGCTCCCTGTCATTTCTACTAAAAAGGATCTCTATCAGCTTGAACTTGAGTTGACATTGTAAAAAAAGTAAATTATCAGTATTGCATGTTCTTACTCTTCCTGGGTTTCTCAGGTAGTTATGAATTCAGTGCAACATAATAAAGTATTCATCGCAAACAAGCCAATTTGATAATTATCACAGTCCCCATTCTTATGCAGTGAGAAGGTTTCTGAGGCCACCTTTGAAAGCTTAATCAAAAGGTCAAGAGGTTGGGTGACATCAAAGCTTGTATAGATAGAGGAGGGTAACTGTGTATAGCTTGTTGCTATAATGAGTGGGTTTTTTTGGCCCAAATACAGTTTGGATTTTGGCTTTGGTTAGAAAGTCCACACTCATATCTCCAAGAACCATCAATAGTCACGATCTCTTCTGTGCATATATGCCTTCTATATCGTAACAAAATGCAGAGCAAAAATGCATCCTATATCACTGCACTGGTTTGAACTTCCTACTAACCAGAATGGAGAAGGTACATCTAGTAATGAAATAAGCAAACAAGAAATGCAATTATCTGGGATAGAGAAGTTATTGGACTGTTTGCACTCAAACAAATATCCTGGATGATAAAAAGTCACTACACCTTATCACAATAAAGGAAATAGAGGACAGCCCATCAACATTCCACTTGATACCACAGAAGGGTTGTTTTTCAGGACAGATATTTACAAAATGTTCAACACTTGTTTTTTGTGATTTTTTTTTTGCTGACTGCTTCTCCTTGCTCTTCATATCCTACCCATGGCATTTAACTCATCTGTATATGTGCAAGAAGCTTGTAGATATTGCTCTATAGGAAAATTAGAGCTGCTACTTCATCACCAGGTCAAGAGAGTGTTTGGGATTCTGTTCTTTCCTCATAGAAGAATTAATTCAGATGACTGGCACCGAAGTTAACCTAAAACTGCTCCCCACACATGCTCATATAGAAGGTGTAAACGATGGTCGTCTTAGTCTGCTGTGATTGAGATTTCTTGGAGATAGGTCTCAAGGCTGCTGTGCATTGTAACAACATGATGATTCCTTCCCAGGAGATTTTGGAGGAACTCGGTGATCTTTCTAGGCATATATGAGGAACTGTGAAGTAATGTTGGAGAAATATCTGTGTAGAGATGTATTATCTTGTCTGCTTAACTCAAAATGTGTTGTTTCCCAGCCTAATTTTGAATGCTACCTAAGCCATAACTTCAGACTTCAGCTAGTCCTGTTTAGCAGTAGCACCACACTCAGCTAGATCTGTGTGTTTGTAGATGGAGAGCAATGAGAGGAACCCTTGGCAATGGTAGAATAAGCTGATTGATTTAGTTACTTTGTGAAGAAACCACCCACCAGCTGGGTATAGATAGCTTTCTGCCACTTAAACAGGCCTGCTGCAGGTGTAGTTAGACTGTAAAAATCGTGCCTTTATGGTTGTGGTTTGGTTTATTTGAGGCATTGGATATGTTCTATCAGTAAAAGCTGATCTTTACGAATAAAAGATGTCTTATTATGACAGACTATAGTAATACTACTCAACTGCAAAATTTTGTTCATAGAGAACTGGTCCCAGTGATTTCTGTGTCAAGAAATAACCTGACCTCAGATTTCACTCACTATTATTGCTAAAAGTCCTATTTCTTTCCTAAGCAAGTAATAAAATGGCTCTAGGAAAATTTCAGTAGTCTCCGGAGCTCCATGATTTCTCCTCTTTTTGCGGTATTTGTAGCTGCTCACATTTCATTTCATTATGGTACTCCTAACTCTTGCAGTTTATTGTCATCATCCAGCCATTCTTTGTGCTTGACTGGAGCGGTGGAGGAGAGGAGAATGGTAAGTCTGTGGGAGTTTACACAGCCTAGCAGAGCAACTTTGAACGAGCTAGCTGAGCACTGCAGCAGGTAGTGGCATGACCTCTGGCAAAGCCCATTTGAGGAGTTCCATGACTGCCTTGCTAGCAGCACCCTGGGTGGCAGTCTGAAGCCAACTTAGACATGTCTGCAAGAGCTGTAGCACTTTCTGGTGTAGACACTGACACCTTGCTTGTAAATGGGTTAATTGCTGCATTCAAAGAAGGATCAACGCAAAGAAACTTGGTCATTACAAAAATTAATTGGAAAGCACTGAAGCGATCTGTGACTTTGACTATGTCTAATTCCTATAAAACCTTCTGTAAGAAGATTAGATTGTAACAATTTGTTTAGGCATAGTAAAGGTCGAAATGCTTGGTTTGGCCCAGGTGGTTTGGGAACAATGCTGAAACATGGCATCTGCAGGTAAAGTCCTGCTTGGTCAATAGGGTCTCCAGTCAAGCATGAAAGATTTCTTTCATTGTTCTAGGACATGCGGGCCCTGGCAAAGCTCTCTAGCAACCCTGCAAGCTAAGAGGATGGTGAGCTCATTAAAGAAGAGAAGTGTCTCTCTAGAGGAATAGACACAGCTTGCAGTGATTTTGATGAGTGATGGAATGTCTTTCAACAAAATGGGGGGTGGGAGGGGGTGGGGGGAGGCAATGACTGCAATTTATTTCAGTGGTTTATGAGATTTTCACTCCTGGAGAATTCAGTAGTGTAAAAGATGGTATGCAAAGGTCAGCCAGTTGCAAGGATTCTGTTACGCCAGTGACTCATGTGAGTGTGGAAGGGTGATC
The DNA here is from genome assembly GCF_030867145.1 of Opisthocomus hoazin. Taxonomy (NCBI): domain Eukaryota; kingdom Metazoa; phylum Chordata; class Aves; order Opisthocomiformes; family Opisthocomidae; genus Opisthocomus; species Opisthocomus hoazin. Next base: position 149,895,715 of record NC_134414.1, read on the forward strand.
CAGAACCTCTTTTCAAAACTGAGACCTTTATCCTGCTATGCCAATAGTTTGGGATCTGAGCGGGAATAGCTCTGTTTGAGCTGAAGTATTAAGACTGTCCTTGCTATGCAGTTTTGGTGGCAAATGTGCCAGTCAAAGGTGAGTGGAGCTGGAGTCTGACTACTGCCACTGTGCCTGCTTAAGCCTGGGAGTGGATACGGGCATACTAGTGAAACTGTCTTTCCTAGCTGTACACAGTTTACCTGGCAGAGGTCGAGCTAAACTATAAATGCAGCAGTACAGTTAGGCTATGGAGTTAGTCTGCACTTTTGGGCGTGCTTTGCTGTTTCACTGCCCTTTTATGGACAGGACCAAGGGTTATTCAGCCCTCCTTCCTGCTTGGTCTTTGTAGGCAGCAGCAAGGATTGACTTCAAATGCAAAGAGGCCACTGATGAAACACCTGAACAAGCCCCACAGAAAAGTCGCTGGTGCTTAGTAAGTTCATTCTTCATACTTACAAATGTAAATCAAGTTTTTATTGGAGGGGGAAAAGAAAGTACTTAACAAGAGGTATCAAGAGGGGAACATTTGACATGTAATTCCAAAAATACAGTTAGCTAAGCCCTCTCCTCTGGTGAGACAACTAGGCTGTCTGCATGCTCCCTTCCTAAACCTCCCATGCTAGCAATCAGCTTGTGGCTGGTATTGAGAAATCATCTTGTCTACCAAAAGCTGACACAAGCTGCACATAATGTCTCCATGTATTTGCTCTCCTGTCTACCAGAAAGGTCCTTGAGGCTAAAACAGCCATCTCTAGCATGCTGAAGACTGCCAAACGCATTCTCTGACCTTTCAACCTCTGAGGAAAATCCTAATCTTTTATTTCGATTTCACAGCTATGCACAACTCTCCTCTGTTCTGAGCTGTAACTTCTGCACTCTCTAGGTAGAAGCATTTGCCTCGGGTGACATCTTGTGCCAGTCATATGTAGAAAGAAGTAGCTATCTGAGGCTTTCATATTGCAATGGCTTTTTCTCTGCTTGATGGAAAGCCTGCTTTTCAATTCCATTCTGCAGAAATGCCTCACAGACATGTTGTAACAACAGATTTATAAGTGTTCAAGACTCCCTTAGTCCCTCTTGTTTTCCTCTCCTTCCCTCTACTAGTTTCCAGTGGAGTAGCCTTCCCTGGCAGATTGCCCTTCTTCTCTGCAGTGATTTGAGAGGGGCCATCCAGGAGTATTGCTTGCCCTGGAGATCTCAGCCATTAAACTGCTGAGCCTACAAGAGCTTTACTGAAATAATTGTATGCTTCAATTCCTTTCGTGGAGTTGCAGGCACTATTGACAGAAGAGATCTGGACCGTCTCTCTGAACAGCGGGCTGGGCTGTCTGTGAGAAGGGAATTGTGGAGAAGTAGTGTCCTCCTATGCTTCTTCGGATGTGGCTACATGAATGCAGCTTTGTGGTATGGACCTGAGTCAAATGAAATATCACTTTGCCAGGCTTTCCACTTCATTTCCCAGACATATTTTGGGGAGAATTGTTGTATGGCTGTTCCAGTGGCTTGGAGAAGGGAAGTGTGGATATTGGGGCAGTCACTTCAAGGTATTAAAATGATGTTTTCAGAACCAAGAGCTCAAAGAAGATGAAACCAAGAAATGAGTCTCACATCTTTAAGAGCAGGTGCTATCTATTCTCATTTCTTTTGAGTCTGTCTACTGTGTAGGCATGATATTGCTAGGGCTCAAATGTGAAAAGGAGCATGGACTTAAGAGTCTCTCACAACTGGTCGATAACACCAGATGTTGGAGGCTACAGTCCCTTTGTGAGTATGAGGCCATCACTTTGAGCATTTTGCCATTGACCAACATCTAGCTTCTAAATACATTTTTTTGTTGTTGCAAAGGCTTTCTCTTTCCACCATGACATACCAGAATTTGAACTTGTTCCAGACACATTATCGTAGGCATGCAAATGCTATTCAGAGCCTGCAGCTTTTTCTCCCTTTATCTGTTATTATTATCTACTTGGCAGCACAACAATACTCTTGTGTTACCCAGTATATTAATTGCTCTACTTTAAGGATGCCTCCCAGGGAGAGCCTGTTTATGCCTTCAACCCCTGACCTTATGCCTGAAAAGTTTTGTGGATTCATTCTCCACACAGAAAGGCTATTTCTGCTATGTCTCCAGTGATAATGTATTCTGCAGCTGTATATTGAACTGCTGAGCACTGTACAGAACAAGGTGGAGGATGTGTCATTGATGAAGCGCTTGTCATTCTTTATTATCTTCTATTATCTTTCTAAACAGTTGAGGCTTCCGAGTCAGCTCAGGTCAAACAAGCCAGCCTCAGGCAAACAGGGAGTCAGAGAATGTCCTCATTGCATAGGTTTTCTTTTTAAAGAACTAGGTGTTTTTTAAGGCTACTGCTTCATAAATGACCAGTGCTAGGCAAAACTGTCTCCTGGAGAGCACTGAGTGGAGATGAGGGAGTGACTGGAGTCCATGTCTAATGTCACCCCTAGTTGCTAGCCTGAGGGGAGAACAAACGCTTTGCTATTATGCAAAGCAGTGGCAGAATCCTGGCTGTTCCCACCTCTGAGGAAAGTCTCCGAAGTCTCTCCTGTTATGTTCCCATGGACTGCAGCAGATGGATCCCATAGGAACCGCTGGGAGAAGTGGAAGCAGTTGGGTGACCTTTTCTCACCCTGAAAGTTAAAGGGAAGATTGATTCATGGTAGTTTTAAGGTTCTCAAACATCCTTCTGACTATAGCAATCAGACTAAGAAAACAAGACTCAGCTGACTTCTTTTTAAGACAGAGCATGTCAGTTGGGAACAAAATGTGATGGCATGTTTGGCCATGACAGCAGAGCCACAGGTCCTACAAGTCCTGTGTTGGGGCTCAGCAGACTCTGAATCCTGCCAGACCCCAGGGAGGTGGAAAGGAAGATTCACACTGGCTTTGGTAGGATCCAGACTCTACCAATGAATGGGCACAGCGACACTGAAGCCCATGAGGGGCAGCTCCCTGGAGCTGTGCTGAACAAACAGAGTCTGTGTGATTTGCACTCTGGCTGCATCGGCAGCTGTACCCCAGGAGCTGCTCTCAGTTCGGAGTGCTCTAACATTGCTTCGTTAAAGATACAATGAGGATAAAAAAGTAAACTCATGGTAAATCTTGCTTTATCTGACAAGAATTAAATGCAGGAACAGCTAGGCACGGTAGGATTCCCTATTTGTGCTCACTTTATATAGGCCTTAGCCTCAACAGAACACTTTGCCGGCTTCCTGGATGCTTTGCTGGCTTCTTGATTCTTCTGGCTCCTCTTTGCGCTAGCTTTCAGTCATTCTATTTTCTTGCAGTATATACCAACAGGCTTATAGTTCTTTAAGCTATTTTGTGAGCTCTCCACTGACACTGGCAGGACTTTATAGTTCTGGAATGAACAGAAAAGGTCTGGCTAACACCATCACACCAGAAAAAGTCTGTAATTATTTTGAAAAAAATTATTTCGCAAGCCCACTGTTCATAACTTGAGTCCAAGACTGACATCATGAAGCATGCTTTCAGAAATGCACCGAAGGTCAGAACAGAGTGACCAGCTTGTTACTGAAATGGTTGAAAAAATTGAGGTTTTTCTGAATACCTTTGGCAATTCATTCCATTGCTTTATGTAGGGGCTGGCCTCTTCTGATAATCGAAGGTAAGAGTCATCTACATCCAAGAAATAAGCAAGAATCTACCCCAGATCTTTTTATCTAGTTTCAGTGCTTTATGTCTTCTCCCTAAGTTTCACCTAGTCTTCCTGGGCTCCATGAATATGAAAGCTAGGGGCATGTATGGTTTCACTAGTCCCAGTGTTTACAGGATCTCCTCTCAGATCATGCTAGTCCGTGTCATCCCTGTTTGTTTGAGGTAAAAACAGTAGGAGCGTAACTCAAACAATGCTAAGTCACTGAATCCCCTCCCAGCATTCACATTCAACCAAACGAAGTGTCAACAAAAATGAAAAAGATCATGAGACAACAATGAAAAAAGTCATGATGGATGAATACAGCAAGCGCAATAAAGGTTAAAGGAAAGAAAAACTGCAACTGAATTGTTTGAGACAAGTTCCAGAAAGCAAGAAGAGTGAATCAGAGCAAGAAATTCTGCATATGTTTGCTCTGGGACAGGCTATTGAGCAGGGCAAATCTACTGGCCATGAGTTCAGCAGAACCTCCGGCACTGATCAAGGGCTTCCACAAGATGCTGAAGGTTTCAGGCTGCTGGTCACTGAGTTGGAGGCATTTCTTAAAGTCTTACCTGGCAACCAGATGTTGCTGCTGAAAGGATCAGACTGTCATTTAGGCTTCTAAACAGGCAGACAATTGCAAGGACTGGCTTTTATAGCAAAATACACATACACAGAAGACTAGTGCCTGTGTTCAAACCAAAGAGTTGAGTGCAAACATGTTGTATTTGGCACCTAATAAGAAAATATTTGGCATTTTTGGAGATGGGAGGCAACCCTTACCATTTTATCTATTTGATTCACATGATCCTAAAAACCCAGTATCTGAAGTTCCTTGTCAATTTTTATATCTTTTCATCTGGAATTTTAACAAGAAAATCCTTTGGCTCAGGTTTTCATGTACTTATTGCAGTCTCAAAGAGCAGTGAGGATCAGTGCACCTTCACAGTGCTTTAGGTGGTAAAAAGGTCTTCACAGGCATCATTGCAGGGCACCAACTGCAAAGAAATGAGCCTTTTTATCAACTGACTGAGATAGGACCCAAAAGTTGCATCCTCTGCTTGTGGAAAAGGATGACATTAACATGGCTTCTACTCACTTGTCTGAAACATCAAGAGTGAGAACCCTCCCACACTCCCAAATTCATCTCTCGCGCTTATGTGGGATTTCTAGAGATTTCTTCTGTACCTACTCTGCATCTTTTGTCTAGTTGTTACTTCACCACTTCAGTTAAGACTTTCGTGACTTCTTGCCATAGGAAGGAGTTCCCCTTTGGTAAGGCAATACTAAGGGTTGGGTGGCTCAGCAGTGTGGAGAAGAGGTGAAACACATAAGGAAAGAAATTGTAGTGCACAACTGACTGGGCAATAGCAAGGTATCGTCCTTGTTACTGCGCATGGTAGGTTTCTGCTGTAGTTTGTTGTGCAACATCTCATTTTTTGCGGCATTTCAAAATCAAGATTCCCTTTTAGTGCTCATACGTCAATTCTAAGTAAAATTTCTTAGGTAGTGACATGTAAGAAGAAAGAACGTTAAAACAGCATAATATGGAAGTAGACAGATATAGACATAGACATAGATATAGGTATATCACAGTGAACACAGGCCGAACAGCCTCAAAGCTCTATTTTTACCCCTGGCAAAAAAGCAAAATTAAAATCTCAATGCAGTGAGTGTAGGACATAGTTCAACTCGTCTCACTTGCATTGAGGTTAAGCAAACTCCCGAGTTCCTGCATCAGCAACTTCGCGTGATGCAAGCTCCGTGAGAAAAAATTTGTGTCACTAGTTGTGCTGGAGGTAAAAGAGTTATAGAGATAAAAGAAGGCTATAAAATGCAGATTTTGCTAAATAGCACTGGCATTGTCCCAGCCACTCCCTCTCAGCCTAGAGTTTTAGAAATTTGTAGCAAAATTTAAATGCTGTGCTTTTGAAAGAATCTGCCTTTCATATCAGTTTCCATCTGACCAGGCTTGCAGTTGGCCATTCACTGGAATGGCATTAAACAAAAGCTTTTGTTTAGCAGCAGGCTGAGTGTACACAGCTGAAGAAGGTGGATTGAACTAGCCTCACTGACCTCTCTTCAAGCTCGCACAATCTTTTCTGCTGACAGGGATGGGACAGTAAGAGGAAGTTTGGGGTCATTGAAAAGCAGCTTGGCACCTTAACATCTTCAGAATCATAGCTGATTCCTCAGCACGTGTCTCTTTGTAGCAGAAGTCACTCACAGGTCTCATGCAAACACGATAACAATGCTTTCAGTGTGACGTTTTGGGTCAAGCATTGTGCTCAGGGGGTGCTTCTGATGGGAGCAGAAATGCTGGGGATAAAACAGTTTCAGCAGAACTGGAAGAGGTGAAAACCACCCACCTCATTACGTCCTTTTCTCAAAATGTCACTCGTTCTTCAAAAGGTAGAAACTCTCATCAGTTGCACTGCATGGAATTCCACCAGAATTCTCGGGGAAGCAACTACTCCTGTCCCTCAATAAAACAAACCTTAAATTCATCCCAACGAAAAGAAGAGTCTCCCATTCCTGTATTTCTGTCCCTCCTAAGGAGAGTACCCAAAAATACTGATGGCATGATGTGTGCTCAGAAGTGCTGTTTCTATGCATCAAAGTGCCCCTTCAGGCTCGCCTGCATGCACAGTGCTGCCACATGAAAAGCTGCTATGTGCTGGACGCTTTCAAATGCCAGCTGGTGTATTTAGAAAGCTGAGAGAGATGTCAGAGTGTAGGGGCAGGTTCTTGAGTGTGTTAAGGTACTTAGCCCACAACAGCCAGGATCTAAATTCACAAAGCCTTACAGTCCTGTGGCCAGTTCCTCAGCTGTTTAGAGCAACTGTCCAGCTGCTTCCTAAGGTTTCCTAGGTCCTGGTGTTGCTGAATTGCTGAAGTCTGCTTTTTTGCCTGGACCCCAGTGCTACTCTGAAGTTGAACATCCTCCTGCTAGCTGATCTGCAGAAACTCTTTGCCTATCTCAGGCCTTCTCCAAATGCACATGAAAGGCACCCAGGAAGAGACTTCTGGAGGTTGTTATATGTGCTTGTTCCTCCACCAGGCTAGCTATCCAGTGGTAAGGGTGTTTGTCTGTGATTGATGGAAATTATTTGTGAAGTCCCCTGCCATTTTGGACAGAAGACCCAAGTTTGTGGGTGACTTGACATGAGAGTCAGAGTAGTGGGTGCTGAAGCAGACCACGGACATGTCTAAACAGGGCCAGTTAACCTCCAGATTTCAGCTTGTTCATTTCTTTCCCACCCAGATTTGGGGAGAAGGATTTGGATTTGTCTGCATCTGTTGATGTATGACCAAGTAGACACAGCTAAGACATGCCCAGAGCTATTATTTGACCTCAGTGTATGAAACCATCTTCACAAAGATTGTGCAAATAGCTGAAATCTGAGACTGAGCAGATACTGGGACCTTGTGGGGAGAGATGTTTAATTGTTTGTTACACTGGTTTATTTTTATGTGCTTCAAGTCTTCAGAGCATAGCTCAAATTGCATACAACTACATCTTCATAGGACACGTGAGGAAACAGAAATGGATTTCCAGGGAGAAGAAAAGGATGGACTTCCATGTGACTAGTAATGCCTCAGTTCAAACTATTTCTCATTCTAGATAGTACCTAGTGTTTGGGAACCAAGGCTATCACAGGTTAGATAAGACACACTCCTATTACCACTTTTGTGATCTGAGCAGAGACCAGAGCACTCTGGCTTTGTTAAGTTGTGTCAGGATGTTGTCTTTAGGTCCATAAACACAAGCAGGCAAATTACAGCAATGGAAAGGAAGACTTACCCTCTTTCTAGGAGTTTGGATGGAGAAAGGGAGAGAAGTCAAGCTGGAGACCACAGCTGTGACCCTAAGCAGGAGCCACTGAGCACACACAGAGGCAGGGCTGTGCTGTAAGAAGGTAAGTAGAGGTAGGAGGTGGAGTACTGACACGTTGCCTGCTCAGCTTTCTGCAAAAGCTCCCAAGATTTGCAGAACCGGTCTCTGATGTAGCTGAGCTGTGTCCTTGCCCTGCTGAAAGGGACGGTGCGTTTTTTCCTGCCTGTGTCCTACTTCTTCTCTGACCCCATGTTAAGCTTATTCAAACAGGTGGAAGGAAGAAACACACTTTTTCCCTCTAAATCTTGTCAGGCTTGAGTTAGGTCTCTATCTCTGACCTGGTCTCTGTGAGGTCAAGCTGAGCACCACCTTAAGGGCCAGGAAATCATGGATGGGAGCAAAGGCAGAAAAGGCGACCGGGACCAAGAATACACTGTTCAGCAACACCTATGTGTTAGGCTGGCTTAACTGCAATGTGATTAGGGGTCCCAGAGGACCTGGGTCCCATCAGTAACTTCTCTAGAAAAAGCTTCTCTTCTCTATGAAGTTGCAGTTTCCTGTCTTTGGCTTTTATCCACGAAGGTGCCTGAGCAGAGTTTGGATCTCAAGTACTGTCCAAGACAAGATCAGTGACTGGTTTTGCATGCCTACAATGCCTTCGCTTGCAGAGGTGGCAAGGTTTGCAATGAAGGGTGTTGTATTTGACTAAATCAAAGACAGTTGTAATAACTCATACTGGAGCACAGGAACCTTACTGCATGTCTGAACTTGCAGAAAACTGAGCAACTACTGGGAGTAACAGATTGATGAGTAGGCTCCTTGCCTGTAGGTGTGTGTATATATGCATATGTTAGTGTGTGACTCAGCGGGGAACATCCCCTGCAGAAAAATATTACTTCAGACAATGTGACTGGAAGTTCAGCATAGATAGTCCCTAGCATTGCGCTTGTGTTCATTAGGGACAAGTGGCACATTGCTGTCCTGGATGCAGCAAGAAAGGTGATGTCAGTAGGCCTCTGCTGACCTTTAGGCTTTAGGTTCTGGGATCTTATTTCAGTGGACATACCTGGTGCTAAATCACTTTACAGTTCTTTGTTAAAAGTATGTAGAAGTTGGTGAAAGACATAAAGAAGAAAGGAATCTGGTTTGGGGACGACAGGTTATATTTTTACAGCTTTCATGTAAAATGTCCTTCAATTTTTTCTCTCCCACCCCTTGGGCCTTTCCTTAGGGAATCTCCTGGATGACTGCCCTTTACAGTGCGATGAAGGACCTGTGCATGATTGGTGTTGGCTACAAGGAGAACTAACATTTAGTAAATTATTTGGAATTACAACAGTAAATGCAGTGCAGATCTGGTGGACAGGTCTGCCTGCGGGTCTGAATGTCTTCTGTTGCCTGAGTCATGCATCTTGATACACTGCTCACGGTTGTATCTCATCTTACAGAGCCTGCATCCCTCAGGCCAGTGCTGAGGTCCTGGCAAGACAGCGGAGATTATTCCTTTGCAACTGTCTCCTGCTTTGAGTTGCATGTTTCTGCTGGGTGTTTTTGTTTAGAACCGGAAGTTTCAGTTAATGTCCTCCAAAGGTCCCTTCCAAACCAATATTTATGTGCTTCTACAGCTTCAAAATTTCTTTTGCATCTTTCTGGGATTACATTGAGCCTGTAGGTCTCTGTCATGGTTGCCCCTTAGCAGGAAGATTCCCGCACTGCTTAGTGCGATAGAATTAGTTTCACTCAAGCCGTCTCTAGGTAAGCCTGATACCCTCCTGAAAGGTGCTCTCAGGGTGTACAAAGGGCTGCTCCTCTCCTACCAGCTTCTGTGCTGTTGTGTGGTCTGCCTCACAGCAGGCACATTGCTGTTGAGTAAAGTGTTTGTAGGAATCACAATCTGCTTTGAGAAGCCCATTTTCATGATAAATAAGCTAGTCTCTTCTAAGACTGTAATTAGGACTATGTCTAACACCACAACAGAAGAAACAGCAGCTCAGTGACATGATTTAATTGGCAGATGTCTGCTCATATTATTATGGATATGTGGATGGCTTCTGTGTCCTTCCACCAGTGTGATCTGGTCAGGATGAAAGTCATGTCAGGTCACTGCAGACTGTGAGGAACAGTAGCCACAGTGTGTGGCTGTCTGCTGTACCTGTTCACTAAATGCAGACAGTATGACAGAGAATTTCTTATACTTTTCCACCCCATCATAAGCTCCTTGTAGTTCTCTTCATCATTCTCTCCATCCAGATCTTCTCATTTTTCTCCCTCTAAGGGCTCCATTGGATCCATCATTCTTCCCTAACCACATTTCAAAGATTTTTGATGTTACAAATCTCTAGTTTCTCCCACTGCTAGACATTGGGTAGAAAGCTTCCACCACATAGGCCAAGGCCCTGATCCCATCTGTGCCACAAGAGGTCACGGATGTCAGGATGTCAGTGTCATTGACTGACCTGTCCAAAGTATGAATTTTTTTTGCTTATGAAATGCCTTACAGCAGCCAGTTGTAGATAGATCAAGGAGTGGAGACTGGGACAAATAGCATTGCCAATCAGAAGGTTTTATTAAAAAGAGCAGTAAAACATGAGATGTTACTCCAAAGAAGAATCTTCTTTCTAAACAGAGGCAAAAACTGCTTAATAGTTGTCTTCCTGTGATTAAATTCTGACATCTGTAAATGATTCAGTTCAATCACTGAAAAGGGTGAAGATCAAAGAAATTTCCTCAGAATCTTCTTTCAGGATAAATGGAAAGTCCAAACCAAATAAAATCTACAGAAGCAGCAGCAGATTCTTCTCCTAATCTTGGATTCCTGAAAAGGAATCTGTGGCCAAGAATACACATTTCAGGAGTTTACCTTTATACAAAGCTCCCACTGGAATTTATGTCGTGCGTTTCCAAAAAGATGGATGGTCAGGGTTAACAACTGCACAGTGTCTCCTTTGTTAGGAAAAACAATTTGGAGTTTCTGATCCACACTAACCATAAGCTCTTTTGAAGCGTGGGCCAGAATGTGTCACTCTGATCTATTGCAATTTGGGATTTGCTTATTCCCCATTCTTCTATGTGCTTGTCATTGCCCTCCCAGAAACCACCAAGTCTCTTATCCTCTTCTTCCTCTACAAATGCTTGCCTGTTACCTTCTGAATCATTGCTGATTCTGGCACGTATCTGATTTCAGGCCGAAGGTGAGGAGCAGGGTGTTTTGTATTCTGCAAGTGCATATTCATCTGGAAAGAAGAAAGGAAGATGAGATTTGCATAAAAGTGAGAAATCACTCTGACCCAAGTCCATGCGCACCTGTGATTAACACATTATGAACCAGAAAACCTTCAACAGACTTCATGGAAGTCTTCCAGTTGTCAAAGCACCCAGTTGCACGTGTGCACCGTCAGACACCGGTGCACTCCTCTGGCCATGTTTGTCAGGACACGTCAGTGCTGTGATCCCCCAGGATGTGGATCTGGTGGCAGAACATGCACTCCAGGGTCAATTCCCTGGTTACTGCTGCTTGTCTGCTAGTATGCCGTTCGCAAAGGTTGTGCCAACCTTGAGAAAAGCATGGGGGAACCTCAGCCACAGTTTTGATAACATAAATTCCACAACTGAGTAATGTCTGATGCAATTTTAGTTCCCTGAGGGCAGATCAAGAAAGATGGTCAAACACTTAATTTTCTGGTTAGGTGCTTAAACTCCTGTTGGGTTCAGTGTGACTGTCATTGCGACTTCAGTATTTAAATTCCAGTAAGGAACAGTTCTTTGACTGCAGCCTACTCTGGCAATATGAAGCAAAAATACGAGATAAGCCAGATCAGGGAAGTCAGGAACAGTGCTGCCTATAAGTTATTGATTTTAAACATCGTGTTCAAACCGTAGAAAGAAAGCGGAACCACACTTCTTTCTGTATATAGTTTGTAAGAAAGCAACTCCTGATGTATAACTTTCTAATCTGCTTTATGTTGAAATGAAGCAAGAAATGAAAAGACAGCGGGGCAGAAACTATCTGTGCTTCTGAAAACCCCTTGCAGTCTAGTCAGTAGAACTGTTAGCTTGCTCTCCATTCGTCTTTCCTGAGAAACAAAGGCAGCAAATGCAGAGAAGTGAAGTTTGCACAGAGATAGCAAGGGAGAATCCACTGTCCACACCTTGTGGATGTGGAGATCAGTACTTTAATTTTACAGGTTATGCTCCAGCCTACTGAGGTCACCTACCTGTTTCGTAGTAATCGTACATATGTACTGGCACTGGTTTGATATCTAAGATAGGCAGGCTTTGCTCCACACTGAAGGAGAAGCTGATTTCCTTCTGGGAGACCTTGAAATGGCAAGACAAGAAAATGCATCAGACTTTCTTTTCATACCTGTTGCTGAGGCTAAGGTTGAACAGATACATTTCTGGATTAAACTGGGTGACAAAGTGCCATTCTACAATTCTCTTCAGACTATAAACTTGATGTCAAATCAGACAATTGTTTAAAAGCTTTTGCTAAAATTGCGTGCTTTTCACTTTCTTCCTCTTCATATTTCCATTGCCAATTACCCCTGCCATTCCCGGGTTACTGTGGCTTTCGGCATATCAGCATTCATCTTCTCACTGAAAGTCACTGTTAGTTTCCTTCCTTGCCTTTTCCCAGCTAAAATCACCTCCAGCATCCCTATGAATCTCCTCCCCTCTTTTCTCTCTTTAATCACACTGAACTCAAAATCCCCATCCTCCCCTGTGGTTCTGTTCCTCATTCCACACTCTTGCAGCCGGATGTGTCAACCTTTCCTCCTTGCTCATCTTCCTCAGCTTCAAGATTTCTCCAGTGTGCCTGGGACTGTGCCCCTGCTCTCTTCTCCCTTTGTCCTTGTTTTTATCTTGCTGATTTCTTTATAGGAATGGAGCTATGGACAGGGGCTCTTGAGAACGCTCTGCATCAGTGATGCCCTGCTGGGTAAACTTTTCATATCTCAACACCTCAGCTTCTCTGTGAGTTCAGAATACTGACTCCAATCTTCCTTATTAGTTCCTTGGAGACCAACTAATAGAAATTAGTGTTTGAGAGGTAGATATTACTACTATTTATTTTTACTTCCTCTGTCCTTCCTTTCCTGGTATTTTAAGATCCCTTGTGTATTGGTTTTCATCTATCTCCTCTCTCATTAATGTCATTGATGTGGGAGGGCTATTCTTTTCATACAGAAATCTCTCTAAAAGGGACAGGATGACACTGACTGCTTGTAAAATACTCTCAGATCAACTGGTGAGAAGCATCGCTTAGAGGCTGAAGAATATTATGTGGACTGGGAACTTTTACAATATGGAATGCAACTTAGCTATGTTTGTGAAATGCTATTTAATCCTACAGCATTCTTCACAAAAAGTAATACAAAAACATCTCTTCATTGTAGACTACAACTGCTGTGTAGATATATTTGATGTTGGACTGAGTGAAGTCTCTTTACACCTTTAAGATATACATACAGCTAATCTGCTATTAATGAGACTATTCTTTTATCTGTTTTAAACTTCCAATTTAGTAAAACCAAAAAGAAATCTCCCAAACTTACCTTCTGAAGGTAGAAGAGGATGTGATCATTCTTGATGTCTACACGATCCACAACAGAATCCCGGTGCTGAAGCTTTAAATGAGGCAAATGATAACAATGTTAACATAGGAGACTTGCCAAGGAGACTTACAAATAACTATTCTATAGCAAAATCTGTTTAAAGTGGCTGCCATGCTTCTGTTGTGCTACACTGATATCTCATGGCCAAAATAAGAAGTGCAAGTTGAGTATTTTCATAACATGTCAAGTGCAAACCAATCACAATGAAAAATAGTTTTATCAGTTAGCTTTGCTATGTGTGACTTTTATCAGTCACGTAAGAGTGCTCTCATTTCAATGAGAATTCACAATTACACGATCATTTCTGCAGCTTAAGCTGACTCACTTTCTTGTGCATTGTATATTTAAAAAGCCCAAAAGTTTAAAAAAATTTTAGAAAAGCACAGAAGCAAAATTATTTTACTATAAAAATACATGAAAAATATTCCAAATGTTAAAAACCAGCTATTTTTCCCATACATATAAAGAGGAGTACATATAAAGTACATATAAGTACATGAAGTATATATAAAGTATGTATTAAGAGGAGTAGGATTCCCAAACAGGTAGCATCTCAATGGAAAAATCCTCCAAAGTCACAAGTTTTGTACAGTTCTAGTCAGAAAAGATACTGAAACCTGAATGCTAAATGGTTATAAATGCACCTAGCTGTGAGCAGACTCTACAAAAAATTGCGTCCTTCTTTTTATCTACTTGAAGATTTAGGCTCATAGCTTGAAGATAATGCATCTGTTGCAGAACCTAAATTACACTAGGAACAGAAACGAAGTTCTTATTGATGCTCTCCACAGAATTGTCATCATTGTGACCAAATTTCTGGATAATAAAGGAACAGCAGTACCCACTTTTTCTTTGTTAAACTGTGCTGTAGAGGAAGGAATAATCATGTCAAATGGATAATGTTGCAAAATGCCAATTTGAGGAATTTGACTATGGCAGAAGTATTTCTTACATAGATTCTGTTTGATTGTGCGATTAAAGGCTCATCCCCACAAACACTAAGGAGCACAGAGGAACAAGGGCAGCCAGGGAAACCTCCATAACCTGAGCAGAGCCACCAGGGCACCCTGACCTGGCTCCCCCATGGGGCTGCCACTGTGCAGTGACCAGCCCTGCTGTCTGGGAGGGAGACTCACCAGGTCAGTACACAGCAGAGTATCCCTGGCTCAACTTACTGACTGAAGGGGAACGCTGACGACAGGGGCACGGGGCTGAGTATGGGATGCTGGGACTCGAGAAACAGGGTGTTTAGGGGAAGAACCAGAAGTAACAAAGGGAGGGGTAAAGTCTGACTGGGAGGAAAAAGGGTGGGAAAATGGGAGAAGACAGTGGGAAAGTGGGATAAACAGGGCCAGTTGCACGTAAACAGATTGCTGGTCAGTACGCTTGTTTGGCCATGCGCTGCTCTTGGTCACCACAATCTTGCCTCTCTTCTTATTAAACTCTGTTCCCAATTATTTTCCTGGGTGAGGGGCTTTCTATTTTATATGCACCTGTGTGTGTGGAGTGCAAGCCACTGAAGAGGGGACCACAGTCACAGGGGCCATGTGTCTGGCGTGCCAGCACCTCGAGACACCAGACTTCAGGCCTGTTGCGTGTGGCTGTGTGTGACAGTGGGTGGTCGCTAGTGAATATAAAGTTGGACTAGTGGGTGAGTGAGTTCAGCGGTTTGGCAGCCACCTACTGAAGCAGGCACAAGTCTGGGCCATATATTGAAGATACCTAAGGATCTGAGTTGCCTACAGGAGGGACCAGGAGGTCTGAGCCTGTTACTGTAGAGACCATAAATTCTCGGGGGCAGATACTGGCCGGGCCATTGGGCTGGACCAGTTAGCGGGGACTCCTTTGCGTGTGTTTCTGTGTGTGCCTGTGTATGTGTCTGTGCGAGGCAACTGGGAGACCAGGGGATCCAAGATGGGCTGCTGCAGAGACTGCATGCCGAAAGCTGGTTACTGGAGCTGCCCACCATGCGTACGTGTGGGTGCCGGGGGGCTCAGTTCCAGCTGCTGGGGTGAGGCTGTGCCTCAAGGGCACGTGTGTCCAGGTGCCAGCGACTGCGCAGGAGAAGGATCCAGGGGCAGCTACTGGGCAGACTGAGTGTCTGAGGTCAGCTACCAAAGGGATCCACTTTCTGCATCTGCATGTGTATGTGTGTGTGTGTATACATATATAAATATATACTTCTTTATCTTTTCCAAAAATGAGCTTTCAGTCTGATCAGGGGAACAGGATAAGGCTATTTGTGCCATTGGTGTTTGTGTGAGTGCTGTCTTTTCTGGCTCTGTTGATCTGTGTGTCCAGGTGTGTATATGTGTATACGTCTAAATATGTGTATATGTATGTACATGTGTAGTGTCCATGTCTGCCTATTGGGAATACACACTTAGCCATGTTTTTGGCTGGACCTGGGGATATGAAGCTGCAGCAGTCTCACCACAGTTGGGCTACTGGATTTGGCAAATCCTATCAGATTTGTCTTCAACAGATGAACAGCTACAAGTCTGCGACACAGGGTATGTGATAGGCTATGCCCAGGGAGTGTGCAGAATTCCCCTGGGGCGCTAATTTGCTAGTCAGAGACTGTTTTTATCAGCTTCCTTTGTTTTCAGGGTTTACCATTCACTTCGCTCCTATTCTTTACCTTGTTCAGGGAAGATCTTACAGGAACAAAACCTGAGAGCATCTTCACATCAATAATAGCCATGTTGGAGACTCCGCGGTTCCCTGTGTAACTAAAGTGAGAAAAGTTCAATTAGTCTGGTCTGCAGATGGAGAGGAGACCAGTGAATGACATTTTCAGTTCCCAAAGATGCTGTTTGTCTTCCTGTAGCTGCACAGTAGCAGTTAACTGCCTGTGCTTAAATCCTTCCTTGGATGCTTTACCAAACTATGCATGCAAGGGGGTAGGTCAATAAGAGGAAGTTACCTGGCAGAGAGGACAAGGTCAAATTTTGGTGGGAAGTTACTTGTACAGGATACATTGGCCGGCCTTACAGAGAGAGAAAATCCTGCAACTTTATTTGGCAAATGGATGTTGTATCTCAGGGTGGTCTAAAAGAGATGGGAAGTGTGAGATGGTCACAAACTTACAGACTTCCGTGGCTTTGGCATGAGGTATGTAGAACCCCTAGCTTAGTTCTCAAAGGGGTGACACTGAGTTTCCAGCTTGCTTACCTGCAGATAGACACAGCCAGTGCCACTCACTTCCACGCTGTAATTCCCTGGAATAGTGGGTAAGGAAGCCTGCTGTAGTAAGAAGCGATTCTTGTCATCCACCTGGAAAGTCTCAGTGGGATGCTCCATGAAGTTGACTTTGACTGTGTTAAGAATTTCTTTAGAGAAGGTGAGATATCCATACTGGGCTAAAGCTTGGACAGCAACAACAGTGTCCTGAAAAGAACAACACGATCCGTAAGTAGATAGAGACCCAGCTGTAAGATGGTGCACGATATTAGCACAGCTCCTATTTCCCTGACACTTTGTCAGAAATGGAGGGTGACTTTGCAAAGAGCTAAGGGGGCAAGATACAAGTGCTGGGACAATAGGTTGGAATCATCCCAGAAAACCTGGGATAATGCTGTCTCAACAGTGACTGCTGCCTACTGCTAACCTGAAACTTGGGTAAATTCCTATTTCCTAAAACTGAAATGTATGAAGCTACCTATGAAGAGCACAATGCGCCCTGACAATGAGACTTTTGTGAGCACCATTTATCAAAGATTATTCAAACGAATACGCAGTCATGAAGATATGTCATACTAGTGAGATCTAGCTTGCAGGCTGGACTGCTCCCAGAAGCTTTGTTTTTACCACACCCAGTTGTTACCTGGCTGGAGGAGAAACCGCCGTATGGGTTCTGCTGTTTGACAAGCCAGCGCACAATGCGAGAAATGTAAGATAAGATTTCTGGACTGAGTTTGGCTTTGTTGAGCCAAGCCAGGAGCACATAACTGGTCATTTCAATCTCAGCAGAAGGGGAACGGGCATAGAAGACAGGGAAATCTTCTGCTGGTGGCTTATTTTCTCTCTGCCAATGAACAGTACCACCTGAAAAAAAGAAAAGTGGGGTGTAAAAAGCATGGAACAATTACTTGCTGGCTAATTCACTACAGCATCATGTGGGAGACAGGCATACAATTCCCTCTCTGCCTTTACCCAAAAGTTTCTTCAGCCATCAGTGTCATGAACTGGATAAGCTTTAGTTCCAGGATGGGAAAGAGAAGAGGAAGGGATGGAAAGGGAATTAAGAAAAGGGGGCTGTATAAGTTGAAGAGGGGTTGAAGTGAAGGCAGTGTGGCAGAAGGATGCTAAGGCAGTTGTGGACTGGAGCACATGACATAGTCGAGAGAACTGGGTTTGTTCAGTGTGTACAGGAGGAGAGTAATGGGGAAACTAGGTACAATGTTCAAATAACTTGGACTGATTTCCAGAGGTATCTCCCCACCTACATTATTTCGTAATTCTAAGAAAATCAGGCCATGGCTCAATATTTTGTGAAGCCAAAAGAGACAGAGAAGTTCATAGAGATAAATTCAGTAGCATAGCAGGCAGAAAATGGAAAGGGAGCAGCATGAATGAAAAAACTGTACATCAGAATAGCTTACATCATACCACAGGCCATTCCATCAGCTGTATTGCCTGTATCATGGCCGTGCTGCACTTACCATCACTGGTAGCTGTCTTGTTCAGCTTCTCAAGGAAGAATTGGCATCTTTCCTCTTTGTCAGCTAAGCCATAAGTATAGGCAAAGAGAGCCTGGGTATACAGGTTGTGGACCCCATTGCCAAATGCAGTCTCCAAACAGTTCATGCCACTCTGAATGACAGGATGCTGGTAATGCAAAACAGAGTAGGGTTATCAGGTACATGGATTTGTGTCTCAGCTTCTCTTTAAATACTTCCATCATAGCCATCGCTGACCCTCCAGGCTAAAAATACACATGATCCATGGCATATATAAGGGCCTACAGTGTGTATCTTGTAAAAAATGCCCTTCCAGTGGTGCTGCCTTCTTTCTGCATTTGTTTAGAGACAGCATGGCTGGACTAACAGAGCATTGGTTCTTTTCCTGACTTGTGAGATGACTTTATGCAGGTGAATCCTTTGTCCCTTGGTTGCTTTAGCTCTAAAATGTGGATCATTTTAGAGAATTACGTAAAGTATATTGAGACCTCATGATGAAGCAGGCTCTCTCAGATGAATGTTATTACTCATTTGCTAGCTAAAGCTATTAAGATAACTCTTCAGCCCTTTTAGCCTTACAGACTACCTCTGTGAGCTCTACTTCAGCTCAGACATCACCAGCACACTACTAACCATGTCCTGTCTATGCAGCTTCACTTACAGATGTAGCACCAGGTTTTGGAGCTTCTTATGAAGATATTGGGAACTAAATTCATGTTGCTGAAGAACTATTTGATTCTGCACAATGTCTTTATCCTGCCAGTCTCAGATACTTAAATGGTGCACCACACCACAGTATCTGAGGGACCTGCAAAACTCGACATGCCTAGAACATACTTGTCGGATTGGGAACAATTCTCATCTTCCCCATTTTACAAAGAACAAAAAAACAGCAAAAATCCAAGGTCTCAAGGATAAGCAGGAAGTGTATTACAGAGAACAGAACTTGGCTGTCATTCCCCCATGCCTAGCAAGTATTCCCACCACCAGCTCATTATTTCCTTCTGTTATTAAGAGTGGCATAAGGAAATGGAAACACAGCTTGGATCTAAATGCACAGAGAGAGTCTGTAGGACTGAAGAATTGGATAGCTTGGACTTTGGAGTGGGCAAATTCAGAGAAAATTCCAAACTGGGTGGAGTTGAAAATTCAGTCTGGATTTTGCACCTACGTAGACCGCCATTGTTTAACACAACTGGATTCCTCAGGGATTTTTCAAATTAATCCATAGAAACTGGATACACAACTGATTTGTAACACTCGTCAAATACTTATAGCAACTGCAGGGTTCTGGAAACAGATATCCTTAGCTGACCGTACTGTCCTACAATCAGTATTTACCACATTGTTAAAGAATACAGATGTGAGGACTTGTGCACTGTATGAGAAATGGCTGACCAGACTAATAGACCATAACAGCATCAAATACCTACCGCAGCAGAGTGTCCAGCCTCCAGCAACGCTGCCACAACATAGGCTGTGAGTGAGTATTCACCTTCTTCTCCACCCTGAAGAAAACACAAGCAAAGAGCATTTGAATACAGATGTCCCAGAAAGAAACAAAATATGAATTAATGCATAGTTCAGAGATCAGTTAGATTTGAGATCACAAGTAATTTCTGTCTCCTTGTGTGCATAGGAACAAGAAAGATCAAGTTCACTCAGGATAAAGCCAAAATTATTTCACGTGTTTTCTTGGCTTCTGCACATATGCAATAAAGCACATTATAGCCTGTGGGTGAACACATAATGCAGTGATGGAAATTAAAACCTGAGATTTCTGACTCTGAAAGTTATACTTGTTTCTACCTCATCATCAGTATCAGACATAAGAATCATGCCCTGCTTGTGTATGAGAGACAGGAGAGAACAGTACTAGGAAGAGTAAGGTTATGGTGATAAGCTTGTGTCTGGCAGAAACGATCCAAATCAGTCTCAATGCCAGAACTGGAAGTCTGGGACTATACTTGTCTTGGTTACCTTCAAAGCACTGTTGAAATGTGACCCAGCACTTTCAAAGCAGCCGTCTGACTTCTGCTTGCTTGCCAGCCAAATCAGAGCTTGAGACAGGACATTGTCGTCAATGTAGACGTAGCGTTTGGCTTGTGCAAAGGACTTGTACACGAAGGCAGTGAGCCTGCAGGTGAACCAGACCACAGAAAACAGGTAAAGGTATGAACAAAACCAAGAAGGTTTACCAGCAACTGCATATGCATAGAAAATGGCATAAAGTGAGCTCCATAGTGTCTGAGGTAAAAGAAACAAGTGTTTTGTAAGTTTTAAATAAATAAGATGGTTAAAACCCTGATATTAAAAACTGGCCTGAGGTTTCTCCATTACTGTGCTGACACCATTCTTTCAGAGCAGGGATGAAATAAAGACACAGCTTGGTGACTGATGATAGTAATTTCTAATCTTAATTATTAGAATTATGAACTAACCTAGGTGGGAAGGGACCTCTGGAAGTCTCCAGTCCAACCACCTGCTTAAACTAGGGCCAACTTCAAAGCTCAGTCAGGTTGCTCAGTGTCTTGTTCGATCATGTTGTGAAAATCTCCATGGATAGAGATACCTGCATCCTCTCTGGGCATTTGTTTCAGTGTAGCAGCCTTCACCTGGGGAAGATTTTTTTTCCCTTCTACTGAGTTGGAGTTTTCCCTGTTGCAACTTAAGTAAGGACAAACTTTTGTCTTTACTGTGTGTACCCGTGACAAGGGTCGGATTCTGTCTTTTCTACAGTCCCTGTCTAGGTAGTGGAAACCTTTACCTAGGTTCCCCATTAGCCTCCTCTTCTACAGACTGAACAAACACAGTTCCTTCAGCCTCCCCTTGAACCTTCTGTACTCCAGCCCCCAATCATCTTATCATCCTTTTGCTGCATTCTTTCCAGTTATTCTCATTTACCAGATTATGCAAATTAATCGAGTTATGTCCATTTAGTCTATTAAAAATAAGAATTGCTTAATACTTTGACCATTTTTCAAAGCCTAAAAATCCTGCACTAGGGAAACAGAAAGTGTCATCACTTACCAGACGCTCCCTTGGTTATCTCTTGTCCCAAATGAGCTGTAGGATCCATCCTGGTGTTTGTATGATAACTGTTTTTGGTACCCTGAAAACACAATAAAGACGACATATTTTCTAATCACAGAAAAGGACTAGTTCTGCTGTTCATTCAACTGAAGCAATAAGACTTTGGGATTTGATTTGAGTAACATATGTTTGGTGAATAATGCCAGCCACTATGAAGTCTAGCTGCTTTTGCTCCTGCAAGTATGACATGCTTCTTTGTAGTGCTATCTTCGCCTGCTCCTATGCAATAAATGTGGTGCTAGAAATCAGAGATCTTCACTGTGTAGGGCTTCAGAATTCAGTGCACACAATCACAATATTAGATGGAAGAATATGAAAGCATCTCACCTCTGGATAAATACCAAGTACCCCTGAGTCTAATCTCTTCAGTTAGCTGCCCAGTCTTATTCAGATAATCCAGGGCATAGATGTTCGGTGTGAACAAGGCCATATTCTGTTCTCCACAGCCATAAGGCATGTGGAGGAGATTCTCCATGTTCCTCAGGGCTGTACCCAAAATGTCTCCTGGAGAATGAAAGATATAAGGAGTCAGTTTTATTTAAAATGCTTTTGTTACACAGCATCATACGCTGCTTTATATTACCTTATTATGAACCCAAGGGCAATGACCAATATAGAGTAATCACAGTAACCAAAGGAACAACCTAGAAGAAAGGCTGAAATGTCCACATTTTTATTCTTATTTTTATTTTTCATTTTGACACTGGACACCTGAGAGAAACTGAGAATTTGAGAAAACACTGAGCACCAATGTTGGCTGGCAGGGGTTCTGAGAAACAGCTGTGCTACCCCTAGAAGGGTTAGGTTTCCCTGCCTTCTACAACCTGCTTCCAGTTTTGGGTGCACATGTGAGAACAAGATGTGGGGTATCGTGCTGATGGGTTACAGAGCCTGCATTGCACAGCATCAGCACACCTCACGCTGACCCAGGCACGCAAAACAATTGTGTTTAGAAAGCAATTTGAGTTCAGCACCTCAAAAAAATTTCACTGAAGAGAACTGTCAGTCTCGAGAATGACTTTAGGATTAGTAGAGTTGATTTGGACCTGAAAGTCTTTTTCTATGGAAACTTATAAACTGACAAACGTTTTTCAGTAAACAGAAGCATAAATTTGAAATTATACAGTCAGAAAAGTTCTGAAGTCTTCTTTCCAAGAAATCAGAATAATTGTTTTCAATCTTTTATCTTACTTTTCAGCTGAATTAACTGTTGTACTATACAGAACAGGATATACTAATTCAGTATAATCTGAAATGCAATACAAGTCGAAATAATTTGACTATTTTGTCCTCTTTGTCTTTCATTGCCATTTTGCAAAGTAAGAAACATTTTCTCTAAACTCAATATTATCTCCTCAACTTTACATTAGGAGTGTGTATGTATACATGGTGATACTTGGTGCAGCACAAGAGGAATGCCATTTACTTTTGTTTTTAATCTAAGTGCTAAACTTACCAATGACAGAAAAATAAGCTCTGGCTGATCTCTGCACCATGTTTCTTGGCAGGCTGAGAGAGACTGGTTCAGAAATCTTTGTGCCTGATGAGAAAATGTGACAACAGGTATTGTTAAAATCTTCTTTTTTCCAGAAGTCTTCACTTTGTGAGCATTACTACAGTGACTGTTAGGATCTGCAGTCTGAGTAATGAAACTGCTGCAGAGAATTGCCCAATGAGTCAAAGATATCTCTGAAAATACTGAATTGTAGCCTAGCACCTTGACTCTGAGACCCTCTTTCCTGCCCTGGAAGGGTCTCTGGTTTTGTAGGACAAAACCTACAAAATAGTGAAGAAGGTCCCCTATCTCCCTGGAAAGAATGAATAAACTTGCCTTACCTTTCGTGCAGATGAGAGAGCTCTGAGTAAATTCTTTTTTAACACCTTCAGGCTGTTGGATTGCAGGGAAGTGGTCAGGAAGAGGAAGAAAAGTGTAGAACATCATCATGAAATGTGAACAAGTTAATGGTGTAAAACAGTATGTGGATGTGGCTATACAGACAAAACACCCCTTGTGCCCATTTCTGCCCTGTCTCCACTAGAATATCTCTTGGTCCATGGCTCCCTTCCTCTTTTACCCAACACCCTGTCCAGAGCACCTTCCTGCTTAGAAATTAGTTATAAAACAGACATTTCCAGCCTCTGAGACAGACTCTGTCCAACTAAGCTTATGTGGCTGCTGCTTTATGATGCTCAAGATAAATCCCTTTTCATTTTATATCTGCCCTCAACCCAACTCCCCAGTATTAGAGCCCCAGGCTAAAGGCACTTATGTGTGAGGTATGGAATCTCCTCCCTTCTTGCTACATCTCTACTGACATCCATGGAGTGTCAGGGTGTGTATGCTCATGGTCCCAGGAAGGAGACAGTGACAGGACAGTGGATGCCACAGATCACTGTGATTTACACTCTCATTTTCCCATGGAGAAGCCTTCTATACACAGCTCCATCTGTGTCAGCTATCTTGCCTTCTCACACTAGCTAACTGCTTCTAACCAACAGCTACAGGAATTGCAGTTTCCACAAAGCCGAAAGCACATGCAGATTTCCTACTGTACCTCAACGAGTAGGGTTTGAATCAGGGTGTCCCTGCGAATTGTCTCCTCTTCTGAGGCTATGCTGTTTCCAGTACCTCCGGCATTCAGTTTGGCCTCAGCAGTGATTGTGAATTTCACCTCTCCTGGAAAGCCACCCATCAGCCCAAGAAAAGACAGTTATCTTCAACGTCTACAGTTACCCCTGGTTTTCACTACCTTTTCTAGGCTGATGGACTGCTGAGAAATGTATTCTCTTTGAAGGCAGCTCAGCAGGAACAAATTTCAAGAAGGCTCCACATCTGTCTGCTAGTGGCAAGGAGTGGTTGCCTGGGGCCCTAGCATGAGGAATGAAATAGGGGTGATCTGGGCCAAACAACTGACAGTACTCACTACCAGTTTCTACCTCTTCTTAGCCTTGTGCTGAGTTTTTGCTGGCCTAAGGCAGTGTTGCAGTAGTTATAGATCTGCCGCCTCTTTCCTTCAGATGGAATTTGCTAACTGAGGGACAATGCTGAGGAGCAACCCTGAAGCAAGTAGCTTTGCAGGTGTTACTCACTTCCCCCCTGCAAGCATTGCAAACTGGAAATCCAAAGGAGTTTTTTTACCTGGAACAAAATGCATTATCATCAGATTTACCAGGGAGAGAGAGCAGTTTTCTATTTTTTCAGCTCTGCCATATTATTTCACTGCATATCCAGTTTTCATCTCACTATATCTTTGCAACTTTATCAGTGAGTTTGAAGGAAATCAATCATATTGACTATAGTGTTTTAGAAACAACGTTTTAAAGAAAAGGTCCATCTGTGGTTCATTTTGAGAAGAATCTTTGCTAATTAAAATTTTTTTGTACTTCGGCTTTTGGGGCATTTACACATGCAAGTTGTTGTAACCGCTTTTTTTAACAGACAAGGTTGACTTGAAGGCATTGTGAATTAACAGAGCTGTAAAATTGAGGAGAAGCAATGTCCTCTTTACATGTTGAGGACCCAGTCAAAAATTATTAGCAAATTTTATTCTTATTGAATACAGTTGGTTAGGTGCAAAACTCTCAGATGAAAGATCATAGGCACATGAAATCCTGCTAGCATTTCATACAGAACACAGCAAGCAAAGAGTTCTTCCTAAAATTGGCAGGAAATGGACTACCGAAAATCAGAAGAGATAAAACACGACAACAATTCACTGCTCATTCAGTGCATCTAAGGGAACTTTAGCAGAGGTCCAACATTAAATTTGTGGAGCAATCAATGGAGCTGACCAGAAATGCCTGCTCGTGGATTATTGATGCTGTGTTAAAGGGTGGGAGTGACAGAGACAGGAAGATCAAACAGGGTTATATTGAGGTGATGAAAAGACAAACTTACCAAGTTTGTGGAGGCTGACAGCCCAAATATAGGTTTTTCTTTCATTGGCACACACCCTTGCTGTGTTGCCCTCTGGTGAAAGGATTTCTGCCTTGTAGTCACTCGACTTTGCCAGTACAGCACTGATCTGAGACAAAGAAAGAAGCAGCAAGATTATGAATGAAGCAGTCTGCCCCAAAGCTAGGCTGCAGAGCAAGGGAGACTTGCTGGAGAAGCTATTTGTCATCTGAATCTGTGGAATGGTACCAGGACAGAAGCATGGGACATTTCTCTGTGGAAGTGGAAAAACTGTCTCTTTTCTGCCCACTGGTAGTGTCTGTTTTTGACAACAGTATACCAAAGTGTCTGTGTTCATTAGTCAAGTCTTCTTACATTTTACTGCTACATCCAGCGTACTCAGTATGCATTGTGTTTTGCACAGCACAGTACTGCTCAAATTCCTCCTTCATGAGCCAAAATTATGTAGGGATAAGCAGCAGGTTCTTATCTTCTGTGGACCAGCCACAGTGGTCATCAGCCACATTTTCCTAGTGTTAGGACACAGGGAAGGGTCCAGGGAGAGACGGTGAGAGAGTAATGTGTTAGGCTAAAGCAGAAGTTAAACACTTATTTCTGCATTTCTGATGCCTTATGCAAGGGAATACTGGGATCTCTGGGAATCAGACAAACCATATAGGAAGTAAAAAGGAACTTGATGTACCTGGATGCATTTGTTGAGGTAGTTGAAGACGTTGGCTATTAAATTAAATTTTTCCCCTCGAATGACAGAGTATGGCAAGGTGAGAGACACAAAGAATGGTTGGAATGCTGTCAGTGAAACAGGTGAGGAGATGCCAAACCCAGCATCATCCTGCATGCAGAAAGCGCTGGCTTTCCATTCTGTGATGGTGTCAGGAATAGTGTAAAAGGCATTGACCTTTCCTCTGGAACTGAGAAAAGTAAAAAAAACAGAATGAGATATGATCTTTGGCATTTTCAAGCCAAATTATAGAACAGGTTCCCTGCTTGAGTTAGTAATTCTGTCTTCACCTCACTTTCTGCAAGATACCTCTCCGTATTTAAAAAATATTATAAAGTAAATATGAAGGTGCTGGTAAACTACATGTTAAAAAGCACTTGGAAGAATACTCAGCTTTTTTAGTTTAGAAATACTATTTGTTTAAATACCATAATGCCCAAACATACAGATTAGAACCAATACATTTGGATTAATGTTCTAGAAAAGCCCATGGATGTGTAGTTAAGATGGAGATATTATCATTGCAGATGCTATGGTAGCCTGGAAAGAAAATCAAAATAACCTGAGATTTCTGATGCTGAATTAAAAATATGATGACAACCAACAAGTTTTTCTCCTTCTCCCTCCTAAACAAATGCTCTTATTTTACTTGTAGCCTTTATTCTTTCTCCCCGTCAGACTGATGAGGGACAGAACACAGAGCAGATAGGGGACAGAGCACACAGCAGATGTCATTCACAGTTCAAATAGGTTTGACACTCTGAACAATTTTGAGGCGCGATGGGAAAAGGAGATCCGCAACTACAAAGCAGACATATGTTCCATGGCTTCTTCCTAGAATCCATTTCAGCAACTTGCATCAACTCAGAAATCTACACAATAGGTAAGAAGTGAAAATAAAAATACTCACTCAGTATGAACCAGATCCCAAATCCAGGTCTCGGGGAAGAATTTCCGAACAGTGTTAACAACACTCCCACCAATTATCCTTGCCTCATCTAGAAGGTAGTGTATGGTGAAAATATAGTGTTAGAGAGGTCAGGCCAGAAGAATCTGAACAGCCGTCAGACATGCTCAGCACCATAAATGAACACTAAGTGTTCTGTTTGAGAATTTTTCCATTCTTTTTCTCGTAAAAAAGGAAAATGCTAACTGATATAGGGAATGGGAAGAAAAATTTTCTTATCTATACTCTTTTCCCATAGGAAAATACTACAAAATTTACCTGTTTCACAAGACATTTCATTTCATGTTGAAAGGTCTCATCATCCAGTTAGAAAGGCATGTTCCCCATCCTCTATCACTAGCTCTCTTTGATTCGCAAATGGGCAACAGTAGCCAGTATTGTCATCAAAGCTTATAATGCTCTACAAACCTCCCTGAGAATGCAATCATTTTTACCCTGTTCAGTAGTTAAAACTGGAGCTGTATATCCAGTCCACTGGAAAACTACTTTGGTTGACATAGTCAGGCTGCAAGTTCGACATTAGGAACCAAGGTCCTCTTTCCAGTTTTGCCATGCACTCACTTAGGACGTCCAACAACTCATTTAGCATGGAGGTACCTCAGACTTCCTAGCCATATCATGGAAATAACAATATTTCCTTATTTTGCTGGACTTAGAATCACAGAATCTTTGAAAAATTCTAGGTTGGGAGGAATCTCTGGAGTTCCCCAGTCCAGTCTCCTTGAAGTAGGACTAACTTAAAAGTCAGATCATGTTGCTCAAAGGTCTTGTCTAGCTCATTTTTGATAATCTGCAGTGACAGAGATTCCAAAACCTCCTGGAGAACCTCCTCCACTGTAGCACAACTCTCATGGGGAAGAACCTTTTTCTAGTGTTGAATAGCAATTTGCCTTGTGGCAACCTACGACTGTTACTTTTGCTCTTTTGCTGAGCAATCTGACTTGGAGAAAGATAATCATAACTCTTGCTGATCTATAAAGTGCTTTGGAGACTACGTGCAAAGTATTCTAAGTGCTGTGTGAATTCTTAACATTGGGGATTGCCATTATTTTACTGCATTGACATTTCCTTTCAAATGTGCAATTGAATTGTGATTTGATGAAAGGTTCTGACCCGAAAAGCCATGTAAAACTAACATCAGTTCATGAAAGAAGTAGCATACCAGTATTCCCTGTCTTTTCTCTATGTACCCTGTACATACAAGTACCCAAGTGTGAGAATTGACTCTACTGCAAGGACTGTCAGAAAGAGATGACTAAAGGCAAACTGGGACACATAGACCTGCTCCCCCCAAAAACCTGACATGCTAGCTGTTATTTTATACAGGCAACAGTTTTGAAGACCAGGTACACTGGGACTGGAGACACAGTATGAGCCTTCTTTTACCTACGGCAGAGGTTAGGAAGTGCCTGTGACCATCGCCAAAATAGGCAGGGTAATCTTCCACGATTGATCTGTCTTCATTGCACAGAACTGGCTTCCGTAGCACAGAATTGGTGAACACCTTCAGGCCCATATCCTGAATGTGAAAGAATCAATCATGTCACTCAGGGCATGCACTAGCTACCAGTGCATGCCACTTCTTCCACGTGGTAATCATACCTCATCTCTCTCCTCACTCCTCACATCCCACCCTTTCAACCCTGAATGTCACAACACAACTCTTCCTTTCCAGTCTCCGTTTCTTTCTTGTGGATCAGTGACACCTGATGTTCGGTGAACCGCAGTAATGGTGGGGCTTTCGGTGAACAGCAGTAATGGTGGGGCTTACGTTAGAGCTCAGGCCGTGGGACCAGAGGGACTGGAGGCAAGTGTACGAGGAACCAGGTGGCCCGTGACATGGACTCAGATCTTTAGCTAGAAATGCCTGAGGTCATGAGCCAAGGCCATGGTCCTGCTTAGGAAATGTCTACTGAAATCTGAGCAGGGTCCCAGCAAATACATCTAACAGTGATTCTCGGTCTTCTTGCATAAGAAGTGGGCATAAGAAGCCAGAAACTGGCCAGCAGGAGACTTTAGGTAGTCCCAGGCATCAGCTGACTTCTCTTAGCAGTAAGAACCACTACCAGCTAAAGTTTAATGTGAATGTGCATGAATTCTTCTGGAATACCTCCCACTTAAAGAACCGCACAGAGCACATACCCTGAAAATTCCGTAGATGTCACCATCACGACTGACATTCACAGGTTCATAGTACAAGCCGTTAGAAAAGATGGTTTTGACTGGGGTACATAACTCTCGCTTGTCATCTTCCAGGTTGAGCCCGTTGTAGTAATAGCTATATAAATCACTCACACGAAGATGGTAGTACACCTGGGAGGTGAGAACGATTACTGTAAACTCAAGGAAGGTCCCAGGCAGGTGCAAAATCACATATATTCAAAGCTTATGGTGGCCCCTGAGCAATCCCATAGACTGTGGGATGTTTGCCTAGTGATGCCTATCTAGAGATGAATAAGCAATTCGGCTGGTGATACACAAGAAAGATTGGACCCCCCTCCTTCTGAGCTGCAATGGCTTTGGGGGGTGAACTTGAACAAAAAGCATGGAGATATATACTCTTCAGTCATGCAGAGAGAAGGCTGGAGTCCCACTATCTGACATCTGAAGCTTTTGTTCTGGGCCCAAGGCCTATTTGAGTCATAAAATGCAATTTTGACATAATCAGTCCCCAGGGAAGAACTATACTTTCAAGGATTTACATTAGGCATGTTCTTAGGACATGTCTTATACTGCCATGTTTTCCAACAGTAAATGTTCCACTAACAGTTTCTGGCTTTGAAGTGTACAACTGGCATAGACCTTTCTTAATCACTGAGATGTCTGTTTCCAAATGAAAAATAAAAACACAGCCAGCAGCAAAGAGATCACAGGTGGGAATCGGAATGTCATTCTGGATGTCCCTAGGTCAAACGAACATGGGACTGGGGCTGGGGCTTACTGTCTCAGCAGATAACTCTTGCTCAGGCTGAAGAAGAAGGACACTCTGATCTACAGCTCGCAGGGCACAGTAGGAGTTGGCAGCAGCTTCAAGGTGGAGACTGACTTTAGAGCCCGGGAGACCCTGCTTCTCAGAGAACTCGAGTTGGACCTGGAAATGAATAAATCCAAGACAACCACACAGAAATTAGGATTAGCTTGGCACATAGATCTAAATCTCACCTGTCACCATCATTCACTCTATTCTCCTTGGGGCAAAGCTCCCAAGGGTAGATGTCCCTTCTGAACCCCTCTTCTGTGAAAATCCGCAACCACTATAATCCCCCAGTCACATCCCTCTCCACACTCCACTGGGAGCTTAGTCTGAGTCTAAGCAAAGGTGTCAATTCCAGGGACAGCTCCTCATGTTCCCAGGCACATCTGTACCTTCTCCATTCCTGAAGGCCATCCCAAATGCTGTGCTCTTGATGAAGTGATTCTCTAACATTTCCCTCAGCAAAGAACCAGCTGATATAGCCCTTAATAAGAAAGCAAAGGTTTTCACCTTATTTTTGAAGCATACATCGCTGCGTATCCAAGAGCTGTCGGCCACTATCTCCCCATCCGGATGCACCGTGTAGAGCAACAGCCTGGTGCTGGGGGCAAGTTTCTCAGTGACAGTCAGTGTGATAGAGAATGTACCTCTTGGAGCTGTGGGAATAACATGGAACAGCAGAGGAGAAGCCAACAAAAGAGATTAGACAACCCTCAGTTTCGGTGGAAGGACCACGTAGTTATCCATAACCTACCAGCACCTTTAAAAACAGAATATTTGGATATGGGAAAGTTAATCTCTCAGCACCTGAGGAACAGTTCCCATCAGCAAGACAACAGATACAAACTGGAAGATTCTGAGAGCGGGGAGTTTTGCAGAGAGGGGTCTGAGCTGCATAGAAGTTGGACAGGGAAATCTCTGCATGTGCTATGAGAAGAGCACAACATTGCCTTTGGGTCTCAAACCTGGAACCTCCTACACCAGAAGAGACAGGCCAACCTCCTGAGCTAAGGGAGAGCTCTCTTAACACTAGTAAATATGAAGTTGTTATCTACACGGAGGACACCTACTAAAGCAGGGACAGGAAATTAAGCTTTCATATAGGTTTTGATGAGTCACACGCCATCACAAACCTTAGTGTTAGCCCCCAATAATATGGAAAAAACACATGGCTTCAAGCTGTTTTCATGAAGTGAAAATCATGCAACATAGCTGCCTTTTGATGAATGGGATGCCTTTCCCTAAACCATAGGGAATCTATACTGGCAGCCATAAGGCATGAATACACAGAGAAAGACCAAAGATGGCAAATACTAAACAACAAGTCCTATATGTGGAGTAAGGTTTACTTAAGCCACCTACTGAAGACTGGAAATAGACCAGGTTCTGCAAGAAAATTAATTTTTGACAATGAAGGAACAAAGTTTAGTTTGCTGTGATTGGTAGGATCGTTGTAATTCATGGGTATTTGGAGGCTTCTGAAAGTGCAATGAATTCCAAGCAGTTAACTGATAAATATCCCTGTCAAATGAGACACCAAATATTTCAAACTTCAAAAAGTTTTAGTCTTCTAATCGGTGAAGACTTAGACATCACAGAATAACTGAAATTGCAAATAGTCCTTGGCGAGAAACAAAACAGAATAAGGTTACATTCCTTGGTATTTGATCACAACAAAGTTTTCATCTTTCAACTAACAGGATCGATTTGATTATGATATGGAGGATTGGCTGGATGCTGCAGCAAATGCGAGTAATATTGTGAGTAGGGACAGGTCATGGGGTTTAGAACTAGTACCTGATTTCACTGCAGTTCTCTACTTTCATCCCTTCTTACAAAACTTACTAATACTCTGATGCTCAGAATGATGCTTTGAAGTATTATTAGTATATGATACTTATGGCCTAGATGATATGGTCATATATGATAATATGGCCTAGAACTTACCACCATAGGTGCGGACTTCCTTCTGGCCACTAAGAGTAATTTTTCCATTTGTCATCACCTGGGCATAGAAAAAGGCCTTATGAGACAGGATCAGAAGCACCTCCTCCCTTCCCCCATGAAATCATTGATTTTGAGTAGTATTCTGAGAGGCTTCAAAGGCCATCAAGTCGAGCTGTGATCTGTAAGCCCTGTCTGGCCTGGAGATTTCTGCCTGCTGTGGTGTTCAAGAGAAAGTAAAAGAAAATAGATGTTTTGGTAGCCAAGGCAGCACTTACCACATAGTAGAAGTTTGTGTATCTGGCATTCTTGTAGCCCTCTCCATTCAGGACGTAGTGAACATTGATTATTCGCTGCTGACCACAGCTGAGCTTCTCCCTCACTGGCTCGATTTTCACAAAGCTGTTGGTCCGTGAGTAGAAGCGCCGGATAAAGAATGAGGCTTGGGGCTCATTATCATTCCTCCAGATGAAGAAGTCTGCACAGTCGTCTGGGGCCTGCCTGACCTATGAAGTGGAAAAGTCATACATGCGGAACAGAGTGGAAAATAAAAAAATGACAGGCAGGTGAGAGGCAAAGGCATCTTCCCAGTAAAATGTTCTGTTGAGGAGCTGATTTTATGGGGCTGTTTAAGCCAAGAGGAAGAGCTGATGTGAAAAAATTGTGCTTAACCAGTCCAGAGCAGGAGGCCTTCTGAACCCCTTAATGTATCCAGAAACCCATGGCACATTGTGACACCTACGGCCCATTGTGGTAGTCAGTTTATTTCGGATTCTTACAGGCTCGGGACAGGTTGTATAAATTTCTAGGACTTCTTGTGAGTTAGAATGGCATTGTTCTCAAACAGCCTTCTTTTTCTCAGCTCTTCCCGTCAAACCAGAGAAAAGGCATGAGAAAACTAGAAGACCATGTGATGGTAACAGGCATGAGTGTGTCAGCAGCAATGCAGGGAAGCAGGCAGCAGCAGGGGAAGAAGCTGGTGTGCATCTAGGCTGGGTGGAGAAGGCAGGGCAGTCTGTGAGAAAGGTCCTTTAGAGCACAGGATAAAGAGAAGGAAGATGGCTGCAGAAAGGTTTTCTGGGAGGAGGGAAAAGTAGGGAGGTGCTGAAGGTGACTGCAGCCCTAGCACTCCTGGAGTGCAGTCTGCCACTTCTTAGGCACTGGTGCTTTCTCCTACTAGTTTCACACAGGTTGCAGGTGTTGGTGGACCGACTGCCTACTTCCCTCATCTGAAACAAACCTGCCAGAACCCACCGATTGCTTCTAATCTCTCTCTCCAGTGAAGTATTTTTTCAGGAGTTAGACTGAAGCCTGTATTTACTTACGCTCAACTTAAAGCTGGGATCAAAGAAGTTGGACGTGTCGATGGAAAAAGCAGCAGTGCCGTTCTGGTCAGTGGTATAGCTGGCCAGGTCATTTTCATTGAGCTTCAGCAGGACAGTCCTATTGAAAACAGGCTCACCATCCACATTTGTCACAGAGACCTGAACACAAAGAATACCCAAGGGATTCAGAAAAAATAAAAATTCCAAAAGAAACGGGAATGCTTTGCTTACCAGAGGACACTCACTTAAGTACCGAGGACAATTTCAGGAAGCAGAAATCAAGAGTGAAATGCATTTAAGAGGCAAATGCTCCCCAATATTTTGAAGGAGCAGTTCTGTGACAGGCAAAGGCAGGCAACTCCCATCAGTGCAAGGAGAAACTGTGCGTCACAGAGGGAGAAGGAATTGTTTATATACATCATCTCATGTAAAAGATTCTTTTAATGAAAAATCCTCTGTTTCTTTTCAGTGGCTATCAGTTAATTGGGCCGTCGCATAAGTTAAAAACTACAGAGTGAGAGATGGTGGTTTAAATTCTTACCTCATTCTCTCCATTCCCGAGCAAACAGAAACAAAGGGACTCCAGAGCACATACTCTTTGGAGTGCACTGATCAACAAACTTACAGCAACCAGATGACTTTCTGGCCACAGGTAACCTGTGGAGCTCAGTAACACCTCCCAGCTGCTGGGCATCTGTGCATACACACTGGGATAGTGCTATATGGTTCATCCTCCTTCCTGTGCCTGGGCTTATCCCGTGTGTGCAGGCTGGTAAGGATTTGGAATGTGCTCCAAAACCTATTCTGTAAATAAAAATCTCTGGGACTGTTTGATGCAACGCAGGGTAAATTCTACCTTGGGTTTAGGCACAGCTGTTGCTGAAGTAGTTTCTTGCAGACTCTTCTTCTCCACTCCTATGGCCTTTCACTTACCTTTTAGGCATTCTCTAATTATGGCACCTAACACTCCAGGCATAATATCATTTTCTTTCCTCCAGGAGTGTCCAACGTAATGAGAGAACTATGCAGCAGTCACTGTTACGCAACATTAGCATGGGAAGTCGTCAGCACAGTGTTAGGGGACATCCATAAAGGGGACAACACAGAGATCATCACGCTGGACCTCAGGGAGTTTTGATTTAAATGTATCCTCTCAGGTACCCACCTCACCAGAGTAAGGGATTCCTCTCTTGTAATAGAAATCCATATTCTGGAACATCACTCTGTCATTTTCTTGATTGACTGCAACATAGTCATAGCCTTTCATCTGGATACCTGTGAGACACACACAGTATAAAGAGCAGGAAACAGAAATCAGACAAGGGCAGAAAACTGCTTCTTTTGAAAAGCTGTATGGAGCAGAGATGCTCTGGAGGGAGAGCTACACAGAGAAAATGGTGATCGTTTGTTGTTTGCTGCACAGATCAGGATCCAGGAGATTCCTCTCAGAAAGTATGACCTATTAGCGTTAATCAGCTACTCCCGACCTCCACTTGGTGTTACCTGTCCCATTTTCAGTGACGGTGCTTTCTACATTGAGGTTGGTATACATGCTAGCATAGCTGCGGTAGAGCTGGAATGTTTTGATGGAGATGACGGTGTTGAGGCAGCCATCCTTCCCCAGCTGAAAAAGGAGCACAAAGGGGAAAGCTCATTTTTCTCCATGTTCGGAAAATTTCTCCTGAATCTGTATTAGTGGGTCTCTAAAGAGCTTCATGCCTCTGCTCACATCTTCAGCTCCTACCTTCTATTCGCTCCCCTCCTACCTTACCTTTCTCACTCCCTGGGTGCCTTCTCAGCTCGTTGTTTCAATGTCATCTACCCTTGCACCTGGAAACCTCTCTCTTCATTCCCCCTAGTCCTCTCTATGCTCGCATCCCTTTTCAAACAAATCTTTCATGATGCCTGAGCTCTATGACCAGAGCACTGTGAGTCTGATCTAGTGGAGAAATTAATCAGTAGTTTAATATTAAGTGTCCTCAAAGATTCCCAGGACAGATCTGCTGATTACACTTGGCAAGAACACAGCTCCAGTGTTTTAGGAATGATCACAAGTTTATAGTTTTGTAAGTTTCCTTCCCTCCCACTGACTCTTTCTGAGGGAAAAAACAAAGTCTCCTAATAAGGTCGTTGGTAAAAACTACCTTCAAGGTCTTTCAGCATTTCCTGTGAGATTGTGAGAAAAAGCATTCCTCTGGGATTGTCTCTGTGGTGTTCCCCAGGAAATGAACGAGGCCACCAAACACTGTGCTACATGTTGGGTAGTAAAGCTGACTGGGAAGAAAGGCCTTGCCCTGTATCATACCAGTCCAGTGACAGCTTCACAGATTTCTTTCTGGTTTTGCTCACACCGTGGACGATAAAAGCGCTGCTGACACACATTGATTTGGACATTCCCTTGCACCGGTTGGCCATAAGTGTACCTAGGAGAGGAAGAGACACAAGAATCCAATCACGTGGACTTAAATGAAACCTGCAAACACTGCAGAGCAACGCAGACTCTAAACCCCTCAGGACTGCCCAGATCACGGCCAGAAGAGCAGCTGGGAATTAGGGCCAGTTAGCCCTAGCAGAATTCCTTTCAACTATTTTTAAGCTTTTCTGGCATGTTGTTAAAAAAAGCCTGCTTTTCCATTGTCTGGATGTGATCATTCTTCAAGGTCTGAAGCTGGAAAGTGGTGCTGGGCTCAGGTTTGGGATATCATTCTCTTCTGCCTGCTTTTTCCTCATTAATGCCTTACACAAAGGAGGACATGCTGCATAAAGATCGCTGTTCACCCCTTTAGCTCATGCCACCCTGCCCTTCAGCACTGTCACAAACAGCAATGTTAATGACAGACTCTCCTGTACTATTTCTCTCATTTTCTATAATAATATAAACCAGCGGCTAGTGAGCATGTACCACTTGATACCTTCAAAGTGTTGGACACACACAAACTTTCCCAGTTCTAATACTGCTGTATAGCAAGAGGAGAGTTATCATATTTCATGCCATAGAAATCATAGCTAAAGGAATCGCTCTAACCCGTACTCCAAATCAGCAGCAGGATCCCTGCTTTCCAGCACGGCACACCATCCACTATACCGTGTTTCTTGTGCGCAAATGTATCGTTCTCAGCTCTGATACTTACGAAGCACAAACATTCACCCTGAGTTCTTCATCAAAGAAAGAGATGCGATTTGGCACGCTGGTTGTCACTTCAAATTTCGGCAGCACTGGGAATGCAACGTGAGTATGACAGATCAGCAGCTGTATGCCATAGGCAGATGTGTGTGTAAGACATTAAAAAAACAGTTGGTAAAGGCATTTTCACCAACAAGGGGCAGGAAATGGTGCAGAGAAAAGTCTACCTTGGAACTGGCTGCAGGCTATTATCAGAGAAAAAATAACCTTAGTGGTAAGATGAATAACTTGTTGAAAATGCAATAATAATCATACTAATAATGATAACAGCCACATTAAGAATTGTGATAAAATACATTAATTTGCTATACATTTTCTTCAGGAGAGAGGTGAGAGTATTGCTGATGTCTCAAACAACTTAGGCGCTGGAGAACAGAAGCTGTTACGCAATCCAGCCCCATTGAAGCAGAAAGGCAACAGATTCAGTGAAATAGTGAAATCAAACAGGTCAATGTCACTCCAGCTTTTCAGCTACTCCTTTCTCCCAGGTTACCAACAATCATGACAATGTAGCTGGAAAAGGCCTTTTTCTCATTCACCTGTACGCAGAACACTGGAATATATGAAAGTACTCTGACAGTTAAGCAGGAAAGGTGCTTTATTGACCCTACGAAAGACCCAAACAACTAGGAGATGTCCAAGCCTTCTCTGGGGACTACTAAAGAAAACCTGCCACTAAAAGATGAGAAAACTTGTAAAATCAAAACAAATACAGCAACTCCCTTGATATAGCCCATTCCAGAGAGTAAGCAGATCCCTATGAGGGCTTTGGCATCTGTATTACCCACTGTTCTCCGTCTTGCACTTCCACTGGCTAGCCAGCTTCCCCCAGTAACAATCTGGTACCTGTTATTTAATCTGTCTGATAGGTAATACCTTCAGATTTCTACTGCATATTTTAGCCTAGCACACTTCACATGGTGATGCTCTTCACAAATCAGAACATACCTGACTCATTCATTTTGACTTTGAACAGACGGAGAGTATAAGGCCTAAGTGAGAGGCTGGGGAGTCCAAAATCACACTGTGACTTTGTGCCAAGCCCAGAAAAGAATTAGACTCCTAACGTACTTCCTGAAAAATGCTGCCTTGCTCAGCACTTCTTTTTTCCCTTTTTGCCTTCACTTTCTCCACCCAGCTCTCTCCGTCTCTTTCTTTCTCAGACATGAAGTGGAGAATTCAAAACACTGAAACTCTGCACTAGCAGCTCCTATCTGACTTGGGCAGACCCAGCCTCATCGCTAATGCAGGGCAGTTCGAAGCCATTGCTTACCATATTCCTCCACGCTGAATAACTGGTACAGTTTTTCACCTGATTTCTTTTCCACAATGATATGGTAGGACCCCAGCATAGGCTCTGAGATTAGTGGAAAGGAGAGCTGGACAATTCCATGTTTAGATGTTACCTCCAACCACTGGAAGATCTTGTTTCGCTCTGGATCCTGGAGAGTGGGCAAAAGACATGTACCAAAATCCCTTTCACCCTGTTTCCTGTCTTTTTGCCTTGTTTGAAGTTTTGTATTCAGGCATATTGGCTAAGTGCATCACAGTCTAAATGTGAGTTTGGGCTGATGACATGTGCTCTGACTTCCCATTACTTTTCCAGATATATTTGTGCATTAAACAAGCCCAAGTTTATGTTTAATTGGAAATTAGCTACACTGCCAAATGATCTGAGATAATCCAGGAAGAGCAGATGATTGAGACTCAGGTTGCTTAGCTGTAGCTTTTCTAGCAAAAGTCTTTTTGACTCAACTCCTTCTGTAAGATGGGAATATTATGCTGGCCTCCTTTAGGAAGTGCTTTGAGAACTAGTGATGTGAAATGCAGTAGAAGACAGATTCATTGTTACCCTGTCCCCCAGCAGAACATGACATTTCAGAAAGTTAC
The DNA here is from genome assembly GCF_030867145.1 of Opisthocomus hoazin. Taxonomy (NCBI): domain Eukaryota; kingdom Metazoa; phylum Chordata; class Aves; order Opisthocomiformes; family Opisthocomidae; genus Opisthocomus; species Opisthocomus hoazin. Next base: position 149,933,583 of record NC_134414.1, read on the forward strand.
TATTCTTATGCCTGTATGAGAGTGATGCTATTTCACCAGCCCATTTACTGTAGTTTTACAAAAGCAAGACTACACGGAGCGCTCTTGTTTGAATCCGAATAAAAAGACACAGCAGCAACCCCATGCTGTCTCTGACTAACATTTCCAGTTCTGCTGATTTCTTCCCCTCTAGTGTTTGATTATGCGTACTGCCACTGTTCAACCTCAAGTCCATCAGCTTTAGGCGGTGTCCTTTGGGTGAGTCTCCCTCAGCTTTTGATGCTGTGGGGAATGATGAAGCATACATAGCCTTTCCAAAGTGACTTGTTCTTTTATGATGTGTTGCATCTCTTACCTCAATGATGATTTGGGGATACTAGAAGAGGAAAAAAAGAGGGGGGGGAAGGAAAATTGTCAAAACATCAAGAAATTAATTGTGGAGCTTGAAACATACTAGAGCATAAAGGAGGCTGTGAACAGTTTTCTCTGGATACAGAAGACTGGGTCAGGCAAATCATTTGAAACCCATGTCTGTAATTAAAAATATAATTTTAATGGGCTAACCCATTTGTGAATTTATCTTTTCTACAGAAAACATCCAGTCTCTTTCTACATATCTGGGGCAGGCGAAGTGACTATAAAAACTGAACACTGTGACAGATTTCCAGGAGTGCTTTCAGACCCTTTGCCCTCAATAAAGGCAGGCAAGGGAAGTTAAGGAGTTACAGCAGTTCTCCAAAAACATCAAAAGACCCATCCCAGGCCCTTTTTATTAAATATCTAAGTGAATGAGTCTCAGTGAACAGGTACCCCAAGGGGGTGCTTCAAAAATCTTGAGTATTGCTCATACTTACGGTCTCCTGAACAGGTCTGAACTGGCTGTCCAAAGCGACTACACGAAACATCACTGCAAAAGATTTAGGACAAAAAAGGATCACTCACTTCAGCATTGGTAAGCTACTTTCAACGTACAACTGAAACAAAGCTTGCCCAAGGCTTTTAGGGAGAACTAAAGAGTCCCCAGAGAACTAGAAAGAATTTGATTATCTTAGACACTGAAAAAGAAAACCAAAATAAACTTGCCAGCTAAAATGGTTTCAATTCTGACCCACTGGGACTCAAGTAACCTCTCAAGTAAATACAAATACTCTCTACTGCCTTTATTTCTTCTTGAAGGACTCAGTTCCTTGGAGTGTTTCCTAAAAAACTGTTTATACAAACCAATTCAATTAAAAAATCAAAGAGAAGGAAGAATTTGTCTTTATTTTAAGTGCAAACCCTGTGCAGCACTGAAGTATAATTATACCAAAGAGATAACTAACTATACCACGGCTAGTACTTTAAATATTGTGATGGAATCAGCACCGTGAATTAGATTAACAGTTAAGTAGAAAGAGCTGTTGACACGAAATGACATGCTTACTTTATTTTTATATTAATTTCATGAATTCCAAGCTTAACCTATTATTTTCTGTATTTTTAAGGACACTTTATGTGACTGACCTCAGTAAATCTGTCAGAACTCAAGATCCTGTAGATGCAATTAACTCATTAAAGACACATGAACTCTACTCATTTGTTTCAATTTTGTGAATCGGTTCTATTTTTTACTGACTTCTGATGAGCCCATTCTCAGATGACAATTATACACTATCTGAAGAATTGCTCATGGCTGTCACAGTCCATGGTTTTTTCCTCCACAAGATGAAGTCCTTGTCATTCTAGACCCACCCTTGCCCTCAGTTTCCCAGTTCACTAGCTGACTCAAACTCCCCAGCCACCTTCTTGCCCTGGCTTGTAGATGGGTTTGTCCGTCTGGACCAAGACAGCATTATCCACATTCTCAATTGCCACTGATCTTCTCTCAGCTAAGTTGACTGTGTTGCCTTTGGCAGAGAAGGAAATGAATGCCACGGGGTCAGAAGTAGCAGGAGGAACCTGGAGAGAAAAAAAAAAGAGGAAAAGTGGTAAATGAGAGATGTTGAGGTCCCCTGATGCCCAGAATTCTTGAGTAAGATACTGACCATCAAGTGAGTCATAAATAGCTTGTGCAAAGTCATGAGAAGCCCCATCTTTGCCAGTGAGATGGTGTCAGGGAATTTCTGCAGTGGAAGTCCCATAATCTGCCACCAGGTACTAAGGTTTTAAGCTACACCCTCTTCAGCAGTCTCAGAAGAGAAAATACCTTGAACTCCCAGCACCTGAAGAAATTATTCTTTGTCACGGATTCCTCAAAGAGAGTCTCCTGGATATTGCCATATTGCAGGACAATGCTCAGGGACAGAGGTTCACTGAGGCTGTGGAACTGCACACAAGCGGTCTGTGGAGAGTCGCTCCGTACGACCGTTGGGACCAGCAGTACATATTGACTGTAAGAAGGCAAGACCAGATCAGAGAGTTCAGTCATGGTGGGAGGTCAGAGCAAACAGGAGAGGAAAATACCACAGAAATGCCACACATGTGAAGGAAGACATTGTCCAAGTCTTGCTCAAACCAGTGGAAGGATTTCAATTTCTTTCAATTAATTTTTAATAATTTGCTAAGAAAGTACAGAATACAATTCTTTGTCCCTCACAGTTCTTTCTAAGCTGAAAGATTGTCATCGTTCTGCACAGTCTCTTACCCAGCATGGTACTGCATCTTTCCATTCCAGGTACTAGGACAGCTCCAATTACTTAAGTGTTTAAACACCTGACAAGCATAGCTGCATTTCTCCTCCCATAACCTATAGGTGTACCTAAACCTCTGGAACCTCCCATAAGAAGGAATGATATTTAGTTTCTTTTTGAGATCAATGGCAAAAATACTAGTTAATGGTTGCAACACCTTTTTAATTTCTTTTTCTCTGAATATCTCTCCCTCCAGATAAGAACTGACATATCTAAGTCTTTCACCATAATGCACAAGAAATGATCCTGCTTTTCCATTTTGCAGAAGATTCCAGGGAATGCTCAGTCTAACCTGCATGCTCTATTCTGTTTCCTTGCCTCTCCCTGTGTTGCTTCCTTTGCTTCTTTCTTCCATTGGGCTTTTTAAATTATCCTACATTCTATAACTGCAGCAGCCTTGCTTCCCCAGATTCTTCCTTCCAGATTCTAAAGGAATTAAAAGCATTCCTTTAGATTTGCTATATTTGGTTAAGTTTCTGTTGCTGGCCTCCCATTCTCTGCTGCCCATACTGGTCTTTTCAAAAAATGTATAGCAGAACTGGTGAGTTGGTTCTGCACCACAACATGAATTGCACAATCTTTCCTTGGTGATACGATCCTCTCCTTTTTCTTCTCCCACAGCTTTTCTTACTCTCATTGTCTTTATTGTTATTTTCACTTGCCCAGTTCAGAGTGCACGATATTAAAAAACCGAAAGTAAGATGATTAAAACCAACACGGTATCTGAGAAAGCTAAGCCCTCTGACTTTCACAGTGTTTTCCTTTAGAATTGTTGAGAAGGAAATTCAAGCTCTAAAGTTGGTGTGTTTTTGAAAATTGTGGCTGATATCTTCTGTTTGGATAAAGCCATGTACATTTAGAGTGCTGTATAAGACGTGACAGCACAGCAGGTGTAAAACTAATACTAATGCTCATGCTAATGATAATGATAATCCTAATGCTAATGCTAGCGCTAACAAGAACGCTAACACTAATATTAATACTAATACTAGGATTGCCGTTCAGCATAGTCCCTAGTACCAGCCATTATCTGTCCTGCAGCACCTCCTCATAGACTATTCTTTCTGTGTACTGCTGATGCATGTCAATCCTGCTCATTAGTATTATTTGCTAGCCTACTCTTGAATCTCCTCCCCAGTTTACCCATGCACTTCAGAATTCATCTACTCCATTTCTAGGTTTCTGTCATTCGAATCAGATTTTATAGTAGTTTTATGACGGAGAACATCATTCCAAATCATCCTTCTATGTATCTACTTTCATTGCAGACACATTTCAGAACCTAGGTCTGAAACCTCCAGTTCATTATATAGCAAAGTCCCAGAAGAAATTAACTGCTGGGAAATATAATAAAATATTTTGTCATAAAAACGCAGAAGGTATGATCACTTACGGTTCAGATGACACTGTGGCAATCCAGTTCAAGGAGACAATACTCAGAAGAATCCTTGTCCACATCTCTGTCTGTGAAGAAAAAAGATGAGAGACTGATCTCAAGTAGACAGCCTGTCTTCTGGCTTTTAAATTGGCCTGAGATGGTGCTCCTCCTCCACGGCTTAAATCATAGTCTAACACAAGATATCTACATAAAATTTGCATAGATTCATCTTCCTCACTTGTGCTTGTTCTCACACTCCTTGAACTCTCTCATACAATAGCTTAGGAAAGCTCTCTTATGTCTCATAGCTTTGTGAAGTATTTCAAGCCAAACCGGTTCCTGTCCATCTGAATGTTTTATTAAAGTTTACATCGCTGATTATTGTGTCATTGGCTGAAGCTTCCTTAATGTCTCAACCTGTTAGTATTTGCCACTGCTTAAGTATTTCTTTGTTCTGTGGAGGTCCCATAGACACTTCTCACAAAACAGAAGTAATCTTGACAGAGTGCTATTGTACGCCCGCATAGGGGCCTGGGCAGTAATAATACAGCGTCAGACTATCTGCATTCAATATGGCACAGAATGAAACTCCTAGTTGTGATCTGGATTTCTTACTGCACACAGTTACATTCAGCAAGTAGTGGTGTTGGCTAGTTGTCTACCATTTCTGCCAGTGGTCAGGACGAGCACATCTCTAGGGAAAGGAATCTCACAGCGTTACTTCGTTTGTTCACTCATCTCTCCGTCAGTCCGCTTTTTCCCCCCATCCCTGCTCCCCCCATCAAATCACTTGTAAGCCTGCTGGTGAATTTTAAGTAAATCTGACTGAGGAGAAGTTTCAGAATCCAAGATATACAGTCATGGAATAATTTAGATAGAAAGGGACCTCCTGAATCTCTCCTTTTAAGCAGGGCTAGCTTCAAAGCTTGTCCAGTCATGTTTTTAATATCTCCAAGGATGTAGCGTCTACATCATCTCTGGACATTGGCTCCCATGCTTAACCAACCATGTTGTGAAGTATTTTTTTCCTTAAATCACAGTTTCCCATACTATAACTTGTGTCTGTTATTTCTTCTCCTTTCACCGTGTACCACTGAGAGGAATATGTTTCTGTCTTCTCTATAATCCCACTTTACGTAGTGGAAGACTGCAGTTATGCCCTCTTTTAGCCTTTATTTCTTCAGGCTGAATAAATGAGTCTGTCTTAGTTTCTTTTCGTGGGTTTGTTCCAGCCACTGACCATTCCAGTGACATTCCACTGGACTCCCTCCAGTCTGCCAATGCCTTTTTTCTACTGGGGAGCCAAATCTGGACACAGAACTTCAGCTGTGATCTCAAAACTGCTGAATAAAGGGGAAGAATCGATCTCCTTGATGTGCTAGCTACACTCTTGGTAATATATCCTGAACGCAGGACACTTAAAAAATCTGTAGTAGTGGGGAACTGCATTCACACTCTTACACAGGAAAAGAAAAAAAGGAACCAACTGAAATACGGTAGCCCATCAACATGTGTGTAACTGCAGCCTAGGGGAAGTAACAGTCAATTTCCCTTTCTCTTCATCTTCCTCAGCCAAAAAGGTGATGAATGGGAAGAGGAAGCTGAATATACTGTAGGAGTAATTAGAGACATGAAAGAGAGCTACAGGCACTGAAAAAAGGTGTTAGACAATGTGGAGTGGGCCTGAAGTTATGTCTGTGGTAAGGGGTAGGAGAAGGAAATGAGGACTACTGTAGCGATGTGGTAAAATTGATGTGGGACTGTTGAAAGACAGGTTCTGTCAATTTCACTTTTCATGATATAATAGGTTCTTTCTGATGATCCAGCCATATACTATTCTTTACATCAGCACAGGCGATACCCTAAACTACCCCTGCCTAACCAGCTTACCCACCTATCTTTCCCAGCAGCTTTCTGATGACCAAGTTAGGACACAACGAAAACTGCCCCAGCCACTGCTGGAGCTACTGTCTATTTCCACTGAGTTACTAGTGAGAAATATTGCATAAAGCTCCACAGAATGACCTGACATTAAAATGACAATGCTGCACGGCAGGTGGGTGGTGTGCAAACAGGATGATTACATTGTGAAGAAAGTTTCTGCATTAGCTGTAATGAGGGCAGAAGGCAGCTAAGAATATGTCTCAGACGTGTTTGTATTTGCAGCTTTGAAATAATTCAGACCCCATGTCTTACTTCAGAGAGGTACTAAGTAACAGGCAAAAAAGAATTAAGGAGGGAGAGGAAATATCAGTTCTAGGGTCCTGGTGCAAATTGCTCCAGAAGATCATCCTGTATTTAAGTGCAGTAGGCCTTTAGCATGAATGCAAGAGAGCTTTCTTGTTGATACACAGACGTGGAAAATAAAAAGATAAAGCAATTGAAAAACTGGAATCTTAGAAGATATTATGTTCAGATCAGTTAAAGAGCATATGTTTCTCTGGAAAACAAGCTATTGAATTTATTACTTTAGTGAAATTACTGATGCCAGAGGACCTTTTTTTACTGTAGCAATGTTGTGATTAAAAAAAGTAAGCTCAGATCTTTATGCACATCACTACTACACCAAAGATAATTCTTAAGAAGACCACAGTGCAATGGAGAAATTATTCCAGTTGTCTCTAGTAGGAGGAAAAAAGAAGTTTTGGGTTCTGTGATTAAGAAGGTAGGAGCAGAGGGAGATTAATCATCTGGAAGCACGAAGAGCAGATGTTAGAAGACAGAAACATGGAAGGTACCTTGATGCCGGATGTCATATAAACCAATCTGTTGACCTTGGACTGGTGCTGCTTTGCATTGGCATAAGGAAGGATGTAACTGGAGATCACAGTTTGGCTAGAAAATTGATGAAATGAGGAACAGTGCCAAATGCACTTCAAGACCAAAACAATGTAAATACAGACTTCAGTATCACATATATACTTGGTTTTCAAAGTAAAGTCATGTTGCATGCTCTTTGGACAGCAGAGAGTCAAAATGTCTTTGACTCATTTAGTACTGACTTCAGAAAGTTACTGCATTTGCTCTCTCTTATGAAGAAATTTCATATACACATACATTTTTTTTCTCCATTCTTTCTCTAGATGAGTCAGAGGGATGATTGCTGCAGTTGCATTGGAAACACACGTGTTTCAGAAGTTAATTTTCTTTCAAATAAAGATGAATTTGCCAATCCATTTTAACCCATTACATGCACCCATCCGTTTCTTCTCTTTTACACTGGACACACATATACAGCAGGGCAATGTAAAGTTTCTCAATGTTGATCCCACTCACTTTCTGGGATCAGTTAAGTTCAGTATTTTGCATGTACACTGCACTGAGGTTGTGACTAGCCCAACTCCGACACCCCAGCTAGCTTGCATAGAGCATCTCAGATGTCCCTATGCTGTCCCAAAATGCCCAGCATAGCTGTATGTGCAGAATCTAGACACCACATGTAGTCACAAATTAGAAAATAAAAACATCAAAGAATGTCCATTTGCCATGCAGAACACTGTGTAGTCTGAACGTGGAGTTAGAACATTGGAATTCTCAGTCAATACAGACATAAGTCGTGCCTGTTTTCAATTACGTCGGAGAAATAGCAGGACGTTCAGTGGCAATATGAGCAGCTTTCAGCAGTGAAATCTTGGATTTTCCAGAAGATTGAGTAATGCATAATTACTTGCTTCTCTTCTGTGGCTCCACTTTACATTTGCACAACACTTCAGGACTGAGAGTACTGTCTAAGTCATGACTTCACCTGAGATGAAGTACAAACAATCCACCCTACACTACAATACGTGTTTTATTGTCCAATTTCTTTCTCTAAAACGGGTAGATGTGGAGCCAGGGCCCCAGCTTCCGTTTCACTTACACAAATAGCCTCATTAACAGTCTCAGGCTATTTACTAACCTGTGATTGTCTCAGGAAATAGTATCGTAATCCGAGAAATGCTTACCCACAACACATTTATCAAACTCACTCTGACAAAACATTTTCTTTTAAAAAGCCAACATATCTCTGAATAGTATTGTATATGTCTTAGAGTCTGGATACTTTGAATGAATTTGCCTACACAGTCTTCCATTTTTCCAAGGCATATCCCCACCTTCAAGCTTTTAGGTTTGCAAGTGATTGTATTTCTCGGGATGTTTGCTGGCAACACGCAGCTCATAGTGCAGTTGGTAGAGTGTGCTGTATCATTTCATGCTGAATGGATGGAAAGTTTTTCTGATTTTGTTCATTTTCTTTAATAATAAAGATCAGGTAATATTAAACATTGTAACACTGTTATATCGAGAAGAGTAAAATGCACACTGTTAAGTCCCTGCAAGATCTTTGTTACAGATAAACTGATAGTAAACTGACCAGTATGGTGTCAATATCATCTTTCTGAAACACATTTTAGTCCTGCTTATGAAAAATGAAGTATTACAACATCATATGGCATGAAACTCTTGAAATAATACCATTCATTTTTCTTGATCTAAAAAGTCTAATGTATATAGACATCCTTGAAAATGCCTGCTGCATCTAAATGATGAAAATAGGAGGACACAAACATAGAAATGCATACCAAAAACGTCTGTAAGAAGACTAGCAAAGGCAATCAAAACTAGTAGTCATTCTTTCTTCAAAAACAACAGGAGTAGGAAGCCTGCTGGAGAATCCACAGGAAAATGTAACGAGAAGGACAGAAGATGAGGTCAAGAAGTACAGCAGCAGTACAAACAGTAAATATTCTCCCCCATTATTTTAGTTAATCTAATAAGTATTAAATATTACTCTATTTAAATGAACCATTTGATATCAAAATTTAATTTCTCAGAAAATAAAATACCCAACAATCTATGGACAATATAATTCTGATGCAGTAATTATATTGCTGTCATTCTTAATTAGCTCAAAATCTTGAACTAATGACATGCTGATTTAACTTCAGATTTGGTTATTACAGACCTTTGCTTTAAGGGCCACGAGTATGTATTTCACTTGATCACAAGGGGTGAAAACATGTGTCAGGGAGTCTTTTAAACTGTAAAAATAATTTTTCCTTCAGTAGAAAAGTTTTCCTGTCTTTGTTACTTTCCTTGATCCCTAATTCATATTGCTCTGCTACTTTAGGTGGAGATAGGCAGACTGATACACAGGGTTTTAAAAAAGGCAAACAGTAATTGAATTAACATAAAGAAACAGATTTGAGACCCTCCTTTTTGAAATGTCAGTGTCTCAAATTTTGGATTCTGTTACAAAGAAAATGAATCAGAATCAGTTCCCTCCAGATTCAGATTTTAAATAACCTTCCACTCCCTATGGTTAAAGGAGGTCATTTGGGTTTCATCTCTAGTTGTTTTTTTTTTAAAAAAAAGAGAACAATACAGCAGCCCCTACATTAGCCTGCTCAGCAATTTCCCATTTCATGGGATCCTTTTGTTTTCACCCTCTTGGAAATATTCGAATTGTATAAGTCAAAGGTATATTTTGCAATCATGGGAAAGCCAGGCTTGAGACCTAAAAACATTGCTGCTTTTCCTGCTTTGGGATGATCCTTGCCAGTAGATGTATGCTCCATTGCACAAAGTATGCTCAGATTTAATCTGTAGTTGGTCCATGAGCCGGGAAAGACTCCCATTTTCACTCCACGGCATCAGCTAGAATCGCTGGAACAGACACCTAAGAGCAACAGCTCCCTAGTTGTATGGTCCAATGAACCACTACCAAGCAATCATAAAGACAAATGGACTACCATGTGCAGGTATTCAGGCATCTTGACCACGACGCTTCTAATTGAAAATACTACAAAGACTAGATGATCTCATGGACAAGCTGAGAGCTTGTTAATATGGTCTTATGGGCTACCAGAGGTTGAGGAGAATCGGTAGTTTAAAGACATAAGAGATACCATATAAAGTGATGTCACCCCTGTTTGTATTTTAAGACCTGGTTTTCCCAGCCTTTTGAGCAATGCATGAGTAATGGCTCCAACATATATCTTGCAACTCCAAGACTTCCATTTAGTAGAAGATATTTTTCAGGTGTGTTACTTCATCTAACAAATGCTTACAGACTGCTGAAAACTTGTTCCTGGTGATATGAAACAACTGCCATCGCCACACGCACCTGCTGTGGTACCCACTGTAAATTTGCAAGGGGCAGCTCCGAGTGAGCTGATCTGTAAGCAACATGAAACTGAAGAAGCCCTCATGAGCGACTCTTTGGACAGCAAAAACAAGGCTTCTGCATCCCTCCTTCATCTGCCCAAATGGCCAGTCATTCCTGCAGGGACCAGGGACCAAAGACTCTGCAGCTCAAATCACTTTGTGTGTCCACAACACTTTTCTCAGCGAGTGGGTATACCCTGCAGCTCATTCCTTTGAAGAATTTGCATTTTCCAGGAGAAACACCTTGGATGCTACAAAACCCTGACAGGGTTTTAAGACCTTTCCACCCCTGTGTACCCTCCTGCAACACTGCTGCCACAGGTATAGCTCACATTGTCATCTCCTGCCCCTTCAGCTAACACCTCACCTTCTGGGTATTATCTGCACTATCAGATCACTTGGCTTCTATGACCTGGTTCCTAGTTTGTCCCTCCTGCATTGACGTCAATTCACCACAGGGAACTATTTTGGAATGAACCAACCTGTTCCTGCCAGGAAGAAACGTAGGTAGAGTTCTGGAGATAATTCATAGCAGGGAGCACTACTGACAGTCATGATGGGTTGAACCAGAGTGTGGTAGGTCCCCTTTTCGCATTGTCAGTAGGCTTTGCACTTGCAGTCACCCTAAGATGCCTCTATTGTGCAACTCAGGACATGAGACACAACCTTGTGGCCTGCAGCAAAGACCTCATGTTACTTCTGCGTTTACAGAGAAGCCCTGGGGCTCATACTGTGCAGTTCAGTGACTCCAATCTGCTCTAGAGCCCTAAGTTGGTGGACACAGGACATTCAGCATCATGTGGTCTGATCAGAGACCCCTCCCTAAAGAGGATGTATTTAGCAATAGAGACACTGTGTTGTCTCCTTTTGACTGTCCTTTGGTTACCACAGGAAATATGGGAGTATGGTGTGTGATATTCAGGAAGGTTAGTTTCCTCAGCAGCAGTGGGAGGAATCTATTTACATCCCTCACTGGAGTCACTCTGCCTGGTTGCTAACCTGAAAACCTGCAGTTCGTACCGAGTAATTTGAGCTCTGCGGGTCTGCTTGTGGGGTAGTGGCCAACAGCAACCAACCAGCAATGACGTCAGTGAGAAATGCTTAGATAAGATAAGCAAGCTCCAAAGCATAATATAGGTCATCCTATTTTTGTTGTCTAAAAGAAAAAATTCAGCCCGTAGACTGGGAAAGTGAAACACAACACAGTCAAGAGCCTGGATCTTGATGAAAATGTGTCATATATAAAGTGTAAAGTATATTCCCATTTCCAAGCTTTAATTACCAGAATGTTCTTTCTCAGTCAGCCTGTAGTTAAGATCTGATGTTAGAGGAGCACTGGGCTGCACCACAGCTGATTCACGACAGCAGCAAGGACTTGATAAGTAGCTCCCTTCACTAGGTAACAACAGCAGCCTAACGCTGACACTCATCAGATGTTGGAATCTGGATGTTTTCACTCTTACAAGAACAAAAAGCTACCTTCTGCCTGTGAGATCTGGAATCAAAGGCCAGAGATGAATCAAAAGTGAATTTTAAGTCCCAAAGTTAATTTTGGATTTTTATCTGTCTTTATGTAGCACATTCAAGCTGTGGAGAGCATCGTCTATTTGTTTTACCTTACTTGATAATATTTTGGTTTGCAAGAGCCCAGCTGCTGATGGGATCCACATTGTACATATACATATGCATATATATTTCACATTAGTGGACATCTATCCTGCTCAGCCATGGAGGAAGAAAGGAGGGAGGCTGATGCCACTTCTGTTCATGGGAGTGCTCTGTGTGTCTCTGGTGTGTATGTGCATTTGTGTGTGTGTGCCTACTGCGAATAACATGCTCAGCCTTGCTACTGGTTGCACCTGGGAGCGAGGAGCTGCAGCAATTTCATCTGTGTTAGGCTGCCACATTCTGCCCTCCCTTAGAATCTTTTGCAAAGTTTCCATCATAAGGTGCATTTAAGGATTCAAGCACAAGCAGAGGGCTCTGTCTACTGTTTGATTAGGGAAATTATTTCAGTAAAGAGGATGTTGAAGACATGAACAGAGCTTAAAAGCATGTTACATTACATGAAAACTACTTCTGTGAAAACTCATAATTCAGGTCCTTTCCCAAGAGGAAAAGAAGATGAGCAGAGCCATCGGTGTCCAAGTCTTTCTCTATTCACCAGTGTAAATCCTAGGAATTTACTAGCACTGGTAGCTATTGAGTTGCTAAAAGTAAGGCCACAATGCAAAAAAAGGTTCCTTAAATTAGCAAAGAAACGCTTTGAAATGGAATTTGTATTCAGTGTTCCTAGACAACCCTCACATGTAGCTGCATAACTGAACACAGGGATGCCTTACGCTGAAAGCCATGTCTCTAGAGGCAGCTTGCCACTAAGTAGGAGCTTTTTTGTAGCTGAGAAACACCTCAGAAAGACATTTGCAGAAACAGCAAGAATAGGAAAATAAGTCTAGGTGTGGCCCAAGTCTGCGTTTTGTTGTATGCATCTTTATTTTTAGTAGAAGTTCTTTCAACTGTATAAACAAGACCCAAGCCCTTCACTGTGTTAGATTAGTAATCGCTCTAATTTTCAGTATGCCTGAATCTGATAGGAACAAATTATGTCTGTCTCTCAGTGATGAATACAGTTTGATCAGCACTGAAAGCAAATGCTTTAGGCCACCGACAACTTAAGGAACATCTGAAGATCCCTAGAAATGGGCTGTGTCACCTTCCAGACTATAACCACTCTGCTTGGGGGCTGGTGCTGCCATGGAAAAGGAGAGTATTGAATTCATTGTCCCACTGGCAAGAGTCAGACAGTAAAAGGATATCCTGGAACTAAAGGAACAAACCCTTGTCACCACAGTGACACCAGCCACGAAGTGGTTTCCCCATGCTACTGTGAACACCAGAGGTATGCTCTCTATAATCCTGGATTACACTGTTGTGTTGCAGCCTTCTGACCCTTGTTCAGGCTGCATAGGAGGAAATAAAAATAGCAGTTCCTGAGGGAACACAAGAACGAGTCCAGCCACATAACTCGGGCCTCTTGTGCGCAGAGGGGAATGGGGCCCTGCAGTCACAGCCCAAAGCAGAGCTGGTGTGAAGATGATGCTGCAGCCGTCAGACGTTCCCCTGGGTCTCCTGGACGACAGTGCCAAACCACCCTTACAAGATGTGTAGGAGCAACATCATTATAAACAATTATTACAGTTTTCATAATCTGGGGATGATTACCCAGTAATTAAGGAGATGCTGCTCTTCAAATGACGTCCTGGGCCGTCCTGGGACTGCCAGGAATCGGGAGTGGCGGCCATGGGTGTGACACGAGGCGCACGGACGAGCGATCAGGAAGCAGAGGGAAACTAAATGCAAAGCTGCCACTGGATAGATGTCCCTGCGTCAAACAGAGCAGGGCAAATACTGACAAATGCTGAAGACAACGGCTGACAAGGAGACAAACAGGGAAATGTGCTGAGGAGAGAGAGGAGAGGGACTGGTGTCACATGGTGACACACTGGTGTCACACCTGCTGCTGCAGTGAAGTGCCCAGTGGGACCACCAAAAATTTGGGAGCACTGGATTTTGCAGGCTGACTTGGGGTGGCCGTGTCACTGACGAGATCCAAGGAGAGGGTTTGCAGGGTGGACATCAGCTGGTGGCGTAGAAGTTCAGATGCATTTCCCTGCTGTGGCAAGACCTAAATTCGCTCTTGTGCCTCTGCTGGCTGAAGCAGCGTGAAAACCCAGAGGTGATGCTAGCAAAGTTACAATGCACCTTTCCGGCATCAGCGGGCAAGCAGCATGTTATTCTCAACATGAAAATGCTCTGTCAAATCATGGCATGAGAAGCTGAGCCAAGGAGTGAGTAAGATTTGGTTTAATCTATGTTAGGGAGGGAGCTAGGGAGCATTTCAGTGAAAAAGGGTAGGTCTGAGAACTAAACAGACCAAAATTTCTGAAGCTGTGAGTGGGATAGGAAGCATCACCTCTCAGACAATTTACACATTTTTCTCGTTATTTGATGCGCTTCCTCTTAAATGTGTCCGGAAGCATATGCAGGCTCTCACAAGGCGTCCCAGATGTCTGCTACTCTCAGGCAAAGGCAGCCGGTTATTAATTCATAGTCCTGCACTAAACTCTGCTGGCAGGTTAAAAGCATGTTATTATTAGAATAACAAAATTGATGTGTAAGCTTGTCTCTACTGCAGTCTGTTGAAATTTATAATCTTAGCTGAGTCAGACAATAAATGTTTCCATCTGTGCATTTCTTCCTGACGTCTCGCTCTGTACTGTTGGGCCTGTTTAAAAGGACATTTGGTCCCTCCTGGGGCAGGACGGCTCCTCTGCTTTCACTTTTCACAGGTGGGAATTGCTCCCAGCAAATGTGTTTTTTTCAGGCCGATGCCGACTTGGAATTCACATGATGTATTTTTTTGTGGTGATTTTTTATTAAACCTTCTTGCACAGTCCTTGAATGTTAGCTCTTGTCTCTTGCAGGTGGTGTCCCTCTTCTCTTGCTGAGTTAGGAGTTCAGACAGTGATGTGTCTCAGAGGAGATGGAAGAATGCAGCAGCCTTTGCTCACTCTGCTTTGAAATTTCAGTTCAATGTTGAACTTGCCACTTCTCACGAGTTATTCAACAGAGTTTCTCTGTGCTGCTGAGCTGCTGTGGGGTACACTTCACCTGGGGAGGAGTGAGCGGTGAAGTGAACTACCTGACTGTGTGCCTTGTTATTACACTTTTGGTCCCATGAAAATGCAAATGTAATAACCAGGCCAACTAGCTTCTCTATTTACAGCACAGCCTTTCTTCCTTGCAGCATTTTGAGGGAAGGTGGACAATTCTCTTTCCAACTCACCAGCTCTCTGCAGATGCTAAAACATGCTCTCGACTTTGGCATTTCTGCCAGCTTGGATTCTGATGTGTGTTCTGAAGGCTGATTCAAAGCATGTTTTAGGTAAAAGCTGCATCTGTGATCTGTTTCACATGCAGGAAAAAGATGTTGCAAAGGTGTTTTCCAAGGGACTTAATGATACTGAGCTGTATTCTGGAGTTTGATCTCTTCATCCTGCTGGAGAAAGAGAACTTGCACGTTGGTTAGCTGAGCTCTGGTATTTATACACCAAGTAACTGTATCTCTTTTCAACACATCTGGCATTGGTTAAGCTCTTCACTTGCAATTTTAGACAAGCTAGGCTTTGAATAGGACCACATGAAATTAATTGCCTTTTCAGCTGGTGTCTCTCTAAAATGGAATTGAAAGGTAGGAGAAACACAGGGAATTGTTTCTGATGAGTTTGTGTTCAGAAAATAAGCTGTATCAGACAGTTCTTAATGCATTGCATTATTGCCAGACTATAGCTTTGTCCTCCGAGAGCCAAAAGCAAATGTCAGCAGGGCAATCCCCAAGTAGCACAGGGGTGGCCCAGTTCTGAGACCAATGCTTCTTTGTAGGTTGGGGAGTTGCCTAATAGGTATTTCCTTGAGCAGAAGAGAAGACCAATCTTCAGCATTAAAACTTTACAGACTGAAAAATCACTCTTTTTATCTAATAATGGTGCTTGAGTGGTAAAGTTCAACGGAATGCACTTTGTTCTGTATTTTCATACTGAGTTCTGCTGCATGATGAGGGCTCTTCAACATCACAGAAGTAAAAAATAATAATTAACATTTTATTTTCCTTCTGCCACACTTTCATGTAACCATGTCTCTACTTGCTGTTTCCTTGTGCTGTAGGACTTTGTGGTCTGCTGGCCATATTGTTGAAGTTTTCTCTTGGATAAAAAGTTGGATGAAAAAACAAGCAACACTTTTTTTGTGTTTTGTCTTTATGCAGATACATAAGGATCTGTGAACTAGAGAGTAACTGCAACAGGGGTATAGGCCACATGGTGAGTGCTGCGATCTTGGTGGAAAGAAGGTCCAGTTTTCAAACACCCAGCTCATTGATCTGGTGTTGGGTTTGCAATTCTTTCTCCTGTTTTAAATTTTGATTAAAATAGCCACTTTTATAAAACTGTAAGTGTTGCATAAATAAGTGAAAGATCTGCTCTACGTGCTGTCTAATTCTGCTGACTGTAGATCTGCTCTATATATTTCAACACCTGTGGCACTGACGGGTTTGGGGTTTTCCCCATTTGGCATACTTGATGTTCTGTTTTGAAATGTGCGACAGTAATCATCTGAGTTGCCTTTGTCACTGTCTTAAAGCAACAGCATCTGACAAGGAAGGCTGTTCCACTGTTCTGCTGCTTGCCCTTCAGGCGGATGCAGTTTGAAGCCTGAACGATGCTTACTGTCCAGGGCTTGCAGTGGGAGCTACACTTGTGTTTACATGGGAGGAGATGTGTAGCTGTGAATATGTGATACTTCAGTACAGGTAGGTGCTCCAGTATTCAGCTATTGGTTCTGAATGAGCATGACCTGCAGGGGGTAAGATGTGGGTCCAGCAGGAGTTTTGTCATTTCATGTGCCTTTAGTCCTTCTGAAGACATGCACTGTATTAAATTAGATCTTGAAAACAGCAACCTCCTTTTTTCTTTAAAACAGGGAGGTAGCATTGGTAATCGAGTCCCACCTTTCGCATAAGTTCATGGAAACTATAGTGCTATAGGTAAACCACCTGCAGCAGGCCACCAGCTTCACGTCCTCATATTAACTTTGTTCTTGGTGTAGCAGCAGTTTTCCTGCTGCAAATTGCTCCTAACCCATTGGAACTGGGATTTGACTGTGGGGCACATTGACAGAGTCTTTGAGTTTGAAGAACTGCTGAGATCCAGAAAATGGAATAACACGGTGTCTGTACCAGGCTCGTACATGTCATACCTCTTGTGCTAGTATATTTTAATCCTAGAGAAATTACCTCCTTTCTCAGTGACTGATGGAACTGAGTCACAACATGATCTGAAGCTGGAAGCTAAGGTTTAAGAAAACTTCCAGTTTCTGTTGGCTTTTAGTTTTTCAAGCCTGATGATCATAGGCTGCTATTCTGAAGGCATTCTGGAGTCAAACTCACCTCATTCAGGCAGGAATTAAAGTGTGAGATGCAGGCTGATATCTCTGTAAGCGTTGTTGGTCTGCCATGCTCATTAGCAACACATCCATTGCATCCTAACTTTTCGTGTATTCAAACACCATTCTGAAAATAGCTAGTTTTAAGTAAAATCATCTGTTCATGCATGGAAACGAAGGAGCGAGCAGAGGTAGAGGTTCAAAACCTCTCTGTTTCCTTTGAGCTACTCTGTACCATGTAAGATTAATTAGAAGACCAGCATTTCTTGCAAAATTTCAATCTAAAATTTTTCAGACATGCTCTTTGCCAATAGCACAAATTTGAATCAGTTTCTGAAAAAATGGCAAAATCTAATTGTATGAGGAAGGACATAACAAAGTTGAAGATATGAGGGACTATTTGTCTGTTACAACTGGAAACATCAGCTAAGAAACCTCTTTTTACTTTGCTCAACCATCAGGATTAAAAGATTATTCTGAAGAGAGAGAGTGCTTGGTTTTGCCCCAGGGCCAAGCCAGTGTCAGAACAATAATGGGACTTGCAGAAGAAGCATGTGCCAGCCACTTTGTGAAAATCAGACTGACTGGAGTTGCTGTCTTGATGCTAAGTGAATGGAAAAGTTCATTAACACTGACTTCAGTCTACTATTATTGACCTTCTCCCATCCTCCACTGCCCTTTAGAAAAATGGAAAAGATTTTCCAACTTTCCCGAGCTCTGGGTTTTCTTCCTATCCGAAAATCAGATCGTTCATTTAAAGAGAAAAATAAGCACATATATGGCAATAATCTAGCAACTTTTCCAGTTTTAATATTCTGGCACACTTTTAACAGGGAAATTTGCAAGTGACGTGGATTTCTGCTAAATTGGAGTTGAGCTTCTCAGTCATTTCAGTATTCCAGAAACTGCTGTCCTTGTTGCCTAGCTTTCTGAATGTAAATGTGAAAATCCTGGCAGGGGACGTGCACGTACTGCCCCAGTGTGAAGGAGCTGTTCTCAGGAAGTGTTGAGGCAGAGCTTGGCTTGTCCTGCCTGGGTTGCTCCAGGCCTTTCTGGCAGTTGAACACTGGGCGCTACCAATGATGTAGGCTGAGTTTGCAGTCCGAGCTGAACTGGAAGGAGCAAAGGTATCAGGAACGCTTGGGTGCTGCAGGTAAATCAAATGGACCTGTCCTGTAGCATTACTGGGGGCTGACTAATTTGGAAAGGTGACCAAGTTACCTTGCCCCTGAATTTTGGAGGCTGACTCTGGGCTTTGATGCTGCTGGAGGGAAAAGATATTAGGGAATGATGTGTTGTTCCTTGAGTATTCTGACTATTTTTCTTGAAGACCTGATTTTATACTTCTAAGTGTGCATCCGTCTTTGTTCAGTGGTTTGCTTTACAACTGCACGTTGTTCTTTTGTGACTGCTTGTTTCAGCTATGTTTGCATAGCTAAATATTTGCTGTGCTGCAGACATAAATTTTGCTCTTCTGTCACTTTATGGTAGCCTTCAAGAAACAAAATGTTTCTAGTGAAATGAAAGAAAGGGTAGCAAGTTACGTGGAATTTCTCTGAGCACTGTGGCCAGAGCTGATCTGATGTCCTCCACCTGTGCCAGCTTGTGTATTCGCATATGCCCTGCCATCAGCCTGACAGAGCAATTTGGGGTAGGGTGAAGTCTTGCAGGCTAGTTCTAGGTTGGATCAGTTCACCAGTACAGCACCCAGTTTACTTCATAGCTTTGTAAACGTTTGTGGTGGCACACAAGGGGCAGTGGCAACTGCTTTTAGAGGCTTAAACTGGTCATGGAATGGCAGCCTTCGGGTGTGAGTTCCCAGTGGAAATTTGGTTGCTGAGGTTAAGTACCTCTTTATATGTGTGTCCACTTTCCAACTCAGAGGGGAGCTTTTTCCAACACAGGTGACTTAATAGCACCTGTTTTGAAGAAGAAATCTGTTAAATGGAGCAACGAATTCCAGGTGGCTTGATGTTTTGGTGGGGAGATATCACAATCCCATTGCAGGATCTACATTTTGCCAACTGAACTATAAGCCACAATCATTTGCATAGCTCGATGTAAGAGGAAGGCAAAACACAGTCTGAGACCATGTTTTCTCTCAGACAGAAGAAAATACAGAAAGTAACAATGAAATGCACAATATTATCTGGTGTCCTTCCTTTTCTTCCCCCACAGCTGGAAGAGATGAGGGAATTTGTTCTCCTACATTTTGCAATACTTTGCAGTGCCTTTAAGGCTGGATCTTGCACTATTTTCACACAGAAGATGATTGCATAGTCAAGTAAACCTTTGCTTTTGGGAGATTTTTCCTGTTATTTACATTTGCTTTTCCTCGACTTCCTATCTTTCTGAACCTTTCTGGTGCATAGAATTTTGGGCACTGAGGCACAGAAGCATGAAGGAGAAAGTAGGTAAAATTAAGGGAATGAAGATGCAAGCAGTAAGTTATTCTTGGTTCTCTTCCAGAGAGAATCCATTTTAATTTATAAACATGCATAATTGTGAGTAGCTTTTTTAAATGAAAGCCTTTGTAGTGGTGTAGGATAAAATGGGAAAATCAAAGTAAACAGGAGAAACTTATGGGATAGAAGTTGTGCTTTAAATTATTACGCTTTGTTCCTCGTTTCCTAGATGTGAAAAAAAAAGTTAAGTTGTCTACAATGGTTTTTGTAGGAAACCTCAATGTGAATCCTCCCGGAATGGGAAGGTGATTTTTATTTTAAGCTAAAACTGATGCTCCTTCTGCCATGGGTTTCGCTTACTCATTCTCTCATATTCACAAATGCCTAGACATGTGTGTCCAGGTAAGCTGAGAAGGAATAATAGTGCCACAGCGGAGAGGTGTCAGCAGCTGCTGAGTCCTCATTATGTCTCTAGAGGTTATTCTTGATTTGCAATAATTATTAATCATTACTAGCTGAATTTTGGTTGCGCCTTTTGCATCTTCCATGAGTAGAGATTTACTGAGATCATTTGGCTGACTATCCTCTCTTGCCCCTTGCAAATTAGAGGAAAAATTGCTGAGTCTCAATGTTCTTTACTTTCCTACTTGAGCATTTTATGGCTTCAAGCCTGTTTTTCAGCTCTTTGACTCTTCATCTTCTATGGCTTTAAATTGTTGCTGTTCTTGTTCTCTGACTATTTGAATGACAACCTTCTGCACCAATTAAGGAATGCCATGCCTTTATCTCTTGTTCCGCTCTTTATTCATATGACTCTCCATACGTATTTCCATTCAGATGCCATTCATTCCAAACTCAAGATTTCTGTTACAATGATCAGCAGTTTAGTGCAGTGTTTGCCTCAGAAAAAAGCGTAGCATACACATGCATAACTTTTAGTTGCTTTGGATGCCAACTATAGAAAGCTCATATGTAGAGGACCTGTGAACAAATGTGCAACATACTTGAAAAGTAGTATTTACTACAAAACACACTTTTTGTGACATAGCAATTAAACCAGCAAGATTTTATATTTAAAAACGCATCCTATACTTCGCAATTCTTAATTATTTTAAAATTACACTATGATGTAGTACAATAATATAGTAAGTTTAGGAGACTGGAGTTTATTACTAGAATGTTATCAAAGAGAAACTGAATGCAGTGTGAAATTTTCTCTACTGACTTTTAAACCAATGTACATTTCTCCATAGCTAATCAGGGCAAAATTCTTACTGAGATAAGACCAAGAGTGTGTGAAAGATGAAACAGGAACTGAACTTTTAAGATAAGCATTTTCTTTTTCCCTGTGTCCTGCTTATAACTGCCTGCAGCACAGACATCTGCAAAGTTTACCTTTTGTATGGCGTCGAAACAACCGAGACCCTCCTGCAGTTAATGAAGGGACCCTTGATAGACTCAGTGCTGACCTGCTGCCACCTTCTGGTCATAGGAGGGTAGAATCATAGACTCCATTTAGATTGGAAAAGACCCCTAAGATGGTCGAGTCCAGCTGTTAACCTAACACTGCCAAGTCCAACACTAAACCATGTCCCGGAGTGCCATGTCTATAGGTCTTTTAAACACCTCCAGGGGTGGAGACTCAACCACTTCCCTGGGCAGCCTGTTCCAGTGCTTGACAACCCTTTCAGTGAAGACCTTTTTCCCAATATCCAATCTAAACCTCCCCTGGCGCAACTTGAGGCCATTTCCTCTTATTGTTGTGCCACAGACAGGTAAGGGCGCTTTACAAGCATGAACTGTGACAAGGTTTGGTCCTCAAAACCATCAATGTGGGTGCCATCATCCCGTTCATGTTTCAGAATACTCTTAATGGTCTCCTCCCATGAGGTCACTGCAAGCAGATTTTTAAGGCAATTTCTTTTTCACAATGACTAGTAAAATGGGAAGTCTTCAACCTTGTGCTCCAGATCTGAAGGGGTTTCACTTTCCCAGACTGGCTGGTTGGGTCCCAGTGTCCTTATTAGGAGAAGTAGCACTGTCTCCCTGTTGTGCTACTTAGAAGAAGCTACTTTTTGATGAACAAGTGAATTCAGTTCCATGAGAGCTGGGGCAAAAGTAAAGTTGCAGACTCTTCTTCCCAACAACTAGAAATTAGTGAGATGCATAATAGACAGGTAACCTTATGAGCAGAACAACTTAAGAACAGAATATTAATTTCTGTTGTTGGTACATAAAGTATCTGCATATGTAGTCTCCTACATTATTTAGTATTCTACCCAAGCTGTTTGGGATTCCTTCAGCCTGCATCACACTCCACCCTGCCCTGCTCAACATGAGAGCAGAGGGAAGGGAAAGAGAAAGGGCATTGGAGAAGTAAGGGGAAGGTGCAGGAAAAAGAATTTTGGCTGGAGACAAGTGAAAGCTGGGGCTGTCCAGACCACAGAAGGCAAGGCTCAAGAGCTGTTGCCCAAAGAGATTGTGGAGCCTCCACTGTGGACCTACTCAAAACCCAGTGGGACCCAGGTCTGGACAGCCTGACCTAGCTGAATCAGCTTAGACAGGGGGTTGGTCTAGATACTCCTGAAGGACTCCTTGTGCGCTCAGCTATTCTGTGGCTCTGGGAACCCACGACATGAGGAAGGGTGAAGGGAAGGAAGTCCTCTCCCCAGGAGCAGCCATGCAGGTTTGGGCTGAAGGTGAGAGGCAAGGGCTGAAGGCAGAGCTGTCGCAGGCCAGGGACGGGGAGCGGAAGGCAGAGGAGAGGAGAGCGCACGGCCTTGAGGCGGATCCTCCCTGGGCCAAGCGCTGGGAAAGCCTCTGCCACGGAAAATGGGAACGGAGCTGGGAAGCAGAGCTGCTCCCTGAGCTCATCCACTTGGGGCGGGGCCAATGCAGATGATGTCACAAGCAGAGCGGTGAGGTCACAGAGGAGGTCCTTCCCTATTGGTCCACACCACCCAAGTAGAGCGTGTGCTCCCGCTGCCCAGGACCAAAGAGCCCCAGTCCACGCAGGAGAGAGCCGGAGCCGGAGCCCTGCTTCCGAGGGGCTCGGCCACAGCAGGGTCGGCCGTAGGCAGGGCTTGGCCGGGCCGGCGGGGATGAGCTCAGGCAACCCCAGCCCAGCGACAGGAGCCACCGGACAGGGCCAGCAAGGAGGGCCAGGACAGGCGGGCACGGACAGGCGCGGCGCAGAGACACCGGAGCGAGCTGCGAGTGGCATGTCGGGAGCAGAGGAGGTCTGCACGGTGCCCGAGCAGGAGATGGAGACCGAAGAGACGGGCTCCGGGGGCCCCTCCGAAGGCAGCGAAGCAAAGCCCAGGAAGAGCCGCTGCTCCCGCTCCTCCCGGGCCGGGCTGCTCTTCCCCGTCAGCCGCGTGGACCGGCAGCTGCGCAGCGGCCGCTTTGCGGAGCGCGTTGGAGCCCAGGCCCCCGTCTTCCTGGCTGCGGTGCTGCAGTGGGTGACGCGCCAGGCCATGGACGTGGCCGGCAGGGCTTCCAAGAGGAGCAAGCAGCAGTGCATTTCTCCATCGCACCTGCAGACGGCCGTGCGGGAGAGCTCCGCGCTCAAGCGGCTCCTACGAGGCGGCGTGCACAGGCGCCGCGGCGGGACTGTCCCCCGCAGCCAGCGCGTGGGCTCACCCTCCAGAAAGAGGACGACCACCAGTAAGAAGAGACGCCCCAAGCACAGGGCTGCGCCTGCCCGTGCCTTTCCTGCTGTGAAGTGAGAAGGGAGCAGAAGCTCTTGCCCCACACCACCCGGGCAAGGCACGCGCTGCTACACGGGCAAGGCACTGTGCTCTACAGGTGCAATAAAAGCTTTTGCAGTGCCATGCGGGACGCGGGGCCTTTTGTGCTGCGTGTTGGCCTGGCGTCTCCTGGCTGGACAAGGGCACACAGCTGGATGAGGGGGGAGGCTGTAGAGCAGCCCTGGCTGAGCAGGAGGGCAGGAACCTGCCTGGAGGGCAACTGGCCCTGCCGGGCAGCTCCTGCCTCCAGCTCAGGTTTGCACGTGGTCTGACAGTAGTTTAGGGGGGAAGCAGGGATCTGTCCCCCAGACTGTGAGGGAGGGTGAGGGGGAATGTTTCTGGAAGAGCAGAGCGTCCTGGAGGTTTCTCTTGCGCCGACCCAAGGGGGAGTACGGGAGAGACAGCCAGTGCCCCACAGTCCAGCTGCGTTTGCCCTTCCTGGGTGGGGAGGGCATGAAAGCTCTTGGGCTCATGGCAGCTCGAACCCCAAGTCTGACAGCTAAAACAAAGGGTCAATCAAATTTTAAAGAGGCACTCCATACCTGGACTTCTGAAAACAAGCCAAAGATAGCCAGTGCTCTTGTTGTCTCCTTCCCTTGTGTGCAGCAGAAGATAACCTGGCATGAGAAAGGCCTATGGGATAATGTATCCTGAAGTTTGATACTCAAGTCTGAGGCGTCTTAAACAACTGCACTACAACTTGTCTTTAAAAAAGGAATTTTCAAATTTTTCAAGGGCGAGGATCTCTCTGGCCACTTCTTTCCAACAAGGGTTTTCTTTCTCGTTTTCTTTACAACCATATTCTGCACTTGATTAATGGCAAGGTATGTTTTCTAGCTACGGGGCAAGACTGGAGTGGAGGAGGGGAGAACAGAAGCTGACTGTGAAACATTCAAAGTCCAGGCCTTGTCACTGCCTACAGCCTCTCTGCTAATGGCCCCGTTGGCGGAGTGACTTCCAGTCCTCTCTGCAAGTTTGTCCTTGTCCTTCATAACATGAGAAGAACCGTGCTCTTTCTCCAGCATGGGGGTGATTGCAGGAAGTAGGCGACTCCGTGGGGCACTGCCAGAGAAACCTTAGCAGTGGGACTGGCCAGCAAACAGGGGAGGTGAGTGCAGACAAGCTTGGGCAGAGCAGAGGCACTCAGACGGGGCACCTTCAGACCGGCTGTAAATGGCATCAGGCATTTTCAGAGCCTTCCAGGCACATGAATGGAGAGAAAACAGATGCAAAGGAAGGAAGGAAATGAGTGCTGAGAGGGAAGAGGGTCAGCAGTGGCACATGGCTGGTCATTCAATGTTTTAGACAGAAGAGGATCCTGGATCCTATAGTGAGAATGATCATGGCCAACATGGGAAAGTGGGAGAGGACAAAGCCCCATATCTGCTGGGACAGGGCACAGGAAGAGCCAGAGTTAGTGGCCAGGAAGAGCCCTCTTGGTTACGCCTTTCATGCATAAAGAGAAGAAATGGGGCAGTTTTGATCTTTCCAAAGGCAGGTGGGAGTCACAGCAAAAACTTGGAGCCTTCTTCCCCCACCACATCTGCCATGCCTGCATCCCCATGCCAGCAGCAGCCGTGCCCAGAGACCTTCAGGCTGTGGCAGAAGGGCAGAGCTGCAGACCAAATGTTACTGGTTACTCATGGCCAAGGAAGGCAGAGAAGCAGAGCTCGTCATCTGTCCTTGTCTTCAAGGACGAACTGCCTGTTGTTGTGTTGGCTTTGCTCACAGCCCCGGGGGCTTCACCAAGCATTGCCTGGGGGCCCTGCATGGCCAGTCCCTAACACTGTCACCAACAGACGTGTAACTGCTTTGCAAAACAAGAAGCCTTAACTTTTAACAACCCCCACTGTGGTCTGTCTCGCAGCACAACAGCAGCACTGGGAATCACCCGTGCCACTTGCAGCAGCCCCGTCAGACTTGTTATCGTTCAAAGGCTGACACCTTAATGACGCCCCGTGCGGCTCCTCACTGGGCACCATGGGACCCTCTCCTGAGCCGTTTGGGCAGGCAGAGCCTCGGCCCGCAGGCTCCAAGTTCTGAGTGGGGTGATGAGACCTCCGTGCTCGGCTCAAGCTCTGGTAGTGCATCACCTGCACGGCAGGCCAGGCACCACCACCACCCGCTGCTGTAGCGTTTGTTGTCCGATCGGTGTCAGATAAAAGCTGGGATTTCACCCGTTACCTAGCTCAGGTGCAGTTTCCTTGTCAGCCATTTCCTCATGCGTTCTTCCATCCACTCCTCCATCAACTGCTGTTCCCTAGAAGTTCCACTTTCTCTTGCTTTTCCCTTTCCTGTTATGCTCTTCAGCTATGCTTCTCTTGCCGTCTTAGGGATGAAGTGATTCTTGTGAGAGACCCACTATGAAATCCCTCCCCAAACTCCAAATCCCAGAAGCTTTCCCCAAGGACCAAACCAGACAGAGATTACTGCTGAGAAAACATCAATTGGCTGCCGGGAGGTGGAGATGGGAAAAAGCACTTGATTGCGTAGCGTACCAAAAATTAGCTGCCATGTGGATGCTTAGCTGCCCTTGTGGACCTGGCCTTTGTGGAACTGTGAAAGACGAAGCTCCTGCAGTCCTGGCCTGCGATGGCAATCATGCCCTGTGATTTGAAGGAAGGTCTGAAAAGAAAGGCACCCACATCTTGTGCTCTTGGCTTGGGTGAGCCACAGGGAGTCCAGGGGAACATCACAGTGAGGTGGAGCACAGGCTCACATTTTCTGGCCAAAGGGTGACATGTCATCTCAGCAAGTTATTTTATTGTGGTTTGTAATGTGGTTAGAAAGGGAGTGATTTCAGCAGGGCTCTATTATGTGTGCACAGGAAGGGAGAACATGAGATTCAAGCAGCACCTTTCTCACATGGGAATGAGGTACTTGCATGGGCACCGAGTAACTTGGTGTTTGCTTCCAATCTTGCTGAGTGTGACTGGGTTGGAAGGCCTTGGGGGAGACAAGTGGAAGCAAGCTTCGGACATGAGCAGTAGAAGACCCAGCCCCCCCGAAAGATGCTGGATCCCCATCATTGAGATACATACTGCTCCCTCATGCTCTACTCTGGGTGTGCGCAGCCAGGCCGGCCACGAGGTAGGATGATGTTTTTCTGTGTGGAGTAGCTAGGGCAGATGCTTTCCCACAGAGGGCAATCAGAGACAGATCAGCTCCCTGGCTCGACTTAACAACAGCTTTGTGTCTCTCCCACCAAGACAAAGAGAGCAAATCAAAATAGCAAGAGCAAGTCACAGTCACTCTTGTCCTTTTCTCTGGCTGTGCTTCAGCTTTAGGGAGTCTAGCCTACCACCACAGAGTGGAAGGGTGTGAGAGAGCCAGTCAGTTTCCCTGCGCTCAGAGAACTGGTAAACTCCACATGAACAGGTATTCCTCAATCTCACACCAAGTGTCCAAGAGGAGAAAAGTCAGATGCCCATCTGCTCTCCAACAGTCTCAGCTTAAATGCAGCGTAAATGGATGTGGAGCTAATGGCCACCTACTTGGGGGTTGAGGGTCACTCTGTGACATAGGACTGATGAAGCTGCAGGAGCTTTGTTCTCTGGGGAGAGGTCATCATCAGCTGGGGTGAAGGACACCCATACTGCATTGAACAGCTCTACACCCATCTGGGTCGTAAGGATAAGCTCGTTCTTCTTCTTCCCTCTGCAGGGTGGTATGAAATGAGGAACCAAACACTGTTCTTCAGGAGCACACTGGTGATCTCAGGGCCTGGTAAGAATGACGCAGTCATGCAAAGGAGCGTGTGTCAGGAGGTACCCTGCTTCAGAAATGTATGCTGGGCCAGGTGAGCCCCAGAGGTCCCTTCGAGTCTAACTTCTTCTATGAGTCTTTGTGTGCAGGAATGATGTCTGGCTCTGAAGTGAAAGCCAGCATGGGGATAAGAAAGGCTAATGAAGGCAGTGAATGTCTCATACAGACCCAGTTATCCAAATGGTCAGGTACCACGCTAATCCTTTACTTTTTAAGACATCACAATGATCTTTTCATTGCCCAGTAAGCAACGTAGCTGGCAGTAAGCGATAGCTGCATTTCTGCTTTTAGTAATGCAATTTGTCCTATAACCAATTATTTTAGGATTACCCAGCTTTGCATCCAGCATTATTCCATATTGAATTGTACCCTCTTTTTTTAGTGCCAAAGTACAAAGCCATCTACCTAGAGGAAGACCCCATTCACACCAGAACCTCAAGGAGCTACCTTAACCTCATTTATTTGCACAATTTTCTTCCCAGGTGTTTCCGAAGGGCCAGGTGCACATCCTTGTTCCTCAGGCTGTAAACCACAGGGTTCAGCAAGGGAGTCACCACAGTGTAAGTGACAGAAATCAGAGTGTCCTCCTCTAGGGAATAGGTAGATTTGGGCCTTAAATAGACGATGGAGGCGCACCCAAAGTGCGCAACAACCACAGTGAGATGGGAGGCACAAGTGGAAAAGGCTTTACGTTTCCTCTCAGTAGAGGGGATCTTGAGGATGGTGTTGAAGATCAAAACATACGAGAGAAGAATCAAGAAGAATGAGCCAAACACAACCACAACACAAAAAATAAAAATTACTATCTCAATTCCATTATTTTCTGTGCAAGCTGCCTGAATGACAGGAGCTATGTCACAGAAGAAGTGGTGAATTGCCTTCTCTCCACAGAAAGGCAATGTGAATATAAAGTAGGTATCTATCAGGGACAAGGTAAAGCCAGTCACTGTTGCAAAGGCCACCAGCTGACTGCAGACTCTGTCATTCATGATGACTTTGTAATGTAATGGTTTACATATAGCAACACATCGGTCATACCCCATTGCTGTTAGAAGCACACAGTTAGTGCCTGCAAAGCCAACAAAGAAAAACATCTGAACAGCACATCCAGTGAAAGAAATGGACTTTTTTTCTGTTATTAGATTTACCAGCATCTTGGGAATGACAGTAAACGTGTAGCAAGTTTCTGAAAAAGAGAGAATGGAAAGGAAGAAATACATGGGGATGTGAAGATGATGATGAAGTCTGATAACTGTCATTAGTAGGACATTTCCAGCGAGGGTGACCAGGTAAGTCAGGAAAAAAAAGACAAATAACGGAATCTGCAGATCTGGAAAATCTGAAAATCCAATCAAGACGAACTCCATCACTTTGGTTTTATTCATCATAAAGGTTCTGATCTAGAAAGAGGTCATTGTCAAAAAGAAATCTGGCATGAATGGTAGAGAAAAGTAACAAAACTGTTTCCCCTGCATAATGCCCAAATCACAGTATAACAGCAGTGAGCAGTCCTCTGACACAAATGGACAGTATTTCGTGAAGCAGTAATTACAGCAAGCAAGAGTACTTTGTTTCCTTTTAAGTTCCCTATTTCTTTGCAAACTCTCCTGTCAGTTTAGGAATATTATTAAACGTAGTATTATAAAACATTTAGTTGCTGTTCCTTCAGTACAAAGTAAATTGGTAAGAAAACCAAGTTCAGTATCTTACTCCAAAGTGCGAAGAGCAGCTCAGTCTAATAGCACTGAACACACAGGGTAAAAATCATTTGAGGCTTTTTTGAGGATGAAATCTCAGTGGTTTTTATCTCACTAAATAAAAAAATTTGGTATTGTGGGACTAGAGGATCTAGAAGTCCAACAGTATTCAAAAGAGGCAGTTTAAATGGAGGGGAAGGAAAAGAGAGGTTTATGCTTGGACAATATCTTCACTGTTCATCTAGCAGTGCAAAATAAAATCCAGCAAGCCATTTCTTTCTCATTTAACTATATTTAAATTTTTTAAGTAAAACCTAGCTATCATCAACAGCTTCATCACAATGCAGAGTGAAATATGAGGACAGACAAAATCAGAGGACTGTTTCTTTCACACCAGTAGTGCTGTAAAAGAGAGAAAACAAGGCTAAATCCTTGATCACTGACACTAGTCGCACTGCTCTAGAAATCATTGGGAACTTTGTAGTTCTCAGGACCCTACGGCTCAGCTTACCTACATGTGTAATATCAGGAACTGAATGGTGACTTGCAGAAGGTGCTGGAATTTCTTACCTAGAGAAACATACCTTTGATGACAACTCCGAAATCACAGACAGATGCAAACTTTGCTCAGTCTTGCTGTTAATTCCTTTCCTGAAATGTCAGAAGCAGTCTTTCCTATCTCCCTGACAAAGACTGGAAAAAGAAAAGGTATAGACATTGTAACTATATTCCTCTCAGGAGAAAATCTAGCTGTTAGAAATGCAGGGTACAGAACAAGACTTCTGAGTACCTGCAATTCAAAGAAGTCACACCTTTATACAACCCGTGAGATCTCTGGGGCATAGTCTTTGCAGTAAATCAAAACGTAGGACTAATTGGTAACAGTATCATTAATGGGACATAAGAAAATACTATGAACTCCAGAGTTTTAATTCATAAATTAAAGAAAATAAATGAAGGAAAGCTTCAATGCAATTATATAGTTAAAAGCTCTTCTTCCTAAAAAAAAAAAGGGAAGTTTTGTTGAAAATTACCGAAAGTGTCTTTTTCAATATTATGACTGGAAAACTGTTTCATTTTCAAGTGGGGGCTGGGGAAGTCTAATGTTCAAACCCAAATAAATGCACATTTTTCAAGAATACATTAACAGTTCTTTGGAATTATTTGTAAATAACAAAGTACATTAACACAGTAAATCCTTGTTCGCGCAATTGGGGTTGCGAGTCACAAGGCAGACTTCAGGGCCAGGAAATCAGTGATTCAACCAGATGCAATATGTAATATGACATAAAACGGAAACCCGTGAGGTAACACTGTCGGAATTGTCATTGAAGAGTTCAGAATATAAAGAAATGCCATCTCTCAGGCCTTGTTATTTAGATTATTTGATAGTTCATAATCTTGACCTTCCCTGTAAGCCTAGACCTGGTTCAATTAGCAACTTCTTGGTTGAATTTTTAGCAAACTATGTTTTTCCTTAGTTTCTATATTCTAATTTTCTGTATTCCCAACTGAACAGACTGAAATTAAAAAAAAAAATCAGCACTAAATATCCAGCATTGTTCTCTGGGTTAATATAATTCAATAGCAAGAAATATAAGGATATGCAGGACTTCAGAGCTCCTACAACTGGGGGATATTCCACAGGCTTTAGTGGCACAAAGTGGGAAGGCACTGAGAGAGATAACAAAATTTTGTTCTGAACTGAGGTGGTAATATGGCAAATGGGAATGGCAAGAGACAATT
Organism: Opisthocomus hoazin; assembly: GCF_030867145.1. Taxonomy (NCBI): domain Eukaryota; kingdom Metazoa; phylum Chordata; class Aves; order Opisthocomiformes; family Opisthocomidae; genus Opisthocomus; species Opisthocomus hoazin. The sequence goes on from NC_134414.1 coordinate 149,964,117, forward strand.
GACAAACTAAATCTCTCGTAGTGCTCTAAGCAGAATAATAGATGGATCAAGGATTTTTAAGAGGTTGGAAGTGAAAACAAATCTTTCCTATGACCTCAGTGGAAACAGCACTTGGGCTCCAGCCGTGCAACCAGGTATGCAAGGAGTTCAAATCACTCCCACGAGAAAAAGTATGGACAGACCAGATGTAAAGTTCCAAATGTGTAGTGTGCCCAGGAGTGATAAGTGTAGGACTTAGCAGTGTGCCATTCACAACAAGCACAACTGCAGTCAAAAATATGATTTGATACAGAATAGGATGATGAGGTTCAGCAACCTTCTCTGCCACCAGGTGAGATCTCCTGGTATGAGGATAAGCATTTGATCTGCACTGGCGCGTCTGTGAATGACAGTTTGTGTTTAATCCAGAAGGCTGAACAATCACCAGACTACAGTGTTACAATCCTAAAATTCCTGCTGTGCTTTTAGGCTTTAGCTTTCTGTTGGAAACCATTGTATGGTACTGCTGTACTCTGAGGGACAGTAGTCCAGAATAAGCTCCTGAACTGGGTGGATGCAGGATCAGTCTCCAGTCACTATCTCCAATGCCCTGTGTCATGACCTTCCTTTTCCCAAACACAAGGAGATTGTCTTCAAACCATTAGATGCATGTTTCAGTAAACTTGGAATAGTTTAGCAGCCTTTCAGAAAGGCTTGCTTCATGTTTGAAACATTTGTTTCAGCCATGAGCTCAAGAAATTTTACTATGGCTAATATTGTTAGGAAATCCAGTTATGCCATAAGCTTAGCTTTTAAGAGGCCACGAACAGCAGAAGACGTTCAAAAGAAAATAAGCACTCACACCACTGATTATTACCACAATAGTTATGGAGCTGAGGTTTGAGGCACTGTTGAACCTCACTTGTGTCATGAGTTGTTCCAAAATATCCAAGTTAGGGCTAGCAACCAATCAAGGAGAAAGGTATACACGTTTTTCACCTCTGTCCCCAGCCCTGGCTCCAGGCACTTGGAAACCCTTCCAAGGCAGCCCAGCTTGCGTTCACCATACCAACTCATGTGGGTGCAGCAGGGGTCTTGTGGGATCTTGGTGCATCTTTGACTGTAACAGGACGTATTCTAGATGGGGCCATGCCAATCAAAGGGGTGTGAGCCTCACTGCTGGTCCCTTTTTGGAGTGGAAGATCTATGCTGAGTAGGTTGCACCAGTGGCAGGGCTGATGAGGTGTCAGCTGTAAAATGTGAGCCTGCAGCATGGACAAGAGCGATATTGCATGCCTAGCAGCAGAGGAGCTGTAAAGCTTAGCATGTTGTGAGTCTTTGAGCAGTAGGGTCACTGTTTGATTGCAGAGCATGGGTAAGGCCAGGATACTTTAAAAGCTGAGTGAAATTGTGCTATGGGAGCACCACAGCAGAGTGAAGGAGGACAGGATGGGACTAAATATCCTGAAAGATCATACAGTATTTTAAACTACCTCATCTCCATCACAGCTGCTTTTGCATCACAGAATTAGTGGCTGTGTAACAGCAACAAAGATGGATTTCCATGAGTCTAGCATCGATCTTCACCTCTGCACGATAAGCTGGTGATGTCTTGTTCTGTCCACCACATGTGTGTGGAGTATCTTGCTCCTGCTCATGGCAACAAATTTTACCCTTGGTAGACTTCACTAGAACACAAATGTTCTGCACAGGGGAGGTGGATGAGATGAGAGAGGGAGATAGTGCAGGGTTCTTTCTGGACCTCAGCACGAATGATTAATAAAAGACTTAATAAAACAGCTTTTTTAATAAGATAGAATAAGAAGAGGCATATAAGCAGCAAGCAAATTTTATGTCCCTTCAGATGCTGAAAACTCTGCATTCACGCAGCATCGGACAGACCCCAGATAGATTTTCCTTTGGCACAATGCACAGATCCTATCTGTGGAGAAGTTCCTTCTTTTTGGTCATTCAAGATATGATACCATTTTTCTTAGCAGGAAACAACCCTATTCATTGCAGACATTCACATGAGATCCTCTTGCTGCATTTTATTCAATAAAGGTGAGGCCACACGGGTGACTCAATCGCTGGTGCCAAGCAGGAGCCCCCAGGCTCCTCTGCTACAACCAACCAGCCAAGTTTATCCTGTGGGCAAGTGACATGTGTAGGGACACAGCCTGAAGGCCATGCTGCACATACAGCACAGCACAGACCTGTGCGTGTTCAGGTTAACTGCTATGTGGATCACTAACTCCTTGATGTACAGTGATCTCCCACTCAAGATCTCTACAACAGGAAGTTAAGCTGCAAGGCAGCTCATTAACTAGAGAAGATATTGATCTTGAGGGGGTGGTCAACCAATGGGCCTCAGATCGAATCTCCTCTAAGTTCTTCCTGTGTGTACAAGGTTCTTGATCCTCTCAGCCATCTCCCAGTCCGCCCCATTACTCCCAGCTCCCTCATTCCTGTGTTGCTCTTGCTCCCTGCCTGACCCACTTTGGCCCCTGCAGCAGCACTCAGCTGAGTATCCTCAGCTGCTCATGGGGAAGAAGCATCATCTTTGCTCTCCATGGAGAAAGAAGCATTCTCCTTGCTCTCGGTGGTACTCCCCCAGCACAGGGTCTGTAGCCAGGATCAGGCAGTCAGGCACTGACACAACATGTGTAACAGAGCATACTGCACACAGTGCTGCTTATACAGCAGCTCAGGAGCAAGCAGGTGAGCTGGGTCTCCTGCCTCTCACAAGCAGCATTTTACATCAATGACCTTCAACACTGGATCCTCTCCAGCCTCTCATTTTCCTAGTGTTGTAGGTGTTAGATTGTGTGGTTCAAGGTTCATCTCCACAAAGGAGTACAAAGCAGTGATGGCAGGCAGAGAAGCCCCAGCAAAGGCAACGGAGCGCCCTGATGTGGCTTTTCCCAGGGCTGTCACAGGAGAGGGATCAACCGCATTGTCTGGATATGAGACCCACCAGATGAGTATCGACTCTCCCCTGCTCACGTCACAGACTGAAGGAGGGAATGTGCTTCTTTGGCCATGCCCTGCATCTGAATACTTGTTGTAGACAAAAAAATAGCTTAAACTGTGAATGTTAATAGGCAACACATGACTGGATGCATGCGTATGGCAAGGTCTGTGTGTGTGAGTGTCTGAAACTGAATTCTGAACTGTCAAGCAGAAGCCTGCTACTTGCTAACTGCAACTAGTATGGGCTGGTTGTAAATTTTAGTAACACCTGCAAAAAGCAAAAGTGGCATGTCCTGAATCCTAAAATTAGTAAAGAGATAGAAGAGAGAACCATTAATTAGGAGGCTGATCAGGCATTGTACTACTCACATAGACAATTTAGATTGGGAAAACTGGGGGCGTGGGGTCCCAGGAAGAAGAGGTGGTGCCAAAAAGAAGGATTCTCAAAAAGAAGACGGGATCTCGAAAAGAAGAAGGGGGCACAGAAACTAAAATATGAAGATCTTGTGTGGAGGAAATATCCTGGAAGTGGGGGAAGAACTTGGGAGACCAGAGAGCTGCATGGAGACAAATGCCAGGAGACACCCAGGAAGCTTGACCAGCAACCTCCAAAACTGGTAGTGGCAAGCAGATGCACAGCAGGAACCAAGGCAAAGTCTTCTGCCTTCCCGGACCTGCAGTAGCCTCCCTGCTTTCCTGGGAAGGGAAGTTGCTGTCTCTGGATTGTAGCACTGTGTATGTGCTGAACGTCACCAGCTCACCTGAGCGTGTGCGTGCATGTGTGTGTGTGAGAGAGAGAGAAATAATCAAGAAGGGGCTAATCTTGGTTGTTAAATAAAACCCAGAATCTAGATACACTATGGGTTGTTGTTTATTCTGATTTGCCCATGATGTCACCACAGTCTGTCCTGTCTTCTTGCTAAACTCCATTTCCATTTTCCTGAGTGAGGATATCTCTACTTTGTGTGTAAGGTCTAAGTGTCAGCAACTGGAAAGGGACCCTGGGCCATAGGGGACCATGGACCTGAGGCACCAGCAGCTGTGGAGACCACAGTGTGTGCATCTTGTGAGGGTGTGTATGTCAGTGCATACATCTGCTAGTGAGCATGAAGCCGGACTAGTCAGCAAGTAGAATAAGGGGCTCACAGCCCATGGACTGGAGTGGCCATAGATCTGGGCCAGATGCTGAAGAGACCAGAGGGTCTTAGAGTCAGCCACTGGAGGGACTGGGAGGCCCAAGTCAACTGTGGGAGAAACCAGGGGATCTGGTAAGGTTGTAGGTCTGGAACAGCTACTGAAGAGACCTGCAGTTTTGTACCTGAGGCAGCTGGGAGACCATGGGATCCTGGGGCCAAGTGCTGGATAGGCTGTCTAAGGTCAGCTACTGATGGGACCCATATGGCTTCTGTGGGTATATATATATATACATATATATATTCTCCACTGAGTGTTTTTCATCCTGATTAGCCTGAGAGAGAATAGGATCAAGGCAGTTTGTATTCGTGTGAGGGCTCTGTTTTCAATCAGTGTGGATCTATGTGACAGGGCATATGTATGCACGTGTACATGTGCCAGTTAGAAAACACATGCTCAGCCTCACTGCTTGGCTGAATATGGGGACATGGAGCTGCAGCAGTGTTGTCCTGCACTGAGATACTGGATTTGGCAACTCCTAAGAGTAGGACTTATCCTATGCTAGTATCTCAGAGACAAAAAGCTCTCTATGCTGTTGGAGGCAGGAAAGTTTGGGGAGGCAGCGAAGGCAGAAAGGGGAGAGTGATAGAGCAGACTCTTGTTTAACAGAAAAGAAACCCACATGAATGAAGGGACAGCAAGTACAATGCTATGCAAGTACAATGCCATGTCCATTTCAGAATAAAGTGGTGTTTACTTTCTGAAAGGATCCCCAGAGTTCAGGTATGGAACTCTGGGGATTTATACTTGAGATTAATTTTTGTACTGCCTGTTGGCAATCAAAACAGTGTCCCTTCAGACACATAACACAGAAAACTTTGGCTTTAAAAACAAATTAATGTAGGGAGCTGAACAGAGTGTTGTTTTGCCTGTTGTCTGAAAGTACACAGAAGTTTCTGATAAGATTTCCCTAACCAAAAACACCGAGCTGAACAAATAACATTTGTCCAGATGCTACAGGTAAGAAAACTCTTGTGTGTAAATGTTAGTAACATTCTTTTAGCAATAATTATCTGCTGCACATCCAAGTGTAGCTCTGAGTTTGTTCAGTAATATGAAGTGAAGTTAGGTATAGAATAACGGATCAAGCAACTGCAGGATTCAGTATGAATGCGTTTCACTAAGGTAAAGAGGACTCAGCAATGAATTAGAAAATGGTAAAATTGGAATTATTCTGTGAACTGTGCATTCATTTTAATATGGACTTAATTTAAAATAGCTGTTTTGAGGTTGTTCTGACTTCACCTTAATCCACACCTGCAAGCTTCATCATGACAGAAACCTGTTATTTTCTCCAACAGAGAAACCCCCCCATACTCCCCCCAGAAAAACAACCCAGATAAAGACAGTTATCAAGGGCAAGCTAGGCAGTAAAATGGTACAAGATTGCTCAAAACTGCTCAAAGTTTGTGAAGACATTAGAGCTTGCAATTCAGATCTACATCGCTCAGCGTGGTGAGGGTAGTACACACCTTCCACGGGAGTCAGAGGGAAAAACAAGGAGAAGGGAGCTGCAGTCTAAAGGGTAAAGGACACTACGTTCTTAGGAAACCTCTCCATTTTCTTTCCTTTTCCTCGATTTTACTCTTCCAGATCTCCGTGGTCACAGTTTGTGCTGCCTCACCTTCAACACATCATGCAGAATGAAACAACTGTCACAGAATTCATCCTCCTGGGGTTCTCCAGTAACCCAGCTCTGCGGCTGTGCCTCTTTGGCCTTTTCTCTGTCCTCTACTCTGCCACCCTGATGGGAAATGCACTTGTCTTTGTGCTTATCTGTCTGGACTACCGCCTCCACAGCCCCATGTACTTCTTCCTATGCCACCTCTCCATTGTGGACATCTGCTACGCCTCCAACAATGTCCCTCATATGCTGAGGAACCTCCTTGGACAAGGCAGAACCATCTCCTTTGCTGGGTGTGGGACACAGATACACCTTTACCTAATCTTCGCACTTACAGAGTGCGTGTTGCTAGCTGTGATGTCTTATGACCGCTATGTGGCAATCTGCCATCCCCTCCGCTATGCCCTCATCATGAACTGGAGGGTGTGCCTCCACCTTGCCGCAGTTTCATGGGCTTTTGGGTTCGTATTTGGTACACTACAAGCCTCTCTGGCTTTACGTCTGCCTTTCTGTGGCCCCTGCGAGGTTGACCACTTCTTCTGTGAAATCCTTGCTGTCTTAAAGCTGGCCTGCACTGACACTACTCCCAATAAAGTCCTGATCTTTGCTGTTTGTGTGTGCTTCCTCCTCTTCCCTGTAGCTTTAATCCTAGTTTCCTACCTGCACATCCTGGCCACCATTCTGCGCGTCCGCTCCGCACCAGGATGGCACAAAACGTTCTCCATCTGTGGCTCCCACCTGACCGTGGTAGGTCTGTTTTATGGAAATGCCATCTTCATGTACATGGGGCCCAGGAGCAACAACTCATCTGGGAGGGAGAAAGTTCTTTCCCTTTTCTACAGTCTCGTCAGCCCCAGTTTGAACCCACTGATTTACAGTCTCAGGAACAAGCAAGTGAAGGAAGCCTTGCTGAAGCTTCAGAGAAGGAGAAGAATCCTTCGTTTTGTGTAGTTTGGGTTCTAAGCTTTCACCTGTCTCCTGTCTTTCTGCTCTTTCTTCTTGAGCTCTTTGGGTATTTCTCACTGAATTTTAAGTGGTTGAAATGTAACACAAGAAATTATTCAAATACATTTGTCTCTGTTTCTCTATGCAGTGCAATGAATATCATCACACAAAATGACTGATTAACATTCCTTTTTTTAGAGGTAACTAATTATTCTTCCTCATATGCAGTCATCCTAGGCAGGTAGCATGTTTTACTGGAACTATTGACCCAGCTGGAAAAAATAGTTTGTCTTCTGGGTTCTAACTGGCCGTCAGAATAAACTATGTAGCAGGTTTCTTTTCTAGGTATATCAGTTCATCTAAGAAGATATTATTGTTCCCTACCCTATTTGTATTTCCTATATCCCTAGGATGCTAGAGCTTCAACTCTATTATTAGAAAGAAAAAGAGAGAAAACTTAATGTTAATGGGCTTTGTTCCTCAGGAGGGTGAAGGAGACTATGAAGGGTTTTCTTCTGCACACTTTATAGCATGACACCTCTCATGCAAGAAGTGAACATGATGACCACTGCAGTGCAGAAACTAACTTTCTGTGGTTTTGCCAGGCTCCTACCCACTGAGGTATCTGCAATCTGCAGTGGAGTTCTCACATTGACCCTGACCCTGGATGTAGGCTTTTGGCGCCTTCCCATACACCCACATTTCAAATGTCTTTCTTCCTGCAGCTCTATTTGCTGACAATTATGCTTTGGAAAATCTTACCTGACACATCTAACTAGGAGGTCTAATGGTTAAAAAGTGCCATATATTCCGCTGGTTTCTCAGCTTTCACAGAATTAATTGCCTGCAAGATCTTTCCTTCCAGGAAACAAGGCTGCCACCTGGGATGAGGTTTTCAAAATAATGGACTACATTCAACACGTAATTCCTCTGGAACTTTCTACTTGGCACAAGTTTAGAAGATAAGAAAATCATCTCCCTATCCCTCATCCTAAACAAGCCTTTGAAGGTTCATCTACCAGAGGGGACTATTGCTGATGTTGTAACCCTGAGCATCAAAAAACCAGACACATTAGTCCATTCCTACTGGAATCCGACAGAAGTTCATCTTTTTCTTCTGACCATGAGAAAAGCAGAACTGAAAACCAGAAAGAGTAACTAAAAATCAAACCACAATATTTAGTGTTACATGTGGGCACCTGTGATACAGCCAGGAGCAGCCAGAGGAGTATCAAGAGGGGCTACAAAGCAGAGTAAGAGAGAGAGAGAGGTAAGGTAAGGGAGAGAGGGAGAGGTGGTAAGGGACTCTGGAGCACAGATGGTTTTTTCATCAGTCCTCCCAGTCACAGGGAAGAGATTTGAAAGGGACAGTCAAATCTGGAGAATCAACAAATGGTTATGGGACTAGTGCCACAGCTAGGGGTTCAGTTACTTAGACCTTGGGACTCCTTTTGAGAAACCTGGTGTACTGGGGGCTGATGGGGTCCACCTGTCAGAAAAGGGGAAGAGCATCTTCGGTCATAGGCTTGCCAAGCTGGTGAAGGGGCCTTTAAACTAAAGTTGCCAGTGGACTGGAACCTCAATCCATTCCATGTCTACCAGTTTGATGCCAGTGCCAGCAACAGATGCCCAGAGCCTGGAGAAGGATCACAGGGCAGCAGGAGAACACCTGAAGAGCAGCACAAAGGAATTCTAGCCACTCCAGCCAGTAAGTTAGCTTCATCAGGGGCCCACTCCAATGTCTCTATGCAAATACACACAGCATGGGGAATATACAAGAGGAGTTAGAGACATGCGCATGCCTGCTATGCTGTGCTCTTATTGGCATCATGGAGATGTGGTGGGATGGCTCCTATGGCTGGAGTGTTGCAGCGGAAGGATACAGGCTCTTTAGGAAGGACAGGTAGGGGAGACAAGGAGGGAGTGTTGCCCTCTCTGTCAATGACCAGTGGAAGTGCATGGAGCTCTGCCTGGGAATGAATGAGGAGTCGACCAAGAGCTTATGGGTCAGGATTAGAGGCACGGCAGGGACAGGTGACATTATAGTCGGGGTCTGCTACAGGCCACTCGACCAGGAAGCCCAAGTGGATGAGGCCCTCTATAGAGAGATAGGAGCAGCCTGATCCTGTTACGGGACTTCAACCACCCAGGTATCTGTTGGAGGAGAAACACAGCAGGATATAAGCAATCTAGGAGGTTCCTGGACTGTGTTGATGATAACTTCCTTTTCCAAGTGATAGAGAGGCCCACAAGGAGAGGTGCTATGCTAGACCTTGTTCTCACCATCAAGGGGGGGCTGGTGGGGAATGTGAGGTTCAAGGGCAGCCTTGGCCGTAGTCACTATGAAGTGGTGGCATATAAGATCCTTAGGGCAGCAAGGAGGGTGAACGGAAAGCTCACTACCCTGGACTTCAGCAGAGAAGACTTTGGCCTCTTCAGGGATCTCCTTGGTACCACGGGATAAAGCCCTGGCAGGAAGAGGGGCCCAAGAAAGCTGGCTAATACTCAAGGATTGCCTCCTTGAAGCTCAGGAGCAATGCATCCCAACAAAGAGGAAGTTGGGTAAAACTCCAGGAGGCCCGCATGGATGAACAAGTAGCTCCTGGGTGAACTTAAACACAAAAAGGAAGTCTACAGAGGACAGAAGCAAGGACAGGTAGCCTGGAAGGAATTCAGAGAAGCTGTCCGAGCAGCCAGGGATCAGGTTAGGAAAGCTAAAGCCCTGATAGAATTAAATCTGGCCAGGCACCTCAAGGGCAACAAGAAAAGCTTCTATAGGTATGTCAGTGATAAAAGGAAGACTAGGAAAAATGTTGTCCCTCTCTGGAAGGAAACGGGAGACGTGGCTACCTGGGATATGGAGAAGGCTGAGGTACTCAACAACTTGTTTGCCTCAGTCTTCACAACAAGTGCTCCAGCCACACTGCCCAAGTCGCAGATAGCAAAAGCACGGACTGGGAGAAAGAAGAACTGACCACTGTGGGAAAAGATCAGGTTCGAGACCATCTGAGAAACCCAAAGGTGCACAAGTCCATGGCACCTGATGAGGTGCATCCACGAGTCCTGAGGGAACTGGCAGATGACATTATTAAGCCTCTATCCGTCACATCTGAGAAGTCGCGGCAGTCCAGTGAAGTTCCCACTGCCTGGAAAAGGGGAAACGCGACCCCCATTTTTAAAAACGGTAAAAAGGAGGACCCGGGATACTACAGGTCAGTCAATCTCACCTCTGCGACCAGCAAGATCATGGAGCAGATCCTCCTGGAAACAATGCTATGGCATATAGGAAATAAGGAGAAGATTGGTGACAGCAGACATCGCTTCACTCAGGGCAAATCATGCCTGACAAATGTGGTGGCCTTCTGTGATGTGGTTACAGCATTGGTGGATAAGGGAAGAGTAACTGATGTCATCTACCTGGACTTCTGCAAAGCATTTGATACAGTCCTGCAGGACATCCTTGTCTCTAAATTGGAGAGACATGGATTTGACAGATGGACCACTGGGTGGATTAGGAATTGGCTGGATGGCCGCACTCAAAGAGTTGCGGTCAACAGCTCGAAGTCCCAGTGGAGACGAGTGATGAGTGGTGTTCCTCAGGGGTCGGTATTGGGACTGGCACTGTTTAATACCTTTTTCAGTGACACGGACAGTGGGATTAAGCGCACCCTCAGTATGTTTGCTGACACCACCAACCTGTGTGGTGTGGCTGACACGCTGAAGCAGAGGGATGCCAGTCGGTCAGAAGCTCAACATAACCCAATAATGTGTGCTTGCAGCCCAGAAAGCCAACCGTATCCCAGGCTGCATCAAAAGAAGCATGGCCAGTGGGTTGAGGGAGGTGATTCTGCCCCGCTACTCTGCTCTGCTGAGACCCCACCTGGAGTCCTGTGTCCAGCTCTGGGGTCCCCAACATGAGAAGGACATGGACCTATTGGAGTGAGTCTGGAGGAGGACCACAAAGAAGATCAGAGGGCTGGAACACCTCTGCTATGAAGACAGGCTGAGACAGTTATGGTTGTTCACCCTGGAGAAGACTAGGCTTCAGGGACACCCTAGAGCAGCCTTCCAGTACCTAAAGGAGGCCTTCAAGAGCTAGAGAGGGACTTTACATAAGGTCATGTAGTGATAGGACTAGGAGTAAAGGCTTTAAACTTAAAGAGGGTAGCTTTAGATTTGGTATAAGGAAGAAATTCTTCACCATGAGGGTGGTGAAGCACTGGAACAGATTGCCCACAGAAGTTGTGGATGCCCCCTTGCTGAAAGTGTCCAAGGCCAGGTTGGATGGGGCTTTGAGCAACCTGGTTGAGTGGAAGGTGTCCCTGCCCATAGCAGGGGAGTTGGAACTAGATGACCTTTACAGTCCCCTCCAAACCAAATTATTCTATGGTTCTATGATTTATAAATCTAGACCCTCATTATAGCTGTTTCTGGAACACTGATACAACTGACAGGCCAAATTACCTTTCCCAAGGCATCCATGCCATAAACAAAACTATAACATATTAGAAATCTGACAGAATTGTAGAAGTGAAAAAGAGGGAATAAAGAAATCTTCCTTCCCTAAAGTGCATCATTCCTGAGTTCAGCATAAAACGCAGGACCATTAGCATGGTACGTACACCATTTGGATAACTGGGTCTGTAAGAGAGCTTCACTGCCTTCATTATCCTTTCTTACGCCCATGCTGGCTTTCACTTCAGAGCCAGACATCATTCCTGCACACAAAGACTCATAGAAGAAGTTAGACTGGAAGGGACCTCTGGGGCTCACCTGGCCCAGCATCCATTTCTGAAGCAGGATACCTCCTGACACATGCTCCTTTGCATGACTGCGTCATTCTTACCAGGCCCCGAGATCAACAGTGTGCTCCTGAAGAACAGTGTTTGGTTCCTCATTTCATACCACCCTGCAGAGGGAAGAAAAAGATTGGGCTTATCCTTACGACCCAGGTGGGTGTAGAGCTGTTCAATGCAGTATGGGTGTCCTTCACCCCAGCTGATGATGACCTCTCCTCAAAGAACACAGCTCCTGCAGCTTCATCAGAGCTATGTCACAGAGTGCCCCTCAGACCCCAAGTTAGCTCCACATCCATTTATGCTGCATTCAAGCTGAGACTGTTGGAGAGCACAGCTGGGCTTGTGACTCTTCTCCTCGTGGACGCTTGGTGTGAGGTTAGGAATGCCTGTTCATGTGGAGTTTACCAGTTCTCTGAGCGCAGGGAAACAGACTGGCTCTCTCACACCCTTCCACTCTGTGGTGGTAGGCTAGACTCCATGAAGCTGAAGCACAGCCAGAGAAAAGGACAAGAGTGACTGTGACTTGCTCTTGCTATTTTGATTTGCTCTCTTTGTCTTGGTGGGAGAGACACAAAGCTGTTGTTAAGTCGAGCCAGGGAGCTGATCTGTCTCTGATTGCCCTCTGTGGGAAAGCATCTGCCCTAGCTACTCCACACAGCAAAACATCATCCTACCTCGTGGCTGGCCTGGCTGCGCACACCCAGAGTAGAGCATGAGGGAGCAGTATGTATCTCAATGATGGGGATCCAGCATCTTTCTGGGGGGCTGGGTCTTCTACTGCTCATGTCCGAAGTTTGCTTCCACTTGTCTCCTCCAAGGCCTTCCAACCCAGTCACACTCAGCAAGAATGGAAGCGAACACCAAGATACTCGGTGCCCATGCAAGTACCTCTTTCCCATCTGACAATGGTGCTGCTTGAATCTTGTGTTCTCCCTTCCTGCACACACATAATCGCAGCCCTGCTGAAACCACCTCCTTTCTAACCACATTGCAAACCACATCAGAATAACTTGCTGAGATGAGAATAACTTGCGGAGAGCACACACTTTCACTAGCTGCTCCAAGGACCCCTCAAGATTTTGCCCATTCCTTTTTAAAGACTGCTGCACAACCTAGCCCCGACTCATTGGGATAAGTGACAGGCATCACTATGAGGAAGCTTCTCTTTAATACACTTTGCTTTTCAAATTATCTGTGATCTTAAGCCCTCCTGAGCCGAAGTCTTTGACAGCATGTCACCCTTTGGCCAGAGAATGTGAGCGTGTTCTCCCCCCACTGTGATGTTCCCCTGGACTCCCTGTGGCTCACCCAAGCCAAGAGCACAAGATGTGGGTGCCTTTCTTTGCAGACCTTCCTTCAAATCACAGGGCATGATTGCCATCGCAGGCCAGGACTGCAGGAGCTTCGTCTTTCACAGTTCCACAAAGGCCAGGTCCACAGGGGCAGCTAAGCATCCACATGGCAGGTAATTTTTGTTATGCTATGCAACCAAGTGCTTTTTCCCATCTTCACCTGCCTGCGGTCAAATGAGGTTTTCTCAGCGGCAATCTCTGTCTGGTTTGGTCCTTGGGGACAGCTTCTGGGGTTTGTAGTTTGAGGAAGGATTTTATAGTGGGTGAATCACTTCATCCATAAGATGACAAGGGAAGCACAGCTTGTTTTGGTTTTGGCTGCAGCCGGTAACAAAAGCGCCACGCGGTCGCCCCTCCCCCCACCGGGTTGCGGAGGAGAATAGAAAGAAACAGGCAGAAAGTGGTGGGTCGGGATAAGGGCAGTTTAACAGAACAGCAAACAAAGGGAAAGAGGAACAACAACGATACATATAAGGAGAAAACACGACACGAACCGCACAACCCGGAGAACCGCCCTCCACAACCAGCGCCGCGTGCTCCCGAGCCGCGAGTGAGTTCCCGCCGTTCCTCCCCCCCCCCGCCCCGGAACCCAGCATGACGGCACATGGTATGGAATACCCGGCTCTGTTTGGCCAGGTTGGGGTTAGGTCAGCCCATCCGGCTGTGACCCTTCCTGGATTCTGGTGAAAATTAACCCTGTCCTGGCCAAACCCAGGACATTATCCACCCCTTATTCCATACCATCTACGTCATGTCCAGGTTCCCCATTGTCCAGTTGATCACCGCCACTTCTCCTGTCTCCAGATATCATTCCCTTAGTCTATGGATCATCACTCTAAAGTGTCTATTGAGTTCATTTAATCCATGACTTCGGGCTCCATCTGTCGTACTGGTCTTCCGTGGCAGGAGAGGTGAGGTGTGGTGATGGGCGCTCACTTGCTGCATCCGGAGATCACGGCTGATGTATCTGGTGCGGCCCGTGCCCACAGTCTGCAGGTTCGAGATGTCGATCTCGAAGAAGTTGCTGGGTGCCAGTTGTTGAAATTCAGGTCCAGTTCCATCATCGCTGTGCTCTGCTAGGGTTCATCAAAAAAGTCCATACTTCTTTAATCTGAACGATTCTTACTATGCTACTACTGGTATAACATATAACAATTATAACAGTGATAACAGAGAGTGACAGGGTTATTTAACAATTAACTTTATACAATTTATTTATTTATGGACTATTCTCCCCCAAAATCAAATGCCCATGAGGTACACATCAGACTTCCCCATCCTTCCGCATTACCCACCAGGTACACCCAGGTCCTTGAGCAAAAGCAGTCCCGCGGACAGGCTTGCCTTTGCCCGAGGCAGGACTAACCCAAACTGTCTTCCCTAACGTGTTCCGCATGTGCACTACAGGGACTTTATCCCCTTCTACGGGGCGCTGAGGTTTTAACTGGGCAGGACCAGCCCGGTTGGTGGATCCCCTGGTGTTAACCAACCAGGTGGCCTTTGCTAAATGGGTATCCCAATCTTTGAAAGTCCCACCCCGCATTGCCCTCAAAGTGGTTTTTAGCAGCCCTTTGTACCGCTCGATCTTTCCCGAGGCTGGTGCATGGTAGGGGATGTGATACACCCACTCAATACTGTGTTCTTTGGCCCAGGTGTCTATGAGGCTGTTACGAAAATGAGTCCCGTTGTCCGACTCAGTTCTTTGGGGGGTGCCATGTCGCCACAGGACTTGTTTTTCAAGGCCCAGGATGGTATTCTGGGCGGTGGCATCGGGCACAGGTTAGGTTTCCAGCCATCCGGTGGTGGCCTCCACCATTGTGAGCACATAGCGCTTGCCTTGGCGGGTCTGTGGCAGTGTGATGTAGTCAATCTGCCAAGCCTCCCCATATTTATATTTTAGCCATCGTCCTCCATACCACTGAGGCTTTACCCGCTTGGCTTGCTTGATTACAGTGCATGTCTCACATTCATGGATAACCTGTGCAATAGTGTCCATGGTCAAGTCCACCCCTCGGTCACGAGCCCATCTGTATGTCGCGTCTCTTCCTTGGTGGCCCGAGGTGTCATGGGCCCACCGAGCTATAAACAGTTCACCCTTATGTTGCCAGTCCAGATCCACCCGAGCCACTTCAATCTTAGCAGCCTGATCTACCTGGTGGTTGTTTTGATGTTCTTCAGTGGCCCGACTCTTAGGGACGTGGGCGTCCACGTGACAGACTTTTACAGCCAACTGCTCCAGCCGGGCAGCAATATCTTGCCACAATGGGGCAGCCCAGATAGGTTTGCCTCTGCGCTGCCAGTTGTTCTTCTTCCATTGCTACAGCCACCCCCACAAGGCATTGGCCACCATCCAAGAGTCGGTGTAAAGACAGAGCACTGGCCACTTCTCTCGACTGGCAATGTCTAAAGCCAGCTGGATGGCTTTCACCTCTGCAAACTGGCTGGACTCACCTTCTCCCTCGGCCTTTTCCGCGACTTGTCGTGTAGGGCTCCACACAGCAGCCTTCCACCTCCGCTGCTTCCCCACAATGCGACAGGACCCATCCGTGAACATGGCATACTGTTTCTCATCTTCTGGCAGCTGGTTATACAGTGGGGCCTCTTCAGCACGTGTCACCTCCTCCTCTGGCGATGCTCCAAAATCTTTGCCTTCTGGCCAGTCCATGATGACCTCCAGAATCCCTGGGCGACTGGGGTTTCCCATTCGGGCGCGCTGGGTGATCAGCACGACCCAATTACTCCACGTAGCATCGGTGGCATGATGCGTAGAGGGGACCCTCTCTTTGAACATCCAGCCCAGGACCGGCAATCGTGGAGCTAGGAGGAGCTGTGCTTCAGTGCTGACCACTTCTGAAGCAGCTCGAACGCCTTCATATGCTGCCAGAATCTCTTTTTCAGTGGGAGTATAGCGGGCCTCGGATCCTTTGTATCCCCGGCTCCAAAACCCCAGGGGTCGACCTCGAGTCTCCCCTGGTGCTTTCTGCCAGAGACTCCAGGTTGGGCCATTCTCCCCGGCTGCGGTGTAGAGCACGTTTTTAACATCTTGCCCTGACCGGACTGGACCAAGGGCTACGGCATGAACGATCTCCCGTTTAATCTGTTCAAATGCCTGTCGTTGCTCAGGGCCCCATTCAAAATCATTCTTCTTCTGGGTCACGTGGTACAGAGGACTTACAATTTGGCTGTAATTTGGGATGTGCATCCTCCAAAAACCCACAACACCCAGGAAGGCCTGTGCTTCCTTTTTGCTGGTTGGTGGGGACATAGCTGCTATTTTGTTGATGACATCCATTGGGATTTGATGGCGCCCATCCTGCCATTTTATCCCCAAAAACTGGATCTCTTGCGCAGGTCCCTTGACTTCACTTAATGGCGAAACCGGCTTTCAGAAGGATCTGAACTATTTTCTCCCCTTTCTCAAAAACTTCCTCCATGGTGTCACCCCATACAATGATGTCATCAATGTACTGCAGATGTTCTGGAGCCTCACCCTTTTCCAGTGCAGTCTGGATTAGTCCATGGCAAATGGTGGGACTGTGTTTCCACCCCTGGGGCAGTCGATTCCAGGTGTACTGGATGCCCCTCCAGGTGAAAGCAAACTCTGGCCTGCATTCTGCTGCCAAAGGGATGGAGAAGAATGCATTAGCAATGTCAATTGTAGCATACCACTTGGCTGCCTTTGACTCCAGCTGATATTGAAGTTCTAGCATATCTGGCACGGCAGCACTCAGTGGTGGTGTGACTTCTTTCAGGCCACGGTAGTCTATTGTCAGTCTCCACTCTCCAGTAGATTTTCTCACTGGCCATATGGGACTATTAAAGGGTGAGCGAGTTTTGCTGATCACTCCTTGACTCTCCAGCTGGCGGATCAGCTGATGAATGGGGAGAAAGGAGTCTCGGTTGGTACGATACTGTCGCCGGTGCACCGTTGTGGTCGCGATTGGCACCTGTTGTTCTTCAACCCTCAGCAACCCCACAACGGAAGGATCCTCCGAGAGACCAGGCAAAATGGACAGCTTTTTAATTTCTTCCGTCTCCAAAGCAGCTATGCCAAAAGCCCACCGATACCACTTTGGGTCCTTGAAATAGCCTCTCCTAAGATAGTCTATCCCAAGGATGCATGGAGCCTCAGGGCCAGTTACAATGGGGTGTTTCTGCCAGTCCTGCCCAGTGAGGCTCACTTCAGCCTCCAATACACTCAGCTCTTGGGACCCCCCTGTCACTCCAGAAATGCAAATGGACTCTGACCCTTTGAACTCTGATGGCATTAAGGTACACTGTGCACCAGTGTCCACTAGAGCTTTATACTCTTGTGGATCTGACGTGCCAGGCCACCGAATCCACACCGTCCAATAAACCCGGTTGTCCCTTGCCTCCACCTGGCCGGAGGCAGGGCCCCTCTAATCCTCGTCAGAGAATTTGCTGCTCACCTGCTGTAAAAATGACTTGGAGGTCCCCTCCAGAGGATCGGAATCAAGATCAAACTGCCTGCCTGGCCTGGAGAGCTGGCTGCTGGAAACTGGAGCGGCATTTTTCCTAACAGAATCCCCTTTTGTGATTGTTTTACCTCGCAACTCACGCACTCGTGCCTCTAGACTTGAGGTGGGTTTTCCATCCCACTTCCTCATGTCCTCTCCGTGGTCACGCAGGTAAAACCACAGGGTTCCCCGTGGTGTGTAGGCTCTGTACTCTCTCTCCTGAGCAGAGAAATGCTTGCCCCTAATAGCTGAAATGCAGGCCCGCACAGGTGGGGAGTAGGACATATCCTCTTTGAATTGCTGGAACTGCCGGGACAATTTATTCACAGCTGAGACAAGGGAGGAAGACAGACTTTCCTCGTATTGCTGGAGTCTGACAGCCACCTCATCCACTGTTGGTGCCTCTTTACCTTTCCAGTTTACTACTGCCAGTGAGTTGGCATATGAGGACGGTGCGCTCCGCACAAACTTCCTCCACATAGATGCTGTGCACTGGATTGCATCTGGGTCTGTGGGTAACTGGTCATCGTCTGGTTCATAGTAAACCAGCTCCTGCACAGCTAATTCCCTCAGGTACTGAATACCCTTTTCCATATTGGTCCACTTGCCAGGGTAACATACAAAAACCTCACTGAAGGGGTACCTCTCCCTCACGCCTGACAGAAGTCTCCTCCAGAGGCTGAGGACTTGTTCCTTCTTCCCAATGGCCTTGTCAATGCCCCCATCCCTGGCCAGGGATCCCAGCTGCTTGGCTTAAAACATCTGCTGCCTCCGAACGCGTGCGGCAGCGCCCGTGGGCAGGGGGACTGGGCGGCGGGGCAGCTCGGCCACGCCGGGTTGCGTGGCCCCGGGACCCCCTCCGGGCCCCCCCTGCCTCTCAGCGCCGGCCTTTCCCCATTGGAAACGGGCACCCGGTATAAAAAAAGCCGGGGGTTTTGTGTTGGTTGTTTTTTTTCACGACGTCGCTGCAGATCGACGGCACCTCTGCGTGCGGAGCTGGCACGCTTCCATTTATTGATTCGTGGTGGTGGTGGTGGGGATTTTCCCCCCCTTTTTAAGGGGAACACCGCCCTCCCCAGCAGGGTGGCGGGGGGGGGCCGCTCCCCGGCGGCCACCCCATCGCGGGGCGCGGGGGGGGGGGGGGGGATCACCCCATCCCTCCCCCGGTCCCCGCGGCTCCCCGACGGCAGCCGCACCGTGCCCCAGACGTCACCCCACTTCGGAAAGTCAGTGCCGGACAATTAGGACACCCGTTGTGTTGTGTGTCCGTCTTACCCCCCCCCCCCCCCCCCCCCCGAAACCCGCACAGATCACAATCGCTGCATTGTCGGGCTACAAAGCCAGACGGGAGCGCTTATGAATTTAAGTTTGGAGAAGGAAACCGTGCGCTGACACAACACGCTCCCTGTTCGCAGGAGCAGCCAGGAAGGGGAAATGAATGGTGGAAGTTAAAGAGCCTTTCATTGCGGAGCGCGCCGCGGGTCCCCGCTCGCCGCCCTCGACGTACGCCGGGGGGGGTGGGGGGGCGGAAAGGGGGGTACCCCCACCTCGCTCCCTCCTAAAACGTGAGCCTCGCCGGGGGAAGCTCGGCCCAATTCCGCCTACGGAGGGCTTGGCCCCGGTGAGCTCCCGCCTCGGGGGAGGGGAGGGGGAGCGGGGCCACACACGGCGCCCGGCAGCGCCCGCCGCTCCGCTTCGGCTGCGGCCGGGGGGCTGCTCGCTGCGGGGACGGGGTTTTGCGGGGAAGCAACGGGCGGAGGGCTCGGCTGTCCCGGGGGAAAGGGAGTCCCGGCCGGCTGCTGGCTGTCGAAGCGGCCGTTCGCTCCGACGGGCGGGTGAGGCGCGGGGCTGGCCCGGCTTTGGCGAGGGACCCTCGCCGCCGCGCTCCGACGAGCTGCGGCCCACGGCGAAGCCGGCCCCATCCCTCCCACCCGGGGGCTCGGCGTGGGAGCGGGCGCGTTTGCCCACCCGCGGGGCCACGACGGCCGCTCGCCCGCCTTCCCCGACGCCGGCAGGGCCCGTGCGGCTCCCGGGACCGGCGGTGGGGTCAGATGAGGGGGGAAGGGGGGGGTCTCCACCTCGCCCCCTTCCCTCCCGGGTCGCTTTCGATGCCGGGCAGCACGCGTCCTTAAAATATAATCTGCCCGGTAACCATCAGCGCGCAGCGGCGGGAGCCCCAGAGCTATTGGCTATGCAAATAGCAGGGAGGGGAAGCGGCGCCCCGAACTCCTCACTGACACTTTTAAGGCGGTTTTCCTCCCCCCACCCCCAACCCCCCCCAGCCCACCGGAGGTTGGGGGGGGAGCAGGGACACCCCCCCCCCCCGCCCGCCCCGCCGCAGCCCGGGCAGCTCCTTCCCCCTCGGGAGCCCCCGCTCCGCCGTCGCAAGGCAGCGGGCGAGAGGCTCGGCGCAGTTTTGACACATTTTTTGCGGGCGGGGAGGGGGGACCGCGACGCCGGCGAAGTTGCGAGGAGGGTGGGGGTCACCCGGTGGCGGGGCGCAGCTCCCGTGTCGTGCCCTGTCGCGACGTGGCGTGTGTGGCGTCCGTGTCGTCCCCCCCCCCAACCAACCTACCTCCCTCCTCCCTCCCTCCCCCGCCGCGTTTCCTAGAAAGCCGCATCAGCGTGGCCGCGCAGCGCGGCTGTTGCTGGATTTCACCCCCAAAACGCCGCCGAACCCCCACCCCTCCAGGACCCTCGGGTTTGCCGTTGGGCTGCAGTTGGCGGGGAGCTCCGTGTCTCCCCCCCCCGCTTTGGCAGATTGAGGGGGGGGGCGGGTGAAGGGGGCGAGGAGGGGGGCGGGACGCGGGTCTGGCACCCCCGGCTGAGCCGGGACCCTGCATCCTTCACCCCTGGGGGGGGGGGGGGGGTGTGTCTCAGCTTCTTGCAATAAGACAAGGGGGGGGGAATGGATTGAGACGGGCTCCCGCCAAAGGAAAGCGCGGAGCGGATTTCATCTGGTCGCTGGAAGGAAGAAAAAGAGAAGCTGTCACTCGTGTTTGTGTGTGTGTGTGTCCCTATACGAGGGCCTCCTGGTTCCTTGTTAGCTTATAGAGAGGGGGAAAAAAAAAAAAGAAACCCGCGTTTGATGTTACGTCTGCCCAGCTGCTGTTCTCCATAATAACAAGAGAGAGAGGACTGCCTGCCCCGGCCAGTTGCGTCACTTCGCTTCAACTTTAGGCTAGAAATCAAGAGAGGGGGAGAGGAGTTTCAGGGGAGGCAGGAGCGAGCTGGAGAGCCCTGCCGTCTTCCTCCCACCCACCTACCCCTCCTCCTTTACCCCTCTCCTTTCCCCACCCCTTCCCCCCCCCTCCAAAAAAAAAAAAATACAACCCCACCACAACTTTTCCATGAGAGAAAGAGGGAGATCTCTTTGGGAACATGGAGCTGCTGTGCTGCGAGGTGGATCCCATGAGGAGAGCCCTGCCTGACCCAAACTTGCTCTACGACGACCGCGTTTTGCACAACTTACTGACCATAGAGGAGAGGTATCTGCCCCAGTGCTCCTACTTCAAGTGCGTCCAGAAGGACATCCAGCCCTTCATGAGGAGGATGGTGGCCACTTGGATGCTGGAGGTTTGTGTCCCGGCGCCTTGCCCCGGCCGGAAGGGGGGGGGGGGGGGGATGCGCCTCGCCCCCTCTCCCCCCGCAGCCTCTCGCCCCTCCGGTCGCGGTGGGGGTTCTGCTTGTGGTGTCCCCCCCTCCCGCCCCCCCCCCCCCCCCCGAGCTGACCCG
Organism: Opisthocomus hoazin; assembly: GCF_030867145.1. Lineage (NCBI taxonomy): Eukaryota > Metazoa > Chordata > Aves > Opisthocomiformes > Opisthocomidae > Opisthocomus > Opisthocomus hoazin. The sequence continues at coordinate 149,985,196 of NC_134414.1, forward strand.
GTGCGGTGGGGGAAGGGGCGCGGGGAGCACCGACAGCCCCCTCCCTGGTGGGGACCGGGGACGGGGGGGGGCTGCCGAAAAGCGGGGTGCGGGAGGGGAGGAAGCGGGAGCTGGAAAAGTCATTTGCAATTAAAAAGCAAAGCCAAGCCGCCTCCGGCTGCGGGCGGCCCGGGAGCGCTGGGGATTTGCGGCTTTTCTGGGGCAGGGAGCTGCGCCCGGGGCAGGGCGAGGGAAATGGGGTGCCCGGTGCCCCCCGCCTTTTGCCCGGCCGGGATTTCGTGCCCACGTATGCAGTGGGGAGGACGTGCCTTCTCTTTTTTTTTTTACTTTCGCCATGTTGCGTTGCATGCAACTCTGCTCGGAGGCGCCGAGCCCGTCTTCCCCCCCCCCCCCCCCCGTTTCCAAGAAGGGGCTCGGAAATGCACCCCGCCACTGCGACCCCCCCAGTCCTCCGTCCCGGCCGGGGGCTGCCGGGGACCCCGAGCCGGCAGCGAACCCCCCCCTTCGCCCCGACCCTTCAGGCAGCGGGCCCAGCTCCCCGCGGAGCTGCCTGCCTTGCCCCGGCCCCACCACCCGTCGTTTGCCCCTTCGGATCTCCTTTGGGGGGGACCTTTCCCGGACCAAACCCCCCGGGTTGGAAAGACCGGACTCCCCGCTTGGTTTTCATGTGCGATTTGTGCTTTTTCTCCCCGGCTCCGATTTTTGGTAAATTTTTGAAGTCATTTTTTTTCTCGCTCGCTGCTTGCTAAGAGGATCCAGGCAGCGCGGGCTCTCCCCACCCCACCTCGCCCTACGCTGCGTCTCCCGTCCTCCCCCCCCCCCCCCCCCCCGGCTGGGTCGGGGGCGCCGGGCCGGGGGACACCCCACGGGGGAATTTTTGCAATTGTCGGAAACGATAGGGGACCGTCCCGGGATGGCCCCGGCGCCAAAACCGGGACCCCCAGGGCAATTCTAATATTTTTATCGATTTTTTGAAAACATGACGAAATCAAAAACCAAAACAAAAAAAAGAAAGCAAAAAAATTGGATCGCAAAAAAAAAAACAAACACCCAAGTCGGAGGCTGCTTGCTTGCTGCTGGATGGGGCTTTTCGGCTCTCCCACACAGTGTTCTGAATTCATTTCTTACTGAATGAACTGAAGGAATGTGAAAGCCGATTGACAGCCTTCCCGGCCTCTCCGGAGATCTCCCCCTCCCCCAAAATTTAGCTCCCTGGGGAACAAAAATAGCAGGAGCCCTGGGCAGGGGGGGCGGCGGTCCGTTGCGTGGGGTCACTCGTTTATTTATTTTTTTCCTCTTTTTGTCTCTTTCTCTCTTCCCCCCCCCCCCCCCCCCCGGACCCATCCTCCCCCGCCTGCAGGTCGGACGGCAGAGCCCCGCGCCAGCGAGGGGGATAAGCCAAATCTTCTTCTTCCCTCTGCAATTATGTGTGTACAGGAAGGCAGAACACAAGATTCAAGCAGCACCATTGTCAGATGGGAAAGAGGTACTTGCATGGGCACCAAGGATCTTGGTGTTTGCTTCCAATCTTGCTGAGTGTGACTGGGGAGGAAGGCCTTGGAGGAGACAAGTGGAAGCAAGCCTTGGACATGAGCAGTAGAAGACCCAGTCCCCCCGAAAGATGCTGGATCCCCATCATTGAGCAGTATGCTGCTCCCTCATGCTCTACTTTGGCTGTGCGCAGCCAGGCCGGCCACGAGGTAGGATGATGTTTTGCTGTGTGGAGTAGCTAGGGCAGATGCTTTCCCACAGAGGGCAATCAGAGACAGATCAGCTCCCTGGCTCGACTTAACAACAGCTTTGTGTCTCTCCCACCAAGACAAAGAGAGCAAATCAAAATAGCAAGAGCAAGTCACAGTCACTCTTGTCCTTTCCTCTGGCTGTGCTTCAGCTTTATGGAGTCTAGCCTACCACCACAGAGTGGAAGGGTGTGAGAGAGCCAGTCTGTTTCCCTGCGCTCAGAGAACTGGTAAACTCCACATGAACAGGCGTTCCTAACCTCACACCAAGCGTCCACGAGGAGAAGAGACACAAGCCCAGCTGTGCTCTCCAACAGTCTCAGCTTGAATGCAGCATAAATGGATGTGGAGCTAACTTGGGGTCTGAGGGGCACTCTGTGACATAGGACTGATGAAGCTGCAGGAGCTGTGTTCTTTGAGGAGAGGCCATCACCAGCTGGGCTGAAGGAGACCCATACTAATGACCCTTCTATACTGATAGGCCTTGACAGAGAGGACCCAACTCGACCCTTGTCGAGCTGGGCTGAAGAACACCCATACTGCATTGAACAGCTCTACACCCACCTGGGTCGTAAGGATAAGCCCAATCTTCTTCTTCCCTCTGCAGGGTGGTATGAAATGAGGAACCAAACACTGTTCTTCAGGAGCACACTGTTGATCTCAGGGCCTGGTAAGAATGACGCAGTCATTGAAAGGAGCATGTGTCAGGAGGTACCCTGCTTCAGAAATGGATGCTGGGCCAGGTGAGCCCCAGAGGTCCCTTCCAGTCTAACTGCTTCTATGAGTCTTTGTGTGCAGGAATGATGTCTGGCTCTGAAGTGAAAGCCAGCATGGGCGTAAGAAAGGATAATGAAGGCAGTGAAGCTCTCTTACAGACCCAGTTATCCAAATGGTGTACGTACCATGCTAATGGTCCTGCGTTTTATGCTGAACTCAGGAATGATGCACTTTAGGGAAGGAAGATTTCTTTATTCCCTCTTTTTCACTTCTACAATTCTGTCAGATTTCTAATATGTTATAGTTTTGTTTATGGCATGGATGCCTTGGGAAAGGTAATGTGGCCTGTCAGTTGTATCAGTGTTCCAGAAACATCTATAATGAGGGTCTAGATTTACAAATCATAGAACCATAGAATAATTTGGTTTGGAGGGGACCGTAAAGGTCATCTAGTTCCAACTCCCCTGCCATGGGCAGGGACACCTTCCACTCAACCAAGTTGCTCAAAGCCCCATCCAGCCTGGCCTTGAACACTTTCAGCGAGGGGGGCATCCACAAGTTCTGTGGGCAATCTGTTCCAGTGCTTCACCACCCTCATGGTGAATTTCTTCCTTATACCCAATCTAAAGCTACCCTCTTTAAGTTTAAAGCCTTTACTCCTAGTCCTATCACTACATGACCTTATGTAAAGTCCCTCTCTACCTCTCTTGAAGGCCTCCTTTAGGTACTGGAAGGCTGCTCTCTAGGGTGTCCCTGAAGCCTAGTCTTCTCCAGGGTGAACAACCATAACTGTCTCAGCCTGTCTTCATAGCAGAGGTGTTCCAGCCCTCTGATCTTCTTTGTGGTCCTCCTCCAGACTCGCTCCAATAGGTCCATGTCCTTCTTATGTTGGGGACCCCAGAGCTGGACACAGGACTCCAGGTGGGGTCTCAGCAGAGCAGAGTAGCGGGGCAGAATCACCTCCCTCAACCCACTGGCCATGCTTCTTTTGATGCAGCCTGGGATACGGTTGGCTTTCTGGGCTGCAAGCACACATTATTGGGTTATGTTGAGCTTCTGACCGACTGGCATCCCTCTGCTTCAGCGTGTCAGCCACACCACACAGGTTGGTGGTGTCAGCAAACATACTGAGGGTGCGCTTAATCCCACTGTCCGTGTCACTGAAAAAGGTATTAAACAGTGCCAGTCCCAATACCGACCCCTGAGGAACACCACTCATCACTCGTCTCCACTGGGACTTCGAGCTGTTGACCGCAACTCTTTGAGTGCGGCCATCCAGCCAATTCCTAATCCACCCAGTGGTCCATCTGTCAAATCCATGTCTCTCCAATTTAGAGACAAGGATGTCCTGCAGGACTGTATCAAATGCTTTGCAGAAGTCCAGGTAGATGACATCAGTTACTCTTCCCTTATCCACCAATGCTGTAACCCCATCACAGAAGGCCACCACATTTGTCAGGCATGATTTGCCCTGAGTGAAGCGATGTCTGCTGTCACCAATCTTCTCCTTATTTCCTATATGCCATAGCATTGTTTCCAGGAGGATCTGCTCCATGATCTTGCTGGTCGCAGAGGTGAGATTGACTGACCTGTAGTATCCCGGGTCCTCCTTTTTACCGTTTTTAAAAATGGGGTTGCGTTTCCCCTTTTCCAGGCAGTGGGAACTTCACTGGACTGCTGCGACTTCTCAGATGTGACGGATAGAGGCTTAACAATGTCATCTGCCAGTTCCCTCAGGATTCGTGGATGCACCTCATCAGGTGCCATGGACTTGTGCACCTTTGGGTTTCTCAGATGGTCTCGAACCTGATCTTTTCCTACAGTGGTCAGTTCTTCTTTCTCCCAGCTGCAGGAAGAAATGTGGGTGTATGGGAAGGCGCCAAAAGCCTACATCCAGGGTCAGGGTCAATGTGAGAACTCCACTGCAGATTGCAGATACCTCAGCTAGCTGAGTCCCAGGAACTGCTGTGGGTAGAAGCCTGGCAAAACCACAGAAAGTTAGTTTCTGCACTGCAGTGGTCATCATGTTCACTTCTTGCATGAGAGGTGTCATGCTATAAAGTGTGCAGAAGAAAACCCTTCATAGTCTCCTTCACCCTCCTGAGGAACAAAGTCCATTAACATTAAGTTTTCTCTCTTTTTCTTTCTAATAATAGAGTTGAAGCTCTAGCATCCTAGGGATATAGGAAATACAAATAGGGTAGGGAACAATAATATCTTCTTAGATGAACTGATATACTCAGAAAAGAAACCTGCTACATAGTAGTTTATTCTGACGGCCAGTTAGAACCCAGAAGACAAACTATTTTTTCCAGCTGGGTCAACAGGTCCAGTAAAACATACTACCTGCCTAGGATGACTGCATATGAGGAAGAATAATTAGTTACCTCTAAAAAAAGGAATGTTAATCAGTCATTTTGTGTGATGATATTCATTGCACTGCATAGAGAAACAGAGACAAATGTATTTGAATAATTTCTTGTGTTACATTTCAACCACTTAAAATTCAGTGAGAAATACCCAAAGAGCTCAAGAAGAAAGAGCAGAAAGACAGGAGACAGGTGAAAGCTTAGAACCCAAACTACACAAAACGAAGGATTCTTCTCCTTCTCTGAAGCTTCAGCAAGGCTTCCTTCACTTGCTTGTTCCTGAGACTGTAAATCAGTGGGTTCAAACTGGGGCTGACGAGACTGTAGAAAAGGGAAAGAACTTTCTCCCTCCCAGATGAGTTGTTGCTCCTGGGCCCCATGTACATGAAGATGGCATTTCCATAAAACAGACCTACCACAGTCAGGTGGGAGCCACAGATGGAGAACGTTTTGTGCCATCCTGGTGCGGAGCGGACGCGCAGAATGGTGGCCAGGATGTGCAGGTAGGAAACTAGGATTAAAGCTACAGGGAAGAGGAGGAAGCACACACAAACAGCAAAGATCAGGACTTTATTGGGAGTAGTGTCAGTGCAGGCCAGCTTTAAGACAGCAAGGATTTCACAGAAGAAGTGGTCAACCTCGCAGGGGCCACAGAAAGGCAGACGTAAAGCCAGAGAGGCTTGTAGTGTACCAAATACGAACCCAAAAGCCCATGAAACTGCGGCAAGGTGGAGGCACACCCTCCAGTTCATGATGAGGGCATAGCGGAGGGGATGGCAGATTGCCACATAGTTGTCAGCAGAAGGCAGAACTTGTGGCTTACGATGACATGGTGATTGCAAAGGCCTGCAGACTGAGGTACAACGATCATATCCCGTTGATGCTAGGTGCATGCAATTGATGCATTGAAAGCCAAGGGAAAAACCACATCTGGATAGCATGTCCTATGCAGGAAAGGACCTTTTGCTTTCTTACCAAATTTACTAGTGTGCTGGGGACAATGGAAAAGGTATACTATGTCTCTGGGAAGGAGAGAGTAGAGGGGAAGTGCATGGAGAAATCAAGAGAGCAATCAACCCTTATTATCACCACTATACGGATATCTCCAGTGAAAGCAGACAAGTCTGTGAAGGTGAACACCAAAACCAGCAGAATTTGTGCAACGGAGAAACAGGGAAATCCAGTTTTCGGGAAGAAATCAGGAAGAATTACGTGACATTGGTTTGGGAGCAGCCTAAGAAACCCTTTTCCTTGCTGCCTCCCTAGGCTGCAGACATGGTGAACTCTCAGCCCTGGAGCTGTGCTGCCTCTTCCAAGAGTGGTTCTTTGGGGCTGCGTTTGTGTTTGAAATACCCCGATGACAACTGCTAGGGCTGCAGGTGTACGTATTCTGCTGACTGTGCCCTGCCCTGAGGTTAAACTAACCAATCAAGGCATAAGAAACTACTGCTGTGGCATGAGAAATTGCCCAGCATGGCAAGTAACAGTGTGAGGGGCTGACAAAAGTTACAGACAGCACCATGCAGCATGGCTGGATTTCTCACCCGGTTAAGAGGCAGCCTATGTGAGAAATCATTGCACGTCGCAGATAATTGGAAGGAGGTACTGGTGGCAAGAATTTCGCAATGTCAGCCATAGTTAGATTATTTAACAACATATAGGGCCAAAATTGCCTAGAGAACAGTATCATAAATCTCAAATTAGGTATGAGAGGTAGTAAAACTGTGATCAGTGAGAAAAAGGGGGCAGGTTGTTTATGTGGGAGAATATTGCAGTGGAGGGACAAGGAATGGGATAGTAAAGTATGCAAATAACGATCTGGGCTGTCCAAGAGTACATGCTGGGAATCCCTGCCCTGATTACCACAACCTAATCAGGACCATAAAGCAAACATAATGCTCTGACCACATCAGAAACAATTTCTTCGCTCAGGAAGATCTGGAGAGAGCAGAATGCTTTCAGTGGTCAGCAGGGGAACACCTGAGACAGATGGATTAAGCATACCAGTATCACCATACTGACGCCTGTTGCAGGCCTGATGATATTGCCGTCCTCCTCATCACTTCCTAAAAACAACCATAAAAAGGTGAACATCCTAGAAAGGCTACATTCTAGATGAGACAAAAATGGCCTGGTGTAAACAGAACTAAGAGTGTGCTCAAGCAGATGCCTAGGAAGAAGGGTTGCAATGCTGCTTCCCTGTATGTGTTTCTGAAATCATGTTTCTACAAGACTCTTTTCACTGAAGGTGTTCTTGCATGAGAATGATTCCCGAGGAGCACCTCATTCACAGAAAACACTGAATAGGCAAGATTCTCCCATGATGCAGTGTATATCACACCATTTTCTTTCCATGACGCTGTCAGCTACTGGATTGGGTCAGGAGTTCTCAAGTGGTTAAATTAGCTTTCTAACTGAGCCCTGAATGTGTTTGCAGTAAACTATTTTCTGCCAAGGGTCTTCCTAAGAGCCAGCTGCACAGTCTTTCTTGTTCAGATTTTAATCTACAGAGTTTAACAAGGCAGTCATTACAGTACAAGTAACAGAAAGAAAAGTGTCTTCATCCAAGATAGATCTGGATTTGGGCTTCACATATATCATGGGAACACATTCAAAGTGCACAACCACCACAGCAAGATGGGAAGAGCACTTAGGAAAAGTTTTCTGCTTCTCTTCAATAGAGGGAATTTTCTTTATGATGTAGCCATCAGAAATCAGCATCAATAGTAATGAGACAAATGTAAGCAACATGCTAAGACTGAACATAAAAATTTCAGCTCCATTGCTGTCCATGCAAGCCACATCACAAGTGCCATGTCACAAAAGAAGACGTTAATCTTACAGTCATAGAAACTTAGGTTGATTATCTCAGAGACAGTACAACTCAAATCAGCGCTGAAAAGGCCACCAGATGAGTGCAGGCTTTGGGGTTCATGAGAGGGTTTGAAGACTTACGTATTGCAAAGCAGCAATCATAACCCATTTGTACTACAAGGAAAAAAACTGAGTGTGAAGAACCAATGAAGAAAAACGTCTGTACAAGACAAGCAATAAATTAAATGGTCCTATTTCTTTTAAAAATTTGCCAGCATACTAGGGACAATGACTAATAACAGATCTATGAAAATGAAGGAACGGAAAAACTCCAGCTGGGAGTTGGGGTTTGTGCTGCAATGAGCCCAAGAGCTTTCGTGCCCTCCCCACCCAGGAAGGGCAAACGCAGCTGGACTGTGGGGCACTGGCTGTCTCTCTCGTACTCCCCCTTGGGTCGGCGCAAGAGAAACCTCCAGGATGCTCTGCTCTTCCAGAAACATTCCCCCTCACCCTCCCTCACAGTCTGGGGGACAGATCCCTGCTTCCCCCCTCCACTACTGTCAGACCACGTGCAAACCTGAGCTGGAGGCAGGAGCTGCACGGCAGGGCCAGTTGCCCTCCAGGCAGGTTCCTGCCCTCCTGCTCAGCCGGGGCTGCTCTACAGCCTCCCCCCTCATCCAGCTGTGTGCCCTTGTCCAGCCAGGAGACGCCAGGCCAACACGCAGCACAAAAGGCCCCGCGTCCCGCATGGCACCGCAAAAGCTTTTATTGCACCTGTAGAGCACAGTGCCTTGCCCGTGTGGCAGCGCTTGCCTTGCCCGGGTGGTGTGGGGCGAGAGCTTCTGCTCCCTTCTCACTTCACAGCAGGAAAGGCACGGGCAGGTGCAGCCCTGTGCTTGGGGTGTCTCTTCTTACTGGTGGTCGTCCTCTTTCTGGAGGGTGAGCCCACGCGCTGGCTGCGGGGGACAGTCCCGCCGCGGCGCCAGTGCACGCCGCCTCGTAGGAGCCGCTTGAGCGCGGAGCTCTCCCGCACGGCCGTCTGCAAGTGCGATGGAGAAATGCACTGCTGCTTGCTCCTCTTGGAAGCCCTGCCGGCCACGTCCATGGCCTGGCGCGTCACCCACTGCAGCACCGCAGCCAGGAAGACGGGGGCCTGGGCTCCAACGCGCTCCGCAAAGCGGCCGCTGCGCAGCTGCCGTTCCACGCGGCTGACGGGGAAGAGCAGCCCGGCCCGGGAGGAGCGGGAGCAGCGGCTCTTCCTGGGCTTTGCTTCGCTGCCTTCGGAGGGGCCCCCGGAGCCCGTCTCTTCGGTCTCCATCTCCTGCTCGGGCACCGTGCAGACCTCCTCTGCTCCCGACACGCCACTCGCAGCTCTCTCCGGTGTCTCTGCGCCGCGCCTGTCCGTGCCCGCCTGTCCTGGCCCTCCTTGCTGGCCCTGGCCGGTGGCTCCTGTCGCTGGGCTGGGGTTGCCTGAGCTCATCCCCGCCGGCCCGGCCAAGCCCTGCCTACGGCCGACCCTGCTGTGGCCGAGCCCCTCGGAAGCAGGGCTCCGGCTCCGGCTCTCTCCTGCGCGGACTGGGGCTCTTTGGTCCTGGGCAGCGGGAGCACGCGCTCTACTTGGGTGGTGTGGACCAATAGGGAAGGACCTCCTCTGTGACCTCACCGCTCTGCTTGTGACATCATCTGCACTGGCCCTGCCCCGAGTGGATGAGCTCAGGGAGCAGCTTTGCTTCGCAGCTCCGCTCCCGTTTTCCGTGGCAGAGGCTTTCCCAGCGCTTGGCCCAGGGAGGATCCGCCACAAGGCCGTGCGCTCTCCTCTCCTCTGCCTTCCGCTCCCCGTCCCTGCCCTGCGACAGCTCTGCCTTCAGCCCTTGCCTCTCCCCTTCAGCCCAAACCCGCATGGCCGCTCCTGGGGAGAGGACTTCCTTCCCTTCACCCTTCCCCATGTTGTGGGATCCCAGAGCCACAGGTTGCCCAGACATGGGTTAATTTGGGTCCTGTTTGTCAAAACCTATCAGTATAGAACGGTCATTAGTATGGATCTCTGACAACTGAAGCAGCAAACTCTCTCGACTTTATCGAGCAACAGGTATCGTCAAGCACAGTTGCCAGATGGAATCCAAATCTGCCACTTGATCTGTATGTACACTTCAGAAAAGGGGGGGGAGTGGGAGCACTAGCACAGGGCCCCCGTGAAAAAGCTCAACCAATACAATGGGTAGTTCAGGGAAAACCATCACGCGCATTCTCTCCAGGAGTCGAATGCCTTGGTAATCTCATCATGAAAGGCAGAAAACTCGCCCTGAGACACCTAGGCATCGAACCCGCCGGGATATACCTACCCTTCCACAAACAACTCCCTGCGCAGTCAGTGGCAACGTCAGAGTATCTGGCCATAGCTCTCATCGGATTTGGCGGCGAAGTTAGTTACGCTGCAAAGCCTCCCTGGACTCAAATGATGGCAGTTGTCAACATCGACCTCCCGCAGAAAATCATAGACCGGCCCCAACAAGGACCAACGGTCTTCACAGATGCATCCTCAGCGACCTCAACAGCGGCGGCGGTATGGCAATCGGGAGAAGAATGGCACTGTGTTAAAATGACCGATCGTGCGCTTTCAGTCCAACAATTAGAAGCGACAGCCGTAGTGCTAGCGTGCGGACTGTTCCCAACAGAGCATCTCAACATAGTGACTGACTCAGTGTTCGTGGCCAAGCTTTGTTTAGCCATGTCGGGACCCGGCGTGTCAACATCCACAACAGCTCTACTGCTAGAAGAAGCACTTTTCTCCCGAAAGGGCACCATATCAGTCATTCACGTTAACAGCCACAACACAATTAAAGGGTTTTTCCAAATCGGTAATGACAAGGCAGATGCCGCTGCAAAAGGGGTGTGGACGCTAAGAGATGCCCGTCAGCTGCACGAGTCTCTCCACATCGGAGCTAAAGCACTAGCAAAAAAATGCGGGATCTCAGTCACCGATGCGAAACACGTAGTAGCCACGTGTCCTTACTGTCAGAAAACACCACTGTGGTCCAGTGGAGTCAACCCCAGAGGTCTCAAGGCCTCCGAAGTGTGGCAAACAGATTTTACGCTCTGTCAGTTGCTGAAACCTTGAGCGTGGCTAGCGGTCACCGTAGATACATATAGCGGAATAATTGTAGCCACACAACACCTTAAGACCGACTCCAAAGCAACCATTCAGCATTGGTTGACAGCCATGGCATGGCTTGGTATCCCTAATCAGATCAAAACAGACAACGGTCCAAATTTCATCTCTAAATCAGTCCAAACATTTACTTTGAAGTGGGGTATCACCCTAACACATGGTATTCCGTATAATAGCACAGGTCAAGCTATAGTCGAACGAGCAAATCAGACTTTAAAATCTAAATTAGAAGTGTTAGCGAAAACAGAGGGTTTTACTAACGCCGTTCCCGCGAGAGACCAAACACGCCTGTTAGCTACTGCTCTTTTAGCACTAAATCAATTCCCCAGGGGGGAAGAGGTAAACAGCCCCACCCAGAAACATTGGGCCACCCGAGCACTAGAAGAAGGCCCGTTAGTCATAATCAGAAATGAGCTGGGAGAGCGGGAACAAGGGTGGAGGTTAGTCCTTACAGGGCGAGGGTATGCCGCTGTCAAAAAAGATGGAAAAGTTAAGTGGTGTCCGCTTAAGTTCATTAAACCAGACCTCCAGAATAAAACTAATGAAAACTGTGAGTTTTTGTTCACAGGACCGGATCATCAGACACCCCCGTAACCCGTACACCCCGGTGACAAGAAAAGATGACAAGTCAGCAAGCATCCTGTCCGAGCCTGAGAGTTCTGCACTGGCAGAACCCAAACAACGGCAGAATAGCCTCCGCAAAAGGGGGCTGCGATGCCTTTGTGTGATCTTGATTTTGGAACTTCCCACTGTAGGACAAACAGAAATGGTTACCATCGACCCACCAGTTCTCCTAAAAGAGGTACTAATACTTTGGATATGCTGACCCTTAATAGTCTCAAAAAATGAACACCACCAGCCTTTTAAGTGGACTTCAAGTCGATTCGAAAACCAAGAGATTATCGCAACCCAAATAACATCAGGGGAACCAAGCTTTACTTCCACTCTATGTCAGCTAGTCCCGAGGCCCCGATGCTGGGAATATATGGGATTTTATATGTGCCCTAGCTCAAATCCTGGGAAGGGGTACTGTAACTACCCTAATCAATACTACTGCAGTCACTGGGGTTGTGAGACCATAGCCCCTGGATGGATACCGGGCAACGGCACAGATAAATACCTAAAGGTCCAGTGGGGTCCATACGGGTGCATCCCACCGCGAGGGTGGGCAGGACGTGGAAACTGTAAATACCTCTTTTTAAATGTTACCCAACCCACGGATCAAGGCTGGATATCCGGAAGAATGTGGGGGATAAGATACTTGGAGCCTGGGACCGATAAAGGAGGATTAATTTTCATAAAAAAGGAAGAAATAAAAAATCCTCCTCAGGGAGTTGGCCCCAATCTAATCATTAGTGGACCGGAGATAACTACTAGCCCCATAGAAACCGCCAAAATTACTGTAACACCCTCCCTAAACAAGATGGGAGAAACCCCCCTGTGGAAAGTAAATGAACCCCCCCTGTGGAAAATAATGCAAGCTACCTATCACACCTTGAACCAAACTAACCCAGACCTAACTACACACTGTTGGCTGTGCTATGATGTAAGACCCCCTTTCTATGAGGCCATAGGGGTAAATACAACATACAGCTTAGACACCCGAACTGTACCACCTCAGTGTTCTTGGAAAGATAAGAAAAAAGGGGTAACCATGCAATATGTTTCTGGATCTGGGGTCTGTATAGGCAAAGTGTGGGGACAAAAGCGGAAGCTCTGTAGTTCTGTCTCGTCCACAGTGGGAAAAACCAATGCAAAATGGGTTATTCCCTCTGAAGGAGCTCAATGGATCTGTTCCAAAACGGGCCTTACTCCATGCATCTCTCTGGCTGTGTTTAACGCTTCTAATGAATATTGCATTCAAGTCATTATTATTCCAAGAATCCTATACCACGAAGAAAAAATAATCTATGACTATTGGGATGCGGAAAAACACCACGTTACAAAAAGGGAACCCATCACTGCTATCACAATAGCCACCTTATTAGGTATTGGAGTAGTAGGGGCCGGAACAGGAATAACATCTCTTATACAACAACAGCAAGGTTTCAGCTCCTTAAGAGCCGCAGTAGACGAAGACCTGGAACGAATAGAAAAATCAGTCACGGCATTAGAAAAGTCCCTAACTTCACTATCAGAAGTTGTGTTACAAAACAGGAGGGGAATGGATATTCTTTTCTTGCGACAGGGAGGCCTCTGCGCTGCATTAGGGGAAGAGTGCTGTTTTTATGCTGATCACACCGGAGTAGTCAGAGATACCATGGCCAAACTTAGAGAAGGTCTAGAAAAAAGAAAAAGAGACAAAGAAGCTCAACAAGGATGGTTTGAATCGTGGTTTAACCATTCGCCATGGTTAACCACCCTGACACCCACCTTGATAGGGCCGATCGCGATGATCGTAATGACACTAATTTTTGGACCCTGTATACTGAACAAGATCGTGTCATTCGTCAAGAATCGGCTAGAGAAAGTTAACATTATGTTCGTAGAACACCAACAACTGCTTTAAAAACGTACCTACCCAGTGTTATCCTCAATCGTCCCTAAAAGTTACCTCAATTTCTACCTGTTTACTGTGCCTTATGTTTTTTATTCAAGTTTATAGCATATACTTTTTAACACTACTGTACAATATAGAATAAGAATAAGAATAGCGATAGAATTTTTAAGATTGTCATGTTTTTGCTGATTTACAAATGCATTTGTTTAAGGTACCTTATCTTTGTAATCGTAAGATTTTAATATTTACATTTTTTAAATTGTACTTAAGGTTAATTAAGGTTAAGTCTGGCCAGATATTAAGGTTAAGTCTTAAGGTTAAGTATTAAAACTTTTATATTTTATATTAATCTATTTAGTTAAGCATAAGGAGGGGGGAAATGTGGATAGTTAGGGCCTGGCGGTCGGAAGATGTCGCGCTGTACGGAAAGGTAGGCCCCCCCCTGCTCTCCTGATAGCCAGTAGCGTCTAGCCCATGATGTAAGCAGACGGAAGTGACACTGTAAACCTAAGCTATATAATACTGTGCTACTCATCAATAAACACCATTTGCTGTCCACCACGTTGGTGTCTGCGAGCTGATGGCCCGAGCGGCCGGGGTGTAGGTCGCCATGCCGTTCCTGAACCAGGTTGCCACGCCAACAAAGGCAACACAACTGCATCTGAGCTAGGTAACGGGTGAAATCCCAGCTTTTATCTGACACCGATCGGACAACAAACGCTACAGCAGCGGGTGGTGGTGGTGCCTGGCCTGCCGTGCAGGCGATGCGCTGCCAGAGCCTGAGCCGAGCACATAGGCCTCATCACCCCACTCAGAACTTGGGGTAAGTCACGGCCCCAGTCAGAACTTGGAGCCTGCGGGCCGAGGCTCTGCCTGCCCAAACGGCTCAGGAGAGGGTCCCGTGGTGCCCAGTGAGGAGCCGCACGGGGCGTCATTAAGGTGTCAGCCTTTGAACGATAACAAGTCTGACGGGGCTGCTGCAAGTGGCACGGGTGATTCCCAGTGCTGTTGTTGTGCTGCGAGACAGGCCACAGTGGGGGTTGTTAAAAGTTAAGGCTTCTTGTTTTGCAAAGCAGTTACACGTCTGTTGGTGACAGTGTTAGGGACTGGCCATGCAGGGCCCCCAGGCAATGCTTGGTGAAGCTCCCGGGGCTGTGAGCAAAGCCAACACAACAACAGGCAGTTCCTCCTCGAAGACAAGGACAGATGACGAGCTCTGCTTCTCTGCCTTCCTTGGCCATGAGTAACCAGTAACATTTGGTCTGCAGCTCTGCCCTTCTGCCACAGCCTGAAGGTCTCTGGGCACGGCTGCTGCTGGCATGGGGATGCAGGCATGGCAGATGTGGTGGGGGAAGAAGTTCTCCAAGTTTTTGCTGTGACTCCCACCTGCCTTTGGAAAGACCAAAACTGCCCCATTTCTTCTCTTTATGCATGGAAGGCGTAACCAAGAGGGCTCTTCCTGGCCACTAACTCTGGCTCTTCCTGTGCCCTGTCCCAGCAGATATGGGACTTTGTCCTCTCCCACTTTCCCATGTTGGCCATGATCATTCTCACTATAGGATCCAGGATCCTCTTCTGTCTAAAACATTGAATGACCAGCCATGTGCCACTGCTGACCCTCTTCCCTCTCAGCACTCATTTCCTTCCTTCCTTTGCATCTGTTTTCTCTCCATTCATGTGCCTGGAAGGCTCTGAAAATGCCTGATGCCATTTACAGCCGGTCTGAAGGTGCCCCGTCTGAGTGCCTCTGCTCTGCCCAAGCTCGTCTGCACTCACCTCCCCTGTTTGCTGGCCAGTCCCACTGCTAAGGTTTCCCTGGCAGCGCCCCACGGAGTCGCCTACTTCCTGCAATCACCCCCATGCTGGAGAAAGAGCACGGTTCTTCTTGTGTTATGAAGGACAAGGACAAACTTGCAGAGAGGACTGGAAGTCACTCCGCCAACTGGGCCATTAGCAGAGAGGCTGTAGGCAGTGACAAGGCCTGGACTTTGAATGTTTCACAGTCAGCTTCTGTTCTCCCCTCCTCCACTCCAGTCTTGCCCCATAGCTAGAAAACATACCTTGCCATTAATCAAGTGCAGAATATGGTTGTAAAGAAAACGAGAAAGAAAACCCTTGTTGGAAAGAAGTGGCCAGAGAGATCCTCGCCCTTGAAAAATTTGAAAATTCCTTTTTTAAAGACAAGTTGTAGTGCAGTTGTTTAAGACACCTCAGACTTGAGGATCAAACTTCAGGATACATTATTCCGCAGGCCTTTCTCATGCCAGGTTATCTTGTGCCGCACACCTCAAGACCAGGGAAGGAGAGAGCAAAAGCACTGGTTATCCTTGGCTTGTTTTCAGATGTCCAGGTGTGGAGTGCCTTTTTTATCCTTTAATTGACCCTTTTTTTGAGTAAATTTTTTATATCTCCTAGTATTGCAGCAGGTGACTTTGTTGCATCTGCAGCACTGATTATTTTCAGTCAGGAATACCTGCTTCTTTTATAAATTCCGCATAGTAGCAGCATTTACATCAGCAACAAGAAGCTGGTGGTGCCACAGAGACAATTTCCCCGGTGTCTTAGGGATGTGTTGGTATGGTACTTGTTGTGCCTGAAACAAGCTTAAAGACAGTGAGGGACGGATGTGTCTCTCCCCTTGTCTCCACTGGAAACCACCTCTGGAATGTGTGGGTAGGACAAGATTGAAAGAAGAGTGTGTTTTAACCATTCCTTGAGCCAAAGCGTGTCATGTGCTGACTTTCTGTGAAATCCTGCAACGAGCTGGGTCACTTCTTTTTAACAGTTTTCGTTGGAATGCATTTTCCTATGGAAACCAGACAACACACTTCCCTGTGACACATGTGCTCTTCCTTTCTCTTCCCTCTCGTCCCATGGAGATCCAGGGGAAACTGACTTCTGCCGAGACCTGTAGGATACATACTTCACATCCAGCAGACCATCTTGCAGTGTGGAAATCAAGAGGAAAAGTGGGGGACATTGAATACCGGTCACGGCCAGAAAGCACTTTTGCTGCCTTCCCAGGGTCCCGAGTGGGTAGATGCCCCATGGGAAGATCCCAGAGGAGGGCCTGTCTCCAGCTGGGCAGAAAGGTGAGCAGACTGCTCAGGCTGGATCCAGAACCTGCGTGCTCTCAGACAGCCATGCAAAGCAAGGTGTGGAAAACACGGGCCGTCGGGCTCTGCATGGGCAGACAGCTGTGGGAGTTGGGGTTCGGGCTGCGATGAGCTCAAGAGCTTTCGTGCCCTCCCCACCCAGGAAGGGCAAACGCAGCTGGACTGTGGGGCACTGGCTGTCTCTCCCGTACTCCCCCTTGGGTCGGCGCAAGAGAAAGCTCCAGGACGCTCTGCTCTTCCAGAAACATTCCCCCTCACCCTCCCTTACAGTCTGGGGGACAGATCCCTGCTTCCCCCCTAAACTACTGTCAGACCACATGCAAACCTGAGCTGGAGGCAGGAGCTGCCCGTCAGGGCCAGTTGCCCTCCAGGCAGGTTCCTGCCCTCCTGCTCAGCCAGGGCTGCTCTACAGCCTCCCCCCTCATCCAGCTGTGTGCCCTTGTCCAGCCAGGAGACGCCAGGCCAACACGCAGCACAAAAGGCCCCGCGTCCCGCATGGCACTGCAAAAGCTTTTATTGCACCTGTAGAGCACAGTGCCTTGCCCGTGTAGCAGCGCGTGCCTTGCCCGGGTGGTGTGGGGCAAGAGCTTCTGCTCCCTTCTCACTTCACAGCAGGAAAGGCACGGGCAGGCGCAGCCCTGTGCTTGGGGCGTCTCTTCTTACTGGTGGTCGTCCTCTTTCTGGAGGGTGAGCCCACGCGCTGGCTGCGGGGGACAGTCCCGCCGCGGCGCCAGTGCACGCCGCCTCGTAGGAGCCGCTTGAGCGCGGAGCTCTCCCGCACGGCCGTCTGCAAGTGCGATGGAGAAATGCACTGCTGCTTGCTCCTCTTGGAAGCCCTGCCGGCCACGTCCATGGCCTGGCGCGTCACCCACTGCAGCACCGCAGCCAGGAAGACGGGGGCCTGGGCTCCAACGCGCTCCGCAAAGCGGCCGCTGCGCAGCTGCCGTTCCACGCGGCTGACGGGGAAGAGCAGCCCGGCCCGGGAGGAGCGGGAGCAGCGGCTCTTCCTGGGCTTTGCTTCGCTGCCTTCGGAGGGGCCCCCGGAGCCCGTCTCTTCGGTCTCCATCTCCTGCTCGGGCACCGTGCAGACCTCCTCTGCTCCCGACATGCCACTCGCAGCTCTCTCCGGTGTCTCTGCGCCGCGCCTGTCCATGCCCGCCTGTCCTGGCCCTCCTTGCTGGCCCTGTCCGGTGGCTCCTGTCGCTGGGCTGGGGTTGCCTGAGCTCATCCCCGCCGGCCCGGCCAAGCCCTGCCTACGGCCGACCCTGCTGTGGCCGAGCCCCTCGGAAGCAGGGCTCCGGCTCCGGCTCTCTCCTGCGTGGACTGGGGCTCTTTGGTCCTGGGCAGCGGGAGCACGCGCTCTACTTGGGTGGTGTGGACCAATAGGGAAGGACCTCCTCTGTGACCTCACCGCTCTGCTTGTGACATCATCTGCACTGGCCCTGCCCCGAGTGGATGAGCTCAGGGAGCAGCTTTGCTTCGCAGCTCCGCTCCCGTTTTCCGTGGCAGAGGCTTTCCCAGCGCTTGGCCCAGGGAGGATCCGCCACAAGGCCGTGCGCTCTCCTCTCCTCTGCCTTCCGCTCCCCGTCCCTGCCCTGCGACAGCTCTGCCTTCAGCCCTTGCCTCTCCCCTTCAGCCCAAACCCGCATGGCTGCTCCTGGGGAGAGGACTTCCTTCCCTTCACCCTTCCCCATGTTGTGGGATCCCAGAGCCACAGGTTGCCCAGACATGGGTCGAGTTGGGTCCTGTCTGTCAAGGCCTATCAGTATAGAAGGGTCATTAGTATGGGTCTCCTTCAGCCCAGCTGGTGGTGGCCTCTCCTCAAAGAGCACAGCTCCTGCAGCTTCATCAGTCCTATGTCACAGAGTTCCCCTCAGACCCCAAGTTAGCTCCACATCCATTTATGCTGCATTCAAGCTGAGACTGTTGGAGAGCACAGCTGGGCTTGTGACTCTTCTCCTCGTGGACGCTTGGTGTGAGGTTAGGAACGCCTGTTCATGTGGAGTTTACCAGTTCTCTGAGCGCAGGGAAACAGACTGGCTCTCTCACACCCTTCCACTCTGCGGTGGTAGGCTAGACTCCCTAAAGCTGAAGCACAGCCAGAGAAAAGGACAAGAGTGACTGTGACTTGCTCTTGCTATTTTGATTTGCTCTCTTTGTCTTGGTGGGAGAGACACAAAGCTGTTGTTAAGTCGAGCCAGGGAGCTGATCTGTCTCTGATTGCCCTCTGTGGGAAAGCATCTGCCCTAGCTACTCCACACAGCAAAACATCATCCTACCTCGTGGCCGGCCTGGCTGCGCACACCCAGAGCAGAGCATGAGGGAGCAGTATGTATCTCAATGATGGGGATCCAGCATCTTTCGAGGGGCTGGGTCTTCTACTGCTCATGTCCGAAGCTTGCTTCCACTTGTCTCCTTCAAGGCCTTCCAACCCAGTCACACTCAGCAAGAATGGAAGTGAACACCAAGATACTCGGTGCCCATGCAAGTACCTCTTTCCCATCTGACAATGGTGCTGCTTGAATCTTGTGTTCTCCCTTCCTGCACACACATAATCGCAGTCCTGCTTAAACCACCTCCTTTCTAACCTCATTGCAAACTACATCAGAATAACTTGCTGAGATGAGAATAACTTGCGGAGAGGACACACTTTCACTAGCTGCTCCAAGGACCCCTCAAGATTTTGCCCATTCCTTTTTAAAGACTGCTGCACAACCTAGCCCCGACTCATTGGGATAAGTGACAGGCATCACTATGAGGAAGCTTCTCTTTAATACACTTTGCTTTTCAAATTATCTGTGATCTTAAGCCCTCCTGAGCCGAAGTCTTTGACAGCATGTCACCCTTTGGCCAGAGAATGTGAGCGTGTTCTCCCCCCACTGTGATGTTCCCCTGGACTCCCTGTGGCTCACCCAAGCCAAGAGCACAAGATGTGGGTGCCTTTCTTTGCAGACCTTCCTTCAAATCACAGGGCGTGATTGCCATCGCAGGCCAGGACTGCAGGAGCTTCGTCTTTCACAGTTCCACAAAGGCCAGGTCCACAAGGGCAGCTAAGCATCCACATGGCAGGTAATTTTTGTTATGCTATGCAACCAAGTGCTTTTTCCCATCTTCACCTGCCTGCGGTCAATTGAGGTTTTCTCAGCGGCAATCTCTGTCTGGTTTGGTCCTTGGGGAAAGCTTCTGGGGTTTGGAGTTTGAGGAAGGATTTTATAGTGGGTGAATCACTTCATCCATAAGACGGCAAGGGAAGCACAGCTGAAGAGTGCAAAAGGAAATGGAAGATCAGGAGAAAGTGGAACTTCCAGGGAACAGCAGTTGATGGGGGAGTGGATGGAAGAACGCATGAGGAAATGGCTGACAAGGGAACTGCATCTGAGCTAGGTAACGGGTGAAATCCCAGCTTTTATCTGACACCGATCGGACAACAAACGCTACAGCAGCGGGTGGTGGTGGTGCCTGGCCTGCCGTGCAGGCGATGCGCTGCCAGAGCCTGAGCCGAGCACATAGGCCTCATCACCCCACTCAGAACTTGGGGTAAGTCACGGCCCCAGTCAGAACTTGGAGCCTGCGGGCCGAGGCTCTGCCTGCCCAAACGGCTCAGGAGAGGGTCCCGTGGTGCCCAGTGAGGAGCCGCACAGGGCGTCATTAAGGTGTCAGCCTTTGAACGATAACAAGTCTGACGGGGCTGCTGCAAGTGGCACGGGTGATTCCCAGTGCTGTTGTTGTGCTGCGAGACAGGCCACAGTGGGGGTTGTTAAAAGTTAAGGCTTCTTGTTTTGCAAAGCAGTTACACGTCTGTTGGTGACAGTGTTAGGGACTGGCCATGCAGGGCCCCCAGGCAATGCTTGGTGAAGCTCCCGGGGCTGTGAGCAAAGCCAACACAACAACAGGCAGTTCCTCCTCGAAGACAAGGACAGATGACGAGCTCTGCTTCTCTGCCTTCCTTGGCCATGAGTAACCAGTAACATTTGGTCTGCAGCTCTGCCCTTCTGCCACAGCCTGAAGGTCTCTGGGCACGGCTGCTGCTGGCATGGGGATGCAGGCATGGCAGATGTGGTGGGGGAAGAAGTTCTCCAAGTTTTTGCTGTGACTCCCACCTGCCTTTGGAAAGACCAAAACTGCCCCATTTCTTCTCTTTATGCATGGAAGGCGTAACCAAGAGGGCTCTTCCTGGCCACTAACTCTGGCTCTTCCTGTGCCCTGTCCCAGCAGATATGGGACTTTGTCCTCTCCCACTTTCCCATGTTGGCCATGATCATTCTCACTATAGGATCCAGGATCCTCTTCTGTCTAAAACATTGAATGACCAGCCATGTGCCACTGCTGACCCTCTTCCCTCTCAGCACTCATTTCCTTCCTTCCTTTGCATCTGTTTTCTCTCCATTCATGTGCCTGGAAGGCTCTGAAAATGCCTGATGCCATTTACAGCCGGTCTGAAGGTGCCCCGTCTGAGTGCCTCTGCTCTGCCCAAGCTCGTCTGCACTCACCTCCCCTGTTTGCTGGCCAGTCCCACTGCTAAGGTTTCCCTGGCAGCGCCCCACGGAGTCGCCTACTTCCTGCAATCACCCCCATGCTGGAGAAAGAGCACGGTTCTTCTTGTGTTATGAAGGACAAGGACAAACTTGCAGAGAGGACTGGAAGTCACTCCGCCAACTGGGCCATTAGCAGAGAGGCTGTAGGCAGTGACAAGGCCTGGACTTTGAATGTTTCACAGTCAGCTTCTGTTCTCCCCTCCTCCACTCCAGTCTTGCCCCATAGCTAGAAAACATACCTTGCCATTAATCAAGTGCAGAATATGGTTGTAAAGAAAACGAGAAAGAAAACCCTTGTTGGAAAGAAGTGGCCAGAGAGATCCTCGCCCTTGAAAAATTTGAAAATTCCTTTTTTAAAGACAAGTTGTAGTGCAGTTGTTTAAGACACCTCAGACTTGAGGATCAAACTTCAGGATACATTATTCCGCAGGCCTTTCTCATGCCAGGTTATCTTGTGCCGCACACCTCAAGACCAGGGAAGGAGAGAGCAAAAGCACTGGTTATCCTTGGCTTGTTTTCAGATGTCCAGGTGTGGAGTGCCTTTTTTATCCTTTAATTGACCCTTTTTTTGAGTAAATTTTTTATATCTCCTAGTATTGCAGCAGGTGACTTTGTTGCATCTGCAGCACTGATTATTTTCAGTCAGGAATACCTGCTTCTTTTATAAATTCCGCATAGTAGCAGCATTTACATCAGCAACAAGAAGCTGGTGGTGCCACAGAGACAATTTCCCCGGTGTCTTAGGGATGTGTTGGTATGGTACTTGTTGTGCCTGAAACAAGCTTAAAGACAGTGAGGGACGGATGTGTCTCTCCCCTTGTCTCCACTGGAAACCACCTCTGGAATGTGTGGGTAGGACAAGATTGAAAGAAGAGTGTGTTTTAACCATTCCTTGAGCCAAAGCGTGTCATGTGCTGACTTTCTGTGAAATCCTGCAACGAGCTGGGTCACTTCTTTTTAACAGTTTTCGTTGGAATGCATTTTCCTATGGAAACCAGACAACACACTTCCCTGTGACACATGTGCTCTTCCTTTCTCTTCCCTCTCGTCCCATGGAGATCCAGGGGAAACTGACTTCTGCCGAGACCTGTAGGATACATACTTCACATCCAGCAGACCATCTTGCAGTGTGGAAATCAAGAGGAAAAGTGGGGGACATTGAATACCGGTCACGGCCAGAAAGCACTTTTGCTGCCTTCCCAGGGTCCCGAGTGGGTAGATGCCCCATGGGAAGATCCCAGAGGAGGGCCTGTCTCCAGCTGGGCAGAAAGGTGAGCAGACTGCTCAGGCTGGATCCAGAACCTGCGTGCTCTCAGACAGCCATGCAAAGCAAGGTGTGGAAAACACGGGCCGTCGGGCTCTGCATGGGCAGACAGCTGTGGGAGTTGGGGTTCGGGCTGCGATGAGCTCAAGAGCTTTCGTGCCCTCCCCACCCAGGAAGGGCAAACGCAGCTGGACTGTGGGGCACTGGCTGTCTCTCCCGTACTCCCCCTTGGGTCGGCGCAAGAGAAAGCTCCAGGACGCTCTGCTCTTCCAGAAACATTCCCCCTCACCCTCCCTTACAGTCTGGGGGACAGATCCCTGCTTCCCCCCTAAACTACTGTCAGACCACATGCAAACCTGAGCTGGAGGCAGGAGCTGCCCGTCAGGGCCAGTTGCCCTCCAGGCAGGTTCCTGCCCTCCTGCTCAGCCAGGGCTGCTCTACAGCCTCCCCCCTCATCCAGCTGTGTGCCCTTGTCCAGCCAGGAGACGCCAGGCCAACACGCAGCACAAAAGGCCCCGCGTCCCGCATGGCACTGCAAAAGCTTTTATTGCACCTGTAGAGCACAGTGCCTTGCCCGTGTAGCAGCGCGTGCCTTGCCCGGGTGGTGTGGGGCAAGAGCTTCTGCTCCCTTCTCACTTCACAGCAGGAAAGGCACGGGCAGGCGCAGCCCTGTGCTTGGGGCGTCTCTTCTTACTGGTGGTCGTCCTCTTTCTGGAGGGTGAGCCCACGCGCTGGCTGCGGGGGACAGTCCCGCCGCGGCGCCAGTGCACGCCGCCTCGTAGGAGCCGCTTGAGCGCGGAGCTCTCCCGCACGGCCGTCTGCAAATGCGATGGAGAAATGCACTGCTGCTTGCTCCTCTTGGAAGCCCTGCCGGCCACGTCCATGGCCTGGCGCGTCACCCACTGCAGCACCGCAGCCAGGAAGACGGGGGCCTGGGCTCCAACGCGCTCCGCAAAGCGGCCGCTGCGCAGCTGCCGTTCCACGCGGCTGACGGGGAAGAGCAGCCCGGCCCGGGAGGAGCGGGAGCAGCGGCTCTTCCTGGGCTTTGCTTCGCTGCCTTCGGAGGGGCCCCCGGAGCCCGTCTCTTCGGTCTCCATCTCCTGCTCGGGCACCGTGCAGACCTCCTCTGCTCCCGACATGCCACTCGCAGCTCTCTCCGGTGTCTCTGCGCCGCGCCTGTCCATGCCCGCCTGTCCTGGCCCTCCTTGCTGGCCCTGTCCGGTGGCTCCTGTCGCTGGGCTGGGGTTGCCTGAGCTCATCCCCGCCGGCCCGGCCAAGCCCTGCCTACGGCCGACCCTGCTGTGGCCGAGCCCCTCGGAAGCAGGGCTCCGGCTCCGGCTCTCTCCTGCGTGGACTGGGGCTCTTTGGTCCTGGGCAGCGGGAGCACGCGCTCTACTTGGGTGGTGTGGACCAATAGGGAAGGACCTCCTCTGTGACCTCACCGCTCTGCTTGTGACATCATCTGCACTGGCCCTGCCCCGAGTGGATGAGCTCAGGGAGCAGCTTTGCTTCGCAGCTCCGCTCCCGTTTTCCGTGGCAGAGGCTTTCCCAGCGCTTGGCCCAGGGAGGATCCGCCACAAGGCCGTGCGCTCTCCTCTCCTCTGCCTTCCGCTCCCCGTCCCTGCCCTGCGACAGCTCTGCCTTCAGCCCTTGCCTCTCCCCTTCAGCCCAAACCCGCATGGCTGCTCCTGGGGAGAGGACTTCCTTCCCTTCACCCTTCCCCATGTTGTGGGATCCCAGAGCCACAGGTTGCCCAGACATGGGTCGAGTTGGGTCCTGTCTGTCAAGGCCTATCAGTATAGAAGGGTCATTAGTATGGGTCTCCTTCAGCCCAGCTGGTGGTGGCCTCTCCTCAAAGAGCACAGCTCCTGCAGCTTCATCAGTCCTATGTCACAGAGTTCCCCTCAGACCCCAAGTTAGCTCCACATCCATTTATGCTGCATTCAAGCTGAGACTGTTGGAGAGCACAGCTGGGCTTGTGACTCTTCTCCTCGTGGACGCTTGGTGTGAGGTTAGGAACGCCTGTTCATGTGGAGTTTACCAGTTCTCTGAGCGCAGGGAAACAGACTGGCTCTCTCACACCCTTCCACTCTGCGGTGGTAGGCTAGACTCCCTAAAGCTGAAGCACAGCCAGAGAAAAGGACAAGAGTGACTGTGACTTGCTCTTGCTATTTTGATTTGCTCTCTTTGTCTTGGTGGGAGAGACACAAAGCTGTTGTTAAGTCGAGCCAGGGAGCTGATCTGTCTCTGATTGCCCTCTGTGGGAAAGCATCTGCCCTAGCTACTCCACACAGCAAAACATCATCCTACCTCGTGGCCGGCCTGGCTGCGCACACCCAGAGCAGAGCATGAGGGAGCAGTATGTATCTCAATGATGGGGATCCAGCATCTTTCGAGGGGCTGGGTCTTCTACTGCTCATGTCCGAAGCTTGCTTCCACTTGTCTCCTTCAAGGCCTTCCAACCCAGTCACACTCAGCAAGAATGGAAGTGAACACCAAGATACTCGGTGCCCATGCAAGTACCTCTTTCCCATCTGACAATGGTGCTGCTTGAATCTTGTGTTCTCCCTTCCTGCACACACATAATCGCAGTCCTGCTTAAACCACCTCCTTTCTAACCTCATTGCAAACTACATCAGAATAACTTGCTGAGATGAGAATAACTTGCGGAGAGGACACACTTTCACTAGCTGCTCCAAGGACCCCTCAAGATTTTGCCCATTCCTTTTTAAAGACTGCTGCACAACCTAGCCCCGACTCATTGGGATAAGTGACAGGCATCACTATGAGGAAGCTTCTCTTTAATACACTTTGCTTTTCAAATTATCTGTGATCTTAAGCCCTCCTGAGCCGAAGTCTTTGACAGCATGTCACCCTTTGGCCAGAGAATGTGAGCGTGTTCTCCCCCCACTGTGATGTTCCCCTGGACTCCCTGTGGCTCACCCAAGCCAAGAGCACAAGATGTGGGTGCCTTTCTTTGCAGACCTTCCTTCAAATCACAGGGCGTGATTGCCATCGCAGGCCAGGACTGCAGGAGCTTCGTCTTTCACAGTTCCACAAAGGCCAGGTCCACAAGGGCAGCTAAGCATCCACATGGCAGGTAATTTTTGTTATGCTATGCAACCAAGTGCTTTTTCCCATCTTCACCTGCCTGCGGTCAATTGAGGTTTTCTCAGCGGCAATCTCTGTCTGGTTTGGTCCTTGGGGAAAGCTTCTGGGGTTTGGAGTTTGAGGAAGGATTTTATAGTGGGTGAATCACTTCATCCATAAGACGGCAAGGGAAGCACAGCTGAAGAGTGCAAAAGGAAATGGAAGATCAGGAGAAAGTGGAACTTCCAGGGAACAGCAGTTGATGGGGGAGTGGATGGAAGAACGCATGAGGAAATGGCTGACAAGGGAACTGCATCTGAGCTAGGTAACGGGTGAAATCCCAGCTTTTATCTGACACCGATCGGACAACAAACGCTACAGCAGCGGGTGGTGGTGGTGCCTGGCCTGCCGTGCAGGCGATGCGCTGCCAGAGCCTGAGCCGAGCACATAGGCCTCATCACCCCACTCAGAACTTGGGGTAAGTCACGGCCCCAGTCAGAACTTGGAGCCTGCGGGCCGAGGCTCTGCCTGCCCAAACGGCTCAGGAGAGGGTCCCGTGGTGCCCAGTGAGGAGCCGCACGGGGCGTCATTAAGGTGTCAGCCTTTGAACGATAACAAGTCTGACGGGGCTGCTGCAAGTGGCACGGGTGATTCCCAGTGCTGTTGTTGTGCTGCGAGACAGGCCACAGTGGGGGTTGTTAAAAGTTAAGGCTTCTTGTTTTGCAAAGCAGTTACACGTCTGTTGGTGACAGTGTTAGGGACTGGCCATGCAGGGCCCCCAGGCAATGCTTGGTGAAGCTCCCGGGGCTGTGAGCAAAGCCAACACAACAACAGGCAGTTCCTCCTCGAAGACAAGGACAGATGACGAGCTCTGCTTCTCTGCCTTCCTTGGCCATGAGTAACCAGTAACATTTGGTCTGCAGCTCTGCCCTTCTGCCACAGCCTGAAGGTCTCTGGGCACGGCTGCTGCTGGCATGGGGATGCAGGCATGGCAGATGTGGTGGGGGAAGAAGTTCTCCAAGTTTTTGCTGTGACTCCCACCTGCCTTTGGAAAGACCAAAACTGCCCCATTTCTTCTCTTTATGCATGGAAGGCGTAACCAAGAGGGCTCTTCCTGGCCACTAACTCTGGCTCTTCCTGTGCCCTGTCCCAGCAGATATGGGACTTTGTCCTCTCCCACTTTCCCATGTTGGCCATGATCATTCTCACTATAGGATCCAGGATCCTCTTCTGTCTAAAACATTGAATGACCAGCCATGTGCCACTGCTGACCCTCTTCCCTCTCAGCACTCATTTCCTTCCTTCCTTTGCATCTGTTTTCTCTCCATTCATGTGCCTGGAAGGCTCTGAAAATGCCTGATGCCATTTACAGCCGGTCTGAAGGTGCCCCGTCTGAGTGCCTCTGCTCTGCCCAAGCTCGTCTGCACTCACCTCCCCTGTTTGCTGGCCAGTCCCACTGCTAAGGTTTCCCTGGCAGCGCCCCACGGAGTCGCCTACTTCCTGCAATCACCCCCATGCTGGAGAAAGAGCACGGTTCTTCTTGTGTTATGAAGGACAAGGACAAACTTGCAGAGAGGACTGGAAGTCACTCCGCCAACTGGGCCATTAGCAGAGAGGCTGTAGGCAGTGACAAGGCCTGGACTTTGAATGTTTCACAGTCAGCTTCTGTTCTCCCCTCCTCCACTCCAGTCTTGCCCCATAGCTAGAAAACATACCTTGCCATTAATCAAGTGCAGAATATGGTTGTAAAGAAAACGAGAAAGAAAACCCTTGTTGGAAAGAAGTGGCCAGAGAGATCCTCGCCCTTGAAAAATTTGAAAATTCCTTTTTTAAAGACAAGTTGTAGTGCAGTTGTTTAAGACACCTCAGACTTGAGGATCAAACTTCAGGATACATTATTCCGCAGGCCTTTCTCATGCCAGGTTATCTTGTGCCGCACACCTCAAGACCAGGGAAGGAGAGAGCAAAAGCACTGGTTATCCTTGGCTTGTTTTCAGATGTCCAGGTGTGGAGTGCCTTTTTTATCCTTTAATTGACCCTTTTTTTGAGTAAATTTTTTATATCTCCTAGTATTGCAGCAGGTGACTTTGTTGCATCTGCAGCACTGATTATTTTCAGTCAGGAATACCTGCTTCTTTTATAAATTCCGCATAGTAGCAGCATTTACATCAGCAACAAGAAGCTGGTGGTGCCACAGAGACAATTTCCCCGGTGTCTTAGGGATGTGTTGGTATGGTACTTGTTGTGCCTGAAACAAGCTTAAAGACAGTGAGGGACGGATGTGTCTCTCCCCTTGTCTCCACTGGAAACCACCTCTGGAATGTGTGGGTAGGACAAGATTGAAAGAAGAGTGTGTTTTAACCATTCCTTGAGCCAAAGCGTGTCATGTGCTGACTTTCTGTGAAATCCTGCAACGAGCTGGGTCACTTCTTTTTAACAGTTTTCGTTGGAATGCATTTTCCTATGGAAACCAGACAACACACTTCCCTGTGACACATGTGCTCTTCCTTTCTCTTCCCTCTCGTCCCATGGAGATCCAGGGGAAACTGACTTCTGCCGAGACCTGTAGGATACATACTTCACATCCAGCAGACCATCTTGCAGTGTGGAAATCAAGAGGAAAAGTGGGGGACATTGAATACCGGTCACGGCCAGAAAGCACTTTTGCTGCCTTCCCAGGGTCCCGAGTGGGTAGATGCCCCATGGGAAGATCCCAGAGGAGGGCCTGTCTCCAGCTGGGCAGAAAGGTGAGCAGACTGCTCAGGCTGGATCCAGAACCTGCGTGCTCTCAGACAGCCATGCAAAGCAAGGTGTGGAAAACACGGGCCGTCGGGCTCTGCATGGGCAGACAGCTGTGGGAGTTGGGGTTCGGGCTGCGATGAGCTCAAGAGCTTTCGTGCCCTCCCCACCCAGGAAGGGCAAACGCAGCTGGACTGTGGGGCACTGGCTGTCTCTCCCGTACTCCCCCTTGGGTCGGCGCAAGAGAAAGCTCCAGGACGCTCTGCTCTTCCAGAAACATTCCCCCTCACCCTCCCTTACAGTCTGGGGGACAGATCCCTGCTTCCCCCCTAAACTACTGTCAGACCACATGCAAACCTGAGCTGGAGGCAGGAGCTGCCCGTCAGGGCCAGTTGCCCTCCAGGCAGGTTCCTGCCCTCCTGCTCAGCCAGGGCTGCTCTACAGCCTCCCCCCTCATCCAGCTGTGTGCCCTTGTCCAGCCAGGAGACGCCAGGCCAACACGCAGCACAAAAGGCCCCGCGTCCCGCATGGCACTGCAAAAGCTTTTATTGCACCTGTAGAGCACAGTGCCTTGCCCGTGTAGCAGCGCGTGCCTTGCCCGGGTGGTGTGGGGCAAGAGCTTCTGCTCCCTTCTCACTTCACAGCAGGAAAGGCACGGGCAGGCGCAGCCCTGTGCTTGGGGCGTCTCTTCTTACTGGTGGTCGTCCTCTTTCTGGAGGGTGAGCCCACGCGCTGGCTGCGGGGGACAGTCCCGCCGCGGCGCCAGTGCACGCCGCCTCGTAGGAGCCGCTTGAGCGCGGAGCTCTCCCGCACGGCCGTCTGCAAGTGCGATGGAGAAATGCACTGCTGCTTGCTCCTCTTGGAAGCCCTGCCGGCCACGTCCATGGCCTGGCGCGTCACCCACTGCAGCACCGCAGCCAGGAAGACGGGGGCCTGGGCTCCAACGCGCTCCGCAAAGCGGCCGCTGCGCAGCTGCCGTTCCACGCGGCTGACGGGGAAGAGCAGCCCGGCCCGGGAGGAGCGGGAGCAGCGGCTCTTCCTGGGCTTTGCTTCGCTGCCTTCGGAGGGGCCCCCGGAGCCCGTCTCTTCGGTCTCCATCTCCTGCTCGGGCACCGTGCAGACCTCCTCTGCTCCCGACATGCCACTCGCAGCTCTCTCCGGTGTCTCTGCGCCGCGCCTGTCCATGCCCGCCTGTCCTGGCCCTCCTTGCTGGCCCTGTCCGGTGGCTCCTGTCGCTGGGCTGGGGTTGCCTGAGCTCATCCCCGCCGGCCCGGCCAAGCCCTGCCTACGGCCGACCCTGCTGTGGCCGAGCCCCTCGGAAGCAGGGCTCCGGCTCCGGCTCTCTCCTGCGTGGACTGGGGCTCTTTGGTCCTGGGCAGCGGGAGCACGCGCTCTACTTGGGTGGTGTGGACCAATAGGGAAGGACCTCCTCTGTGACCTCACCGCTCTGCTTGTGACATCATCTGCACTGGCCCTGCCCCGAGTGGATGAGCTCAGGGAGCAGCTTTGCTTCGCAGCTCCGCTCCCGTTTTCCGTGGCAGAGGCTTTCCCAGCGCTTGGCCCAGGGAGGATCCGCCACAAGGCCGTGCGCTCTCCTCTCCTCTGCCTTCCGCTCCCCGTCCCTGCCCTGCGACAGCTCTGCCTTCAGCCCTTGCCTCTCCCCTTCAGCCCAAACCCGCATGGCTGCTCCTGGGGAGAGGACTTCCTTCCCTTCACCCTTCCCCATGTTGTGGGATCCCAGAGCCACAGGTTGCCCAGACATGGGTCGAGTTGGGTCCTGTCTGTCAAGGCCTATCAGTATAGAAGGGTCATTAGTATGGGTCTCCTTCAGCCCAGCTGGTGGTGGCCTCTCCTCAAAGAGCACAGCTCCTGCAGCTTCATCAGTCCTATGTCACAGAGTTCCCCTCAGACCCCAAGTTAGCTCCACATCCATTTATGCTGCATTCAAGCTGAGACTGTTGGAGAGTACAGCTGGGCTTGTGACTCTTCTCCTCGTGGACGCTTGGTGTGAGGTTAGGAACGCCTGTTCATGTGGAGTTTACCAGTTCTCTGAGCGCAGGGAAACAGACTGGCTCTCTCACACCCTTCCACTCTGCGGTGGTAGGCTAGACTCCCTAAAGCTGAAGCACAGCCAGAGAAAAGGACAAGAGTGACTGTGACTTGCTCTTGCTATTTTGATTTGCTCTCTTTGTCTTGGTGGGAGAGACACAAAGCTGTTGTTAAGTCGAGCCAGGGAGCTGATCTGTCTCTGATTGCCCTCTGTGGGAAAGCATCTGCCCTAGCTACTCCACACAGCAAAACATCATCCTACCTCGTGGCCGGCCTGGCTGCGCACACCCAGAGCAGAGCATGAGGGAGCAGTATGTATCTCAATGATGGGGATCCAGCATCTTTCGAGGGGCTGGGTCTTCTACTGCTCATGTCCGAAGCTTGCTTCCACTTGTCTCCTTCAAGGCCTTCCAACCCAGTCACACTCAGCAAGAATGGAAGTGAACACCAAGATACTCGGTGCCCATGCAAGTACCTCTTTCCCATCTGACAATGGTGCTGCTTGAATCTTGTGTTCTCCCTTCCTGCACACACATAATCGCAGTCCTGCTTAAACCACCTCCTTTCTAACCACATTGCAAACTACATCAGAATAACTTGCTGAGATGAGAATAACTTGCGGAGAGGACACACTTTCACTAGCTGCTCCAAGGACCCCTCAAGATTTTGCCCATTCCTTTTTAAAGACTGCTGCACAACCTAGCCCCGACTCATTGGGATAAGTGACAGGCATCACTATGAGGAAGCTTCTCTTTAATACACTTTGCTTTTCAAATTATCTGTGATCTTAAGCCCTCCTGAGCCGAAGTCTTTGACAGCATGTCACCCTTTGGCCAGAGAATGTGAGCGTGTTCTCCCCCCACTGTGATGTTCCCCTGGACTCCCTGTGGCTCACCCAAGCCAAGAGCACAAGATGTGGGTGCCTTTCTTTGCAGACCTTCCTTCAAATCACAGGGCGTGATTGCCATCGCAGGCCAGGACTGCAGGAGCTTCGTCTTTCACAGTTCCACAAAGGCCAGGTCCACAAGGGCAGCTAAGCATCCACATGGCAGGTAATTTTTGTTATGCTATGCAACCAAGTGCTTTTTCCCATCTTCACCTGCCTGCGGTCAATTGAGGTTTTCTCAGCGGCAATCTCTGTCTGGTTTGGTCCTTGGGGAAAGCTTCTGGGGTTTGGAGTTTGAGGAAGGATTTTATAGTGGGTGAATCACTTCATCCATAAGACGGCAAGGGAAGCACAGCTGAAGAGTGCAAAAGGAAATGGAAGATCAGGAGAAAGTGGAACTTCCAGGGAACAGCAGTTGATGGGGGAGTGGATGGAAGAACGCATGAGGAAATGGCTGACAAGGGAACTGCATCTGAGCTAGGTAACGGGTGAAATCCCAGCTTTTATCTGACACCGATCGGACAACAAACGCTACAGCAGCGGGTGGTGGTGCCTGGCCTGCCGTGCAGGCGATGCGCTGCCAGAGCCTGAGCCGAGCACATAGGCCTCATCACCCCACTCAGAACTTGGGGTAAGTCACGGCCCCAGTCAGAACTTGGAGCCTGCGGGCCGAGGCTCTGCCTGCCCAAACGGCTCAGGAGAGGGTCCCGTGGTGCCCAGTGAGGAGCCGCACGGGGCGTCATTAAGGTGTCAGCCTTTGAACGATAACAAGTCTGACGGGGCTGCTGCAAGTGGCACGGGTGATTCCCAGTGCTGCTGTTGTGCTGCGAGACAGGCCACAGTGGGGGTTGTTAAAAGTTAAGGCTTCTTGTTTTGCAAAGCAGTTACACGTCTGTTGGTGACAGTGTTAGGGACTGGCCATGCAGGGCCCCCAGGCAATGCTTGGTGAAGCCCCCGGGGCTGTGAGCAAAGCCAACACAACAACAGGCAGTTCCTCCTCGAAGACAAGGACAGATGACAAGCTCTGCTTCTCTGCCTTCCTTGGCCATGAGTAACCAGTAACATTTGGTCTGCAGCTCTGCCCTTCTGCCACAGCCTGAAGGTCTCTGGGCACGGCTGCTGCTGGCATGGGGATGCAGGCATGGCAGATGTGGTGGGGGAAGAAGGCTCCAAGTTTTTGCTGTGACTCCCACCTGCCTTTGGAAAGATCAAAACTGCCCCATTTCTTCTCTTTATGCATGAAAGGCGTAACCAAGAGGGCTCTTCCTGGCCACTAACTCTGGCTCTTCCTGTGCCCTGTCCCAGCAGATATGGGACTTTGTCCTCTCCCACTTTCCCATGTTGGCCATGATCATTCTCACTATAGGATCCAGGATCCTCTTCTGTCTAAAACATTGAATGACCAGCCATGTGCCACTGCTGACCCTCTTCCCTCTCAGCACTCATTTCCTTCCTTCCTTTGCGTCTGTTTTCTCTCCATTCATGTGCCTGGAAGGCTCTGAAAATGCCTGATGCCATTTACAGCCGGTCTGAAGGTGCCCCGTCTGAGTGCCTCTGCTCTGCCCAAGCTTGTCCGCACTCACCTCCCCTGTTTGCTGGCCAGTCCCACTGCTAAGGTTTCTCTGGCAGCGCCCCACGGAGTCGCCTACTTCCTGCAATCACCCCCATGCTGGAGAAAGAGCACGGTTCTTCTCGTGTTATGAAGGACAAGGACAAACTTGCAGAGAGGACTGGAAGTCACTCCGCCAACTGGGCCATTAGCAGAGAGGCTGTAGGCAGTGACAAGGCCTGGACTTTGAATGTTTCACAGTCAGCTTCTGTTCTCCCCTCCTCCACTCCAGTCTTGCCCCATAGCTAGAAAACATACCTTGCCATTAATCAAGTGCAGAATATGGTTGTAAAGAAAACGAGAAAGAAAACCCTTGTTGGAAAGAAGTGGCCAGAGAGATCCTCGCCCTTGAAAAATTTGAAAATTCCTTTTTTAAAGACAAGTTGTAGTGCAGTTGTTTAAGACACCTCAGACTTGAGGATCAAACTTCAGGATACATTATTCCGCAGGCCTTTCTCATGCCAGGTTATCTTGTGCCGCACACCTCAAGACCAGGGAAGGAGAGAGCAAAAGCACTGGTTATCCTTGGCTTGTTTTCAGATGTCCAGGTGTGGAGTGCCTTTTTTATCCTTTAATTGACCCTTTTTTTGAGTAAATTTTTTATATCTCCTAGTATTGCAGCAGGTGACTTTGTTGCATCTGCAGCACTGATTATTTTCAGTCAGGAATACCTGCTTCTTTTATAAATTCCGCATAGTAGCAGCATTTACATCAGCAACAAGAAGCTGGTGGTGCCACAGAGACAATTTCCCCGGTGTCTTAGGGATGTGTTGGTATGGTACTTGTTGTGCCTGAAACAAGCTTAAAGACAGTGAGGGACGGATGTGTCTCTCCCCTTGTCTCCACTGGAAACCACCTCTGGAATGTGTGGGTAGGACAAGATTGAAAGAAGAGTGTGTTTTAACCATTCCTTGAGCCAAAGCGTGTCATGTGCTGACTTTCTGTGAAATCCTGCAACGAGCTGGGTCACTTCTTTTTAACAGTTTTCGTTGGAATGCATTTTCCTATGGAAACCAGACAACACACTTCCCTGTGACACATGTGCTCTTCCTTTCTCTTCCCTCTCGTCCCATGGAGATCCAGCGGAAGCTGACTTCTGCCGAGACCTGTAGGATACATACTTCACATCCAGCAGACCATCTTGCAGTGTGGAAATCAAGAGGAAAAGTGGGGGACATTGAATACCGGTCACGGCCAGAAAGCACTTTTGCTGCCTTCCCAGGGTCCCGAGTGGGTAGATGCCCCATGGGAAGATCCCAGAGGAGGGCCTGTCTCCAGCTGGGCAGAAAGGTGAGCAGACTGCTCAGGCTGGATCCAGAACCTGCGTGCTCTCAGACAGCCATGCAAAGCAAGGTGTGGAAAACACGGGCCGTCGGGCTCTGCATGGGCAGACAGCTGTGGGAGTTGGGGTTCGGGCTGCGATGAGCTCAAGAGCTTTCGTGCCCTCCCCACCCAGGAAGGGCAAACGCAGCTGGACTGTGGGGCACTGGCTGTCTCTCCCGTACTCCCCCTTGGGTCGGCGCAAGAGAAAGCTCCAGGACGCTCTGCTCTTCCAGAAACATTCCCCCTCACCCTCCCTTACAGTCTGGGGGACAGTGATCCCTGCTTCCCCCCTAAACTACTGTCAGACCACATGCAAACCTGAGCTGGAGGCAGGAGCTGCCCGTCAGGGCCAGTTGCCTTCCAGGCAGGTTCCTGCCCTCCTGCTCAGCCAGGGCTGCTCTACAGCCTCCCCCCTCATCCAGCTGTGTGCCCTTGTCCAGCCAGGAGACGCCAGGCCAACACGCAGCACAAAAGGCCCCGCGTCCCGCATGGCACTGCAAAAGCTTTTATTGCACCTGTAGAGCACAGTGCCTTGCCCGTGTAGCAGCGCGTGCCTTGCCCGGGTGGTGTGGGGCAAGAGCTTCTGCTCCCTTCTCACTTCACAGCAGGAAAGGCACGGGCAGGCGCAGCCCTGTGCTTGGGGCGTCTCTTCTTACTGGTGGTCGTCCTCTTTCTGGAGGGTGAGCCCACGCGCTGGCTGCGGGGGACAGTCCCGCCGCGGCGCCTGTGCACGCCGCCTCGTAGGAGCCGCTTGAGCGCGGAGCTCTCCCGCACGGCCGTCTGCAAGTGCGATGGAGAAATGCACTGCTGCTTGCTCCTCTTGGAAGCCCTGCCGGCCACGTCCATGGCCTGGCGCGTCACCCACTGCAGCACCGCAGCCAGGAAGACGGGGGCCTGGGCTCCAACGCGCTCCGCAAAGCGGCCGCTGCGCAGCTGCCGTTCCACGCGGCTGACGGGGAAGAGCAGCCCGGCCCGGGAGGAGCGGGAGCAGCGGCTCTTCCTGGGCTTTGCTTCGCTGCCTTCGGAGGGGCCCCCGGAGCCCGTCTCTTCGGTCTCCATCTCCTGCTCGGGCACCGTGCAGACCTCCTCTGCTCCTGACATGCCACTCGCAGCTCGCTCCGGTGTCTCTGCGCCGCGCCTGTCCGTGCCCGCCTGTCCTGGCCCTCCTTGCTGGCCCTGGCCGGTGGCTCCTGTCGCTGGGCTGGGGTTGCCTGAGCTCATCCCCGCCGGCCCGGCCAAGCCCTGCCTACGGCCGACCCTGCTGTGGCCGAGCCCCTCGGAAGCAGGGCTCCGGCTCCGGCTCTCTCCTGCGCGGACTGGGGCTCTTTGGTCCTGGGCAGCGGGAGCACACGCTCTACATGGGTGGTGTGGACCAATAGGGAAGGACCTCCTCTGTGACCTCACCGCTCTGCTTGTGACATCATCTGCACTGGCCCTGCCCCGAGTGGATGAGCTCAGGGAGCAGCTTTGCTTCGCAGCTCCGCTCCCGTTTTCCGTGGCAGAGGCTTTCCCAGCGCTTGGCCCAGGGAGGATCCGCCACAAGGCCGTGCGCTCTCCTCTCCTCTGCCTTCCGCTCCCCGTCCCTGCCCTGCGACAGCTCTGCCTTCAGCCCTTGCCTCTCCCCTTCAGCCCAAACCCGCATGGCTGCTCCTGGGGAGAGGACTTCCTTCCCTTCACCCTTCCCCATGTTGTGGGATCCCAGAGCCACAGGTTGCCCAGACATGGGTCGAGTTGGGTCCTGTCTGTCAAGGCCTATCAGTATAGAAGGGTCATTAGTATGGGTCTCCTTCAGCCCAGCTGGTGATGGCCTCTCCTCAAAGAACACAGCTCCTGCAGCTTCATCAGTCCTATGTCACAGAGTTCCCCTCAGACCCCAAGTTAGCTCCACATCCATTTATGCTGCATTCAAGCTGAGACTGTTGGAGAGCACAGCTGGGCTTGTGACTCTTCTCCTCGTGGACGCTTGGTGTGAAGTTAGGAACGCCTGTTCATGTGGAGTTTACCAGTTCTCTGAGCGCAGGGAAACAGACTGGCTCTCTCACACCCTTCCACTCTGCGGTGGTAGGCTAGACTCCCTAAAGCTGAAGCACAGCCAGAGAAAAGGACAAGAGTGACTGTGACTTGCTCTTGCTATTTTGATTTGCTCTCTTTGTCTTGGTGGGAGAGACACAAAGCTGTTGTTAAGTCGAGCCAGGGAGCTGCTCTGTCTCTGATTGCCCTCTGTGGGAAAGCATCTGCCCTAGCTACTCCACACAGCAAAACATCATCCTACCTCGTGGCCGGCCTGGCTGCGCACACCCAGAGCAGAGCATGAGGGAGCAGTATGTATCTCAATGATGGGGATCCAGCATCTTTCGAGGGGCTGGGTCTTCTACTGCTCATGTCCGAAGCTTGCTTCCACTTGTCTCCTCCAAGGCCTTCCAACCCAGTCACACTCAGCAAGAATGGAAGTGAACACCAAGATACTCGGTGCCCATGCAAGTACCTCTTTCCCATCTGACAATGGTGCTGCTTGAATCTTGTGTTCTCCCTTCCTGCACACACATAATCGCAGTCCTGCTGAAACCACCTCCTTTCTAACCACATTGCAAACCACATCAGAATAACTTGCTGAGACGAGAATAACTTGCGGAGAGCACACACTTTCACTAGCTGCTCCAAGGACCCCTCAAGATTTTGCCCATTCCTTTTTAAAGACTGCTGCACAACCTAGCCCCGACTCATTGGGATAAGTGACAGGCATCACTATGAGGAAGCTTCTCTTTAATACACTTTGCTTTTCAAATTATCTGTGATCTTAAGCCCTCCTGAGCCGAAGTCTTTGACAGCATGTCACCCTTTGGCCAGAGAATGTGAGCGTGTTCTCCCCCCACTGTGATGTTCCCCTGGACTCCCTGTGGCTCACCCAAGCCAAGAGCACAAGATGTGGGTGCCTTTCTTTGCAGACCTTCCTTCAAATCACAGGGCGTGATTGCCATCGCAGGCCAGGACTGCAGGAGCTTCGTCTTTCACAGTTCCACAAAGGCCAGGTCCACAAGGGCAGCTAAGCATCCACATGGCAGGTAACTTTTGTTATGCTATGCAACCAAGTGCTTTTTCCCATCTTCACCTGCCTGCGGTCAAATGAGGTTTTCTCAGCGGCAATCTCTGTCTGGTTTGGTCCTTGGGGAAAGCTTCTGGGGTTTGGAGTTAGAGGAAGGATTTTATAGTGGGTGAATCACTTCATCCATAAGACGGCAAGGGAAGCACAGCTGAAGAGCGCAAAAGGAAATGGAAGATCAGGAGAAAGTGGAACTTCCAGGGAACAGCAGTTGATGGAGGAGTGGATGGAAGAACGCATGAGGAAATGGCTGGCAAGGGAACTGCATCTGAGCTAGGTAACGGGTGAAATCCCAGCTTTTATCTGACACCGATCGGACAACAAACGCTACAGCAGCGGGTGGTGGTGCCTGGCCTGCCGTGCAGGCGATGCGCTGCCAGAGCCTGAGCCGAGCACATAGGCCTCATCACCCCACTCAGAACTTGGGGTAAGTCACGGCCCCAGTCAGAACTTGGAGCCTGCGGGCCGAGGCTCTGCCTGCCCAAACGGCTCAGGAGAGGGTCCCATGGTGCCCAGTGAGGCGCCACACGGGGCGTCATTAAGGTGTCAGCCTTTGAACGATAACAAGTCTGACGGGGCTGCTGCAAGTGGCACGGGTGATTCCCAGTGCTGCTGTTGTGCTGCGAGACAGGCCACAGTGGGGGTTGTTAAAAGTTAAGGCTTCTTGTTTTGCAAAGCAGTTACACGTCTGTTGGTGACAGTGTTAGGGACTGGCCATGCAGGGCCCCCAGGCAATGCTTGGTGAAGCTCCCGGGGCTGTGAGCAAAGCCAACACAACAACAGGCAGTTCCTCCTCGAAGACAAGGACAGATGACGAGCTCTGCTTCTCTGCCTTCCTTGGCCATGAGTAACCAGTAACATTTGGTCTGCAGCTCTGCCCTTCTGCCACAGCCTGAAGGTCTCTGGGCACGGCTGCTGCTGGCATGGGGATGCAGGCATGGCAGATGTGGTGGGGGAAGAAGGCTCCAAGTTTTTGCTGTGACTCCCACCTGCCTTTGGAAAGATCAAAACTGCCCCATTTCTTCTCTTTATGCATGAAAGGCGTAACCAAGAGGGCTCTTCCTGGCCACTAACTCTGGCTCTTCCTGTGCCCTGTCCCAGCAGATATGGGACTTTGTCCTCTCCCACTTTCCCATGTTGGCCATGATCATTCTCACTATAGGATCCAGGATCCTCTTCTGTCTAAAACATTGAATGACCAGCCATGTGCCACTGCTGACCCTCTTCCCTCTCAGCACTCATTTCCTTCCTTCCTTTGCATCTGTTTTCTCTCCATTCATGTGCCTGGAAGGCTCTGAAAATGCCTGATGCCATTTACAGCCGGTCTGAAGGTGCCCCGTCTGAGTGCCTCTGCTCTGCCCAAGCTTGTCCGCACTCACCTCCCCTGTTTGCTGGCCAGTCCCGCTGCTAAGGTTTCTCTGGCAGTGCCCCACGGAGTCGCCTACTTCCTGCAATCACCCCCATGCTGGAGAAAGAGCACGGTTCTTCTCATGTTATGAAGGACAAGGACAAACTTGCAGAGAGGACTGGAAGTCACTCCGCCAACGGGGCCATTAGCAGAGAGGCTGTAGGCAGTGGCAAGGCCTGGACTTTGAATGTTTCACAGTCAGCTTCTGTTCTCCCCTCCTCCACTCCAGTCTTGCCCCATAGCTAGAAAACATACCTTGCCATTAATCAAGTGCAGAATATGGTTGTAAAGAAAACGAGAAAGAAAACCCTTGTTGGAAAGAAGTGGCCAGAGAGATCCTCGCCCTTGAAAAATTTGAAAATTCCTTTTTTAAAGACAAGTTGTAG
Source organism: Opisthocomus hoazin (assembly GCF_030867145.1). Lineage (NCBI taxonomy): Eukaryota > Metazoa > Chordata > Aves > Opisthocomiformes > Opisthocomidae > Opisthocomus > Opisthocomus hoazin. The sequence goes on from NC_134414.1 coordinate 150,024,009, forward strand.
TGCAGTTGTTTAAGACACCTCAGACTTGAGGATCAAACTTCAGGATACATTATTCCGCAGGCCTTTCTCATGCCAGGTTATCTTGTGCCGCACACCTCAAGACCAGGGAAGGAGAGAGCAAAAGCACTGGTTATCCTTGGCTTGTTTTCAGATGTCCAGGTGTGGAGTGCCTTTTTTATCCTTTAATTGACCCTTTTTTTGAGTAAATTTTTTATATCTCCTAGTATTGCAGCAGGTGACTTTGTTGCATCTGCAGCACTGATTATTTTCAGTCAGGAATACCTGCTTCTTTTATAAATTCCCCATAGTAGCAGCATTTACATCAGCAACAAGAAGCTGGTGGTGCCACAGAGACAATTTCCCCGGTGTCTTAGGGATGTGTTGGTATGGTACTTGTTGTGCCTGAAACAAGCTTAAAGACAGTGAGGGACGGATGTGTCTCTCCCCTTGTCTCCACTGGAAACCACCTCTGGAATGTATGGGTAGGACAAGATTGAAAGAAGAGTGTGTTTTAACCATTCCTTGAGCCAAAGCGTGTCATGTCCTGACTTTCTGTGAAATCCTGCAACGAGCTGGGTCACTTTTTTTTAACAGTTTTCGTTGGAATGCATTTTCCTATGGAAACCAGACAACACACTTCCCTGTGACACATGTGCTCTTCCTTTCTCTTCCCTCTCGTCCCATGGAGATCCAGGGGAAACTGACTTCTGCCGAGACCTGTAGGATACATACTTCACATCCAGCAGACCATCTTGCAGTGTGGAAATCAAGAGGAAAAGTGGGGGACATTGAATACCGGTCACGGCCAGAAAGCACTTTTGCTGCCTTCCCAGGGTCCCGAGTGGGTAGATGCCCCATGGGAAGATCCCAGAGGAGGGCCTGTCTCCAGCTGGGCAGAAAGGTGAGCAGACTGCTCAGGCTGGATCCAGAACCTGCGTGCTCTCAGACAGCCATGCAAAGCAAGGTGTGGAAAACACAGGCCGTCGGGCTCTGCATGGGCAGTCAGCTGTGGGAGTTGGGGTTCGGGCTGCGATGAGCTCAAGAGCTTTCGTGCCCTCCCCACCCAGGAAGGGGAAACGCAGCTGGACTGTGGGGCACTGGCTGTCTCTCCCGTACTCCCCCTTGGGTCGGCGCAAGAGAAACCTCCAGGACGCTCTGCTCTTCCAGAAACATTCCCCTTCACCCTCCCTTACAGTCTGGGGGACAGATCCCTGCTTCCCCCCTAAACTACTGTCAGACCACATGCAAACCTGAGCTGGAGGCAGGAGCTGCCCGTCAGGGCCAGTTGCCCTCCAGGCAGGTTCCTGCCCTCCTGCTCAGCCAGGGCTGCTCTACAGCCTCCCCCCTCATCCAGCTGTGTGCCCTTGTCCAGCCAGGAGACGCCAGGCCAACACGCAGCACAAAAGGCCCCGCGTCCCGCATGGCACTGCAAAAGCTTTTATTGCACCTGTAGAGCACAGTGCCTTGCCCGTGCAGCAGCGCGTGCCTTGCCCGGGTGGTGTGGGGCAAGAGCTTCTGCTCCCTTCTCACTTCACAGCAGGAAAGGCACGGGCAGGCGCAGCCCTGTGCTTGGGGCGTCTCTTCTTACTGGTGGTCGTCCTCTTTCCGGAGGGTGAGCCCACGCGCTGGCTGCGGGGGACAGTCCCGCCGCGGCGCCAGTGCACGCCGCCTCGTAGGAGCCGCTTGAGCGCGGAGCTCTCCCGCACGGCCGTCTGCAAGTGCGATGGAGAAATGCACTGCTGCTTGCTCCTCTTGGAAGCCCTGCCGGCCACGTCCATGGCCTGGCGCGTCACCCACTGCAGCACCGCAGCCAGGAAGACGGGGGCCTGGGCTCCAACGCGCTCCGCAAAGCGGCCGCTGCGCAGCTGCCGTTCCACGCGGCTGACGGGGAAGAGCAGCCCGGCCCGGGAGGAGCGGGAGCAGTGGCTCTTCCTGGGCTTTGCTTCGCTGCCTTCGGAGGGGCCCCCGGAGCCCGTCTCTTCGGTCTCCATCTCCTGCTCGGGCACCGTGCAGACCTCCTCTGCTCCTGACATGCCACTCGCAGCTCTCTCCGGTGTCTCTGCGCCGCGCCTGTCCGTGCCCGCCTGTCCTGGCCCTCCTTGCTGGCCCTGTCCGGTGGCTCCTGTCGCTGGGCTGGGGTTGCCTGAGCTCATCCCCGCCGGCCCGGCCAAGCCCTGCCTACGGCCGACCCTGCTGTGGCCGAGCCCCTCGGAAGCAGGGCTCCGGCTCCGGCTCTCTCCTGCGTGGACTGGGGCTCTTTGGTCCTGGGCAGCGGGAGCACACGCTCTACTTGGGTGGTGTGGACCAATAGGGAAGGACCTCCTCTGTGACCTCACCGCTCTGCTTGTGACATCATCTGCACTGGCCCTGCCCCGAGTGGATGAGCTCAGGGAGCAGCTTTGCTTCGCAGCTCCGCTCCCGTTTTCCGTGGCAGAGGCTTTCCCAGCGCTTGGCCCAGGGAGGATCCGCCACAAGGCCGTGCGCTCTCCTCTCCTCTGCCTTCCGCTCCCCGTCCCTGCCCTGCGACAGCTCTGCCTTCAGCCCTTGCCTCTCCCCTTCAGCCCAAACCCGCATGGCTGCTCCTGGGGAGAGGACTTCCTTCCCTTCACCCTTCCCCATGTTGTGGGATCCCAGAGCCACAGGTTGCCCAGACATGGGTCGAGTTGGGTCCTGTCTGTCAAGGCCTATCAGTATAGAAGGGTCATTAGTATGGGTCTCCTTCAGCCCAGCTGGTGATGGCCTCTCCTCAAAGAACACAGCTCCTGCAGCTTCATCAGTCCTATGTCACAGAGTTCCCCTCAGACCCCAAGTTAGCTCCACATCCATTTATGCTGCATTCAAGCTGAGACTGTTGGAGAGCACAGCTGGGCTTGTGACTCTTCTCCTCATGGACGCTTGGTGTGAAGTTAGGAACGCCTGTTCATGTGGAGTTTACCAGTTCTCTGAGCGCAGGGAAACAGACTGGCTCTCTCACACCCTTCCACTCTGCGGTGGTAGGCTAGACTCCCTAAAGCTGAAGCACAGCCAGAGAAAAGGACAAGAGTGACTGTGACTTGCTCTTGCTATTTTGATTTGCTCTCTTTGTCTTGGTGGGAGAGACACAAAGCTGTTGTTAAGTCGAGCCAGGGAGCTGCTCTGTCTCTGATTGCCCTCTGTGGGAAAGCATCTGCCCTAGCTACTCCACACAGCAAAACATCATCCTACCTCGTGGCCGGCCTGGCTGCGCACACCCAGAGCAGAGCATGAGGGAGCAGTATGTATCTCAATGATGGGGATCCAGCATCTTTCGAGGGGCTGGGTCTTCTACTGCTCATGTCCGAAGCTTGCTTCCACTTGTCTCCTCCAAGGCCTTCCAACCCAGTCACACTCAGCAAGAATGGAAGTGAACACCAAGATACTCGGTGCCCATGCAAGTACCTCTTTCCCATCTGACAATGGTGCTGCTTGAATCTTGTGTTCTCCCTTCCTGCACACACATAATCGCAGTCCTGCTGAAACCACCTCCTTTCTAACCACATTGCAAACCACATCAGAATAACTTGCTGAGATGAGAATAACTTGCGGAGAGCACACACTTTCACTAGCTGCTCCAAGGACCCCTCAAGATTTTGCCCATTCCTTTTTAAAGACTGCTGCACAACCTAGCCCCGACTCATTGGGATAAGTGACAGGCATCACTATGAGGAAGCTTCTCTTTAATACACTTTGCTTTTCAAATTATCTGTGATCTTAAGCCCTCCTGAGCCGAAGTCTTTGACAGCATGTCACCCTTTGGCCAGAGAATGTGAGCGTGTTCTCCCCCCACTGTGATGTTCCCCTGGACTCCCTGTGGCTCACCCAAGCCAAGAGCACAAGATGTGGGTGCCTTTCTTTGCAGACCTTCCTTCAAATCACAGGGCGTGATTGCCATCGCAGGCCAGGACTGCAGGAGCTTCGTCTTTCACAGTTCCACAAAGGCCAGGTCCACAAGGGCAGCTAAGCATCCACATGGCAGGTAACTTTTGTTATGCTATGCAACCAAGTGCTTTTTCCCATCTTCACCTGCCTGCGGTCAAATGAGGTTTTCTCAGCGGCAATCTCTGTCTGGTTTGGTCCTTGGGGAAAGCTTCTGGGGTTTGGAGTTAGAGGAAGGATTTTATAGTGGGTGAATCACTTCATCCATAAGACGGCAAGGGAAGCACAGCTGAAGAGCGCAAAAGGAAATGGAAGATCAGGAGAAAGTGGAACTTCCAGGGAACAGCAGTTGATGGAGGAGTGGATGGAAGAACGCATGAGGAAATGGCTGGCAAGGGAACTGCATCTGAGCTAGGTAACGGGTGAAATCCCAGCTTTTATCTGACACCGATCGGACAACAAACGCTACAGCAGCGGGTGGTGGTGCCTGGCCTGCCGTGCAGGCGATGCGCTGCCAGAGCCTGAGCCGAGCACATAGGCCTCATCACCCCACTCAGAACTTGGGGTAAGTCACGGCCCCAGTCAGAACTTGGAGCCTGCGGGCCGAGGCTCTGCCTGCCCAAACGGCTCAGGAGAGGGTCCCATGGTGCCCAGTGAGGCGCCGCACGGGGCGTCATTAAGGTGTCAGCCTTTGAACGATAACAAGTCTGACGGGGCTGCTGCAAGTGGCACGGGTGATTCCCAGTGCTGCTGTTGTGCTGCGAGACAGGCCACAGTGGGGGTTGTTAAAAGTTAAGGCTTCTTGTTTTGCAAAGCAGTTACACGTCTGTTGGTGACAGTGTTAGGGACTGGCCATGCAGGGCCCCCAGGCAATGCTTGGTGAAGCTCCCGGGGCTGTGAGCAAAGCCAACACAACAACAGGCAGTTCCTCCTCGAAGACAAGGACAGATGACGAGCTCTGCTTCTCTGCCTTCCTTGGCCATGAGTAACCAGTAACATTTGGTCTGCAGCTCTGCCCTTCTGCCACAGCCTGAAGGTCTCTGGGCACGGCTGCTGCTGGCATGGGGATGCAGGCATGGCAGATGTGGTGGGGGAAGAAGGCTCCAAGTTTTTGCTGTGACTCCCACCTGCCTTTGGAAAGATCAAAACTGCCCCATTTCTTCTCTTTATGCATGAAAGGCGTAACCAAGAGGGCTCTTCCTGGCCACTAACTCTGGCTCTTCCTGTGCCCTGTCCCAGCAGATATGGGACTTTGTCCTCTCCCACTTTCCCATGTTGGCCATGATCATTCTCACTATAGGATCCAGGATCCTCTTCTGTCTAAAACATTGAATGACCAGCCATGTGCCACTGCTGACCCTCTTCCCTCTCAGCACTCATTTCCTTCCTTCCTTTGCATCTGTTTTCTCTCCATTCATGTGCCTGGAAGGCTCTGAAAATGCCTGATGCCATTTACAGCCGGTCTGAAGGTGCCCCGTCTGAGTGCCTCTGCTCTGCCCAAGCTTGTCCGCACTCACCTCCCCTGTTTGCTGGCCAGTCCCGCTGCTAAGGTTTCTCTGGCAGTGCCCCACGGAGTCGCCTACTTCCTGCAATCACCCCCATGCTGGAGAAAGAGCACGGTTCTTCTCATGTTATGAAGGACAAGGACAAACTTGCAGAGAGGACTGGAAGTCACTCCGCCAACGGGGCCATTAGCAGAGAGGCTGTAGGCAGTGGCAAGGCTTGGACTTTGAATGTTTCACAGTCAGCTTCTGTTCTCCCCTCCTCCACTCCAGTCTTGCCCCATAGCTAGAAAACATACCTTGCCATTAATCAAGTGCAGAATATGGTTGTAAAGAAAACGAGAAAGAAAACCCTTGTTGGAAAGAAGTGGCCAGAGAGATCCTCGCCCTTGAAAAATTTGAAAATTCCTTTTTTAAAGACAAGTTGTAGTGCAGTTGTTTAAGACACCTCAGACTTGAGGATCAAACTTCAGGATACATTATTCCGCAGGCCTTTCTCATGCCAGGTTATCTTGTGCCACACACCTCAAGACCAGGGAAGGAGAGAGCAAAAGCACTGGTTATCCTTGGCTTGTTTTCAGATGTCCAGGTGTGGAGTGCCTTTTTTATCCTTTAATTGACCCTTTTTTTGAGTAAATTTTTTATATCTCCTAGTATTGCAGCAGGTGACTTTGTTGCATCTGCAGCACTGATTATTTTCAGTCAGGAATACCTGCTTCTTTTATAAATTCCGCATAGTAGCAGCATTTACATCAGCAACAAGAAGCTGGTGGTGCCACAGAGACAATTTCCCCGGTGTCTTAGGGATGTGTTGGTATGGTACTTGTTGTGCCTGAAACAAGCTTAAAGACAGTGAGGGACGGATGTGTCTCTCCCCTTGTCTCCACTGGAAACCACCTCTGGAATGTATGGGTAGGACAAGATTGAAAGAAGAGTGTGTTTTAACCATTCCTTGAGCCAAAGCGTGTCATGTCCTGACTTTCTGTGAAATCCTGCAACGAGCTGGGTCACTTCTTTTTAACAGTTTTCGTTGGAATGCATTTTCCTATGGAAACCAGACAACACACTTCCCTGTGACACATGTGCTCTTCCTTTCTCTTCCCTCTCGTCCCATGGAGATCCAGGGGAAACTGACTTCTGCCGAGACCTGTAGGATACATACTTCACATCCAGCAGACCATCTTGCAGTGTGGAAATCAAGAGGAAAAGTGGGGGACATTGAATACCGGTCACGGCCAGAAAGCACTTTTGCTGCCTTCCCAGGGTCCCGAGTGGGTAGATGCCCCATGGGAAGATCCCAGAGGAGGGCCTGTCTCCAGCTGGGCAGAAAGGTGAGCAGACTGCTCAGGTTGGATCCAGAACCTGCGTGCTCTCAGACAGCCATGCAAAGCAAGGTGTGGAAAACACAGGCCGTCGGGCTCTGCATGGGCAGACAGCTGTGGGAGTTGGGGTTCGGGCTGCAATGAGCTCAAGAGCTTTCGTGCCCTCCCCACCCAGGAAGGGCAAACGCAGCTGGACTGTGGGGCACTGGCTGTCTCTCCCGTACTCCCCCTTGGGTCGGCGCAAGAGAAAGCTCCAGGACGCTCTGCTCTTCCAGAAACATTCCCCCTCACCCTCCCTTACAGTCTGGGGGACAGTGATCCCTGCTTCCCCCCTAAACTACTGTCAGACCACATGCAAACCTGAGCTGGAGGCAGGAGCTGCCCGTCAGGGCCACTTGCCCTCCAGGCAGGTTCCTGCCCTCCTGCTCAGCCAGGGCTGCTCTACAGCCTCCCCCCTCATCCAGCTGTGTGCCCTTGTCCAGCCAGGAGACGCCAGGCCAACACGCAGCACAAAAGGCCCCGCGTCCCGCATGGCACTGCAAAAGCTTTTATTGCACCTGTAGAGCACAGTGCCTTGCCCGTGTAGCAGGGCGTGCCTTGCCCGGGTGGTGTGGGGCAAGAGCTTCTGCTCCCTTCTCACTTCACAGCAGGAAAGGCACGGGCAGGCGCAGCCCTGTGCTTGGGGCGTCTCTTCTTACTGGTGGTCGTCCTCTTTCTGGAGGGTGAGCCCACGCGCTGGCTGCGGGGGACAGTCCCGCCGCGGCGCCAGTGCACGCCGCCTCGTAGGAGCCGCTTGAGCGCGGAGCTCTCCCGCACGGCCGTCTGCAAGTGCGATGGAGAAATGCACTGCTGCTTGCTCCTCTTGGAAGCCCTGCCGGCCACGTCCATGGCCTGGCGCGTCACCCACTGCAGCACCGCAGCCAGGAAGACGGGGGCCTGGGCTCCAACGCGCTCCGCAAAGCGGCCGCTGCGCAGCTGCCGTTCCACGCGGCTGACGGGGAAGAGCAGCCCGGCCCGGGAGGAGCGGGAGCAGCGGCTCTTCCTGGGCTTTGCTTCGCTGCCTTCGGAGGGGCCCCCGGAGCCCGTCTCTTCGGTCTCCATCTCCTGCTCGGGCACCGTGCAGACCTCCTCTGCTCCCGACATGCCACTCGCAGCTCTCTCCGGTGTCTCTGCGCCGCGCCTGTCCGTGCCCGCCTGTCCTGGCCCTCCTTGCTGGCCCTGTCCGGTGGCTCCTGTCGCTGGGCTGGGGTTGCCTGAGCTCATCCCCGCCGGCCCGGCCAAGCCCTGCCTACGGCCGACCCTGCTGTGGCCGAGCCCCTCGGAAGCAGGGCTCCGGCTCCGGCTCTCTCCTGCGCGGACTGGGGCTCTTTGGTCCTGGGCAGCGGGAGCACACGCTCTACATGGGTGGTGTGGACCAATAGGGAAGGACCTCCTCTGTGACCTCACCGCTCTGCTTGTGACATCATCTGCACTGGCCCTGCCCCGAGTGGATGAGCTCAGGGAGCAGCTTTGCTTCGCAGCTCCGCTCCCGTTTTCCGTGGCAGAGGCTTTCCCAGCGCTTGGCCCAGGGAGGATCCGCCACAAGGCCGTGCGCTCTCCTCTCCTCTGCCTTCCGCTCCCCGTCCCTGCCCTGCGACAGCTCTGCCTTCAGCCCTTGCCTCTCCCCTTCAGCCCAAACCCGCATGGCTGCTCCTGGGGAGAGGACTTCCTTCCCTTCACCCTTCCCCATGTTGTGGGATCCCAGAGCCACAGGTTGCCCAGACATGGGTCGAGTTGGGTCCGGTCTGTCAAGGCCTATCAGTATAGAAGGGTCATTAGTATGGGTCTCCTTCAGCCCAGCTGGTGATGGCCTCTCCTCAAAGAACACAGCTCCTGCAGCTTCATCAGTCCTATGTCACAGAGTTCCCCTCAGACCCCAAGTTAGCTCCACATCCATTTATGCTGCATTCAAGCTGAGACTGTTGGAGAGCACAGCTGGGCTTGTGACTCTTCTCCTCGTGGACGCTTGGTGTGAAGTTAGGAACGCCTGTTCATGTGGAGTTTACCAGTTCTCTGAGCGCAGGGAAACAGACTGGCTCTCTCACACCCTTCCACTCTGTGGTGGTAGGCTAGACTCCCTAAAGCTGAAGCACAGCCAGAGAAAAGGACAAGAGTGACTGTGACTTGCTCTTGCTATTTTAGATTTGCTCTCTTTGTCTTGGTGGGAGAGACACAAAGCTGTTGTTAAGTCGAGCCAGGGAGCTGATCTGTCTCTGATTGCCCTCTGTGGGAAAACATCTGCCCTAGCTACTCCACACAGCAAAACATCATCCTACCTCGTGGCCGGCCTGGCTGCACACACCCAGAGCAGAGCATGAGGGAGCAGTATGTATCTCAATGATGGGGATCCAGCATCTTTCGAGGGGCTGGGTCTTCTACTGCTCATGTCCGAAGCTTGCTTCCACTTGTCTCCTCCAAGGCCTTCCAACCCAGTCACACTCAGCAAGAATGGAAGTGAACACCAAGATACTCGGTGCCCATGCAAGTACCTCTTTCCCATCTGACAATGGTGCTGCTTGAATCTTGTGTTCTCCCTTCCTGCACACACATAATCGCAGTCCTGCTGAAACCACCTCCTTTCTAACCACATTGCAAACCACATCAGAATAACTTGCTGAGACGAGAATAACTTGCGGAGAGCACACACTTTCACTAGCTGCTCCAAGGACCCCTCAAGATTTTGCCCATTCCTTTTTAAAGACTGCTGCACAACCTAGCCCCGACTCATTGGGATAAGTGACAGGCATCACTATGAGGAAGCTTCTCTTTAATACACTTTGCTTTTCAAATTATCTGTGATCTTAAGCCCTCCTGAGCCGAAGTCTTTGACAGCATGTCACCCTTTGGCCAGAGAATGTGAGCGTGTTCTCCCCCCACTGTGATGTTCCCCTGGACTCCCTGTGGCTCACCCAAGCCAAGAGCACAAGATGTGGGTGCCTTTCTTTGCAGACCTTCCTTCAAATCACAGGGCGTGATTGCCATCGCAGGCCAGGACTGCAGGAGCTTCGTCTTTCACAGTTCCACAAAGGCCAGGTCCACAAGGGCAGCTAAGCATCCACATGGCAGGTAACTTTTGTTATGCTATGCAACCAAGTGCTTTTTCCCATCTTCACCTGCCTGCGGTCAAATGAGGTTTTCTCAGCGGCAATCTCTGTCTGGTTTGGTCCTTGGGGAAAGCTTCTGGGGTTTGGAGTTAGAGGAAGGATTTTATAGTGGGTGAATCACTTCATCCATAAGACGGCAAGGGAAGCACAGCTGAAGAGCGCAAAAGGAAATGGAAGATCAGGAGAAAGTGGAACTTCCAGGGAACAGCAGTTGATGGAGGAGTGGATGGAAGAACACATGAGGAAATGGCTGGCAAGGGAACTGCATCTGAGCTAGGTAACGGGTGAAATCCCAGCTTTTATCTGACACCGATCGGACAACAAACGCTACAGCAGCGGGTGGTGGTGCCTGGCCTGCCGTGCAGGCGATGCGCTGCCAGAGCCTGAGCCGAGCACATAGGCCTCATCACCCCACTCAGAACTTGGGGTAAGTCACGGCCCCAGTCAGAACTTGGAGCCTGCGGGCCGAGGCTCTGCCTGCCCAAACGGCTCAGGAGAGGGTCCCATGGTGCCCAGTGAGGAGCCGCACGGGGCGTCATTAAGGTGTCAGCCTTTGAACGATAACAAGTCTGACGGGGCTGCTGCAAGTGGCACGGGTGATTCCCAGTGCTGCTGTTGTGCTGCGAGACAGGCCACAGTGGGGGTTGTTAAAAGTTAAGGCTTCTTGTTTTGCAAAGCAGTTACACGTCTGTTGGTGACAGTGTTAGGGACTGGCCATGCAGGGCCCCCAGGCAATGCTTGGTGAAGCTCCCGGGGCTGTGAGCAAAGCCAACACAACAACAGGCAGTTCCTCCTCGAAGACAAGGACAGATGACGAGCTCTGCTTCTCTGCCTTCCTTGGCCATGAGTAACCAGTAACATTTGGTCTGCAGCTCTGCCCTTCTGCCACAGCCTGAAGGTCTCTGGGCACGGCTGCTGCTGGCATGGGGATGCAGGCATGGCAGATGTGGTGGGGGAAGAAGGCTCCAAGTTTTTGCTGTGACTCCCACCTGCCTTTGGAAAGATCAAAACTGCCCCATTTCTTCTCTTTATGCATGAAAGGCGTAACCAAGAGGGCTCTTCCTGGCCACTAACTCTGGCTCTTCCTGTGCCCTGTCCCAGCAGATATGGGACTTTGTCCTCTCCCACTTTCCCATGTTGGCCATGATCATTCTCACTATAGGATCCAGGATCCTCTTCTGTCTAAAACATTGAATGACCAGCCATGTGCCACTGCTGACCCTCTTCCCTCTCAGCATTCATTTCCTTCCTTCCTTTGCATCTGTTTTCTCTCCATTCATGTGCCTGGAAGGCTCTGAAAATGCCTGATGCCATTTACAGCCGGTCTGAAGGTGCCCCGTCTGAGTGCCTTTGCTCTGCCCAAGCTTGTCTGCACTCACCTCCCCTGTTTGCTGGCCAGTCCCACTGCTAAGGTTTCCCTGGCAGTGCCCCACGGAGTCGCCTACTTCCTGCAATCACCCCCATGCTGGAGAAAGAGCACGGTTCTTCTCATGTTATGAAGGACAAGGACAAACTTGCAGAGAGGACTGGAAGTCACTCCGCCAACGGGGCCATTAGCAGAGAGGCTGTAGGCAGTGGCAAGGCTTGGACTTTGAATGTTTCACAGTCAGCTTCTGTTCTCCCCTCCTCCACTCCAGTCTTGCCCCATAGCTAGAAAACATACCTTGCCATTAATCAAGTGCAGAATATGGTTGTAAAGAAAACGAGAAAGAAAACCCTTGTTGGAAAGAAGTGGCCAGAGAGATCCTCGCCCTTGAAAAATTTGAAAATTCCTTTTTTAAAGACAAGTTGTAGTGCAGTTGTTTAAGACACCTCAGACTTGAGGATCAAACTTCAGGATACATTATTCCGCAGGCCTTTCTCATGCCAGGTTATCTTGTGCCGCACACCTCAAGACCAGGGAAGGAGAGAGCAAAAGCACTGGTTATCCTTGGCTTGTTTTCAGATGTCCAGGTGTGGAGTGCCTTTTTTATCCTTTAATTGACCCTTTTTTTGAGTAAATTTTTTATATCTCCTAGTATTGCAGCAGGTGACTTTGTTGCATCTGCAGCACTGATTATTTTCAGTCAGGAATACCTGCTTCTTTTATAAATTCCCCATAGTAGCAGCATTTACATCAGCAACAAGAAGCTGGTGGTGCCACAGAGACAATTTCCCCGGTGTCTTAGGGATGTGTTGGTATGGTACTTGTTGTGCCTGAAACAAGCTTAAAGACAGTGAGGGACGGATGTGTCTCTCCCCTTGTCTCCACTGGAAACCACCTCTGGAATGTATGGGTAGGACAAGATTGAAAGAAGAGTGTGTTTTAACCATTCCTTGAGCCAAAGCGTGTCATGTCCTGACTTTCTGTGAAATCCTGCAATGAGCTGGGTCACTTCTTTTTAACAGTTTTCGTTGGAATGCATTTTCCTATGGAAACCAGACAACACACTTCCCTGTGACACATGTGCTCTTCCTTTCTCTTCCCTCTCGTCCCATGGAGATCCAGGGGAAACTGACTTCTGCCGAGACCTGTAGGATACATACTTCACATCCAGCAGACCATCTTGCAGTGTGGAAATCAAGAGGAAAAGTGGGGGACATTGAATACCGGTCACGGCCAGAAAGCACTTTTGCTGCCTTCCCAGGGTCCCGAGTGGGTAGATGCCCCATGGGAAGATCCCAGAGGAGGGCCTGTCTCCAGCTGGGCAGAAAGGTGAGCAGACTGCTCAGGTTGGATCCAGAACCTGCGTGCTCTCAGACAGCCATGCAAAGCAAGGTGTGGAAAACACGGGCCGTCGGGCTCTGCATGGGCAGACAGCTGTGGGAGTTGGGGTTCGGGCTGCGATGAGCTCAAGAGCTTTCGTGCCCTCCCCACCCAGGAAGGGCAAACGCAGCTGGACTGTGGGGCACTGGCTGTCTCTCCCGTACTCCCCCTTGGGTCGGCGCAAGAGAAAGCTCCAGGACGCTCTGCTCTTCCAGAAACATTCCCCCTCACCCTCCCTTACAGTCTGGGGGACAGATCCCTGCTTCCCCCCTAAACTACTGTCAGACCACATGCAAACCTGAGCTGGAGGCAGGAGCTGCCCGTCAGGGCCAGTTGCCCTCCAGGCAGGTTCCTGCCCTCCTGCTCAGCCAGGGCTGCTCTACAGCCTCCCCCCTCATCCAGCTGTGTGCCCTTGTCCAGCCAGGAGACGCCAGGCCAACACGCAGCACAAAAGGCCCCGCGTCCCGCATGGCACTGCAAAAGCTTTTATTGCACCTGTAGAGCACAGTGCCTTGCCCGTGCAGCAGCGCGTGCCTTGCCCGGGTGGTGTGGGGCAAGAGCTTCTGCTCCCTTCTCACTTCACAGCAGGAAAGGCACGGGCAGGCGCAGCCCTGTGCTTGGGGCGTCTCTTCTTACTGGTGGTCGTCCTCTTTCTGGAGGGTGAGCCCACGCGCTGGCTGCGGGGGACAGTCCCGCCGCGGCGCCAGTGCACGCCGCCTCGTAGGAGCCGCTTGAGCGTGGAGCTCTCCCGCACGGCCGTCTGCAAGTGCGATGGAGAAATGCACTGCTGCTTGCTCCTCTTGGAAGCCCTGCCGGCCACGTCCATGGCCTGGCGCGTCACCCACTGCAGCACCGCAGCCAGGAAGACGGGGGCCTGGGCTCCAACGCGCTCCGCAAAGCGGCCGCTGCGCAGCTGCCGTTCCACGCGGCTGACGGGGAAGAGCAGCCCGGCCCGGGAGGAGCGGGAGCAGCGGCTCTTCCTGGGCTTTGCTTCGCTGCCTTCGGAGGGGCCCCCGGAGCCCGTCTCTTCGGTCTCCATCTCCTGCTCGGGCACCGTGCAGACCTCCTCTGCTCCCGACATGCCACTCGCAGCTCGCTCCGGTGTCTCTGCGCCGCGCCTGTCCGTGCCCGCCTGTCCTGGCCCTCCTTGCTGGCCCTGTCCGGTGGCTCCTGTCGCTGGGCTGGGGTTGCCTGAGCTCATCCCCGCCGGCCCGGCCAAGCCCTGCCTACGGCCGACCCTGCTGTGGCCGAGCCCCTCGGAAGCAGGGCTCCGGCTCCGGCTCTCTCCTGCGCGGACTGGGGCTCTTTGGTCCTGGGCAGCGGGAGCACACGCTCTACATGGGTGGTGTGGACCAATAGGGAAGGACCTCCTCTGTGACCTCACCGCTCTGCTTGTGACATCATCTGCACTGGCCCTGCCCCGAGTGGATGAGCTCAGGGAGCAGCTTTGCTTCGCAGCTCCGCTCCCGTTTTCCGTGGCAGAGGCTTTCCCAGCGCTTGGCCCAGGGAGGATTCGCCACAAGGCCGTGCGCTCTCCTCTCCTCTGCCTTCCGCTCCCCGTCCCTGCCCTGCGACAGCTCTGCCTTCAGCCCTTGCCTCTCCCCTTCAGCCCAAACCCGCATGGCTGCTCCTGGGGAGAGGACTTCCTTCCCTTCACCCTTCCCCATGTTGTGGGATCCCAGAGCCACAGGTTGCCCAGACATGGGTCGAGTTGGGTCCGGTCTGTCAAGGCCTATCAGTATAGAAGGGTCATTAGTATGGGTCTCCTTCAGCCCAGCTGGTGATGGCCTCTCCTCAAAGAACACAGCTCCTGCAGCTTCATCAGTCCTATGTCACAGAGTTCCCCTCAGACCCCAAGTTAGCTCCACATCCATTTATGCTGCATTCAAGCTGAGACTGTTGGAGAGCACAGCTGGGCTTGTGACTCTTCTCCTCGTGGACGCTTGGTGTGAAGTTAGGAACGCCTGTTCATGTGGAGTTTACCAGTTCTCTGAGCGCAGGGAAACAGACTGGCTCTCTCACACCCTTCCACTCTGTGGTGGTAGGCTAGACTCCCTAAAGCTGAAGCACAGCCAGAGAAAAGGACAAGAGTGACTGTGACTTGCTCTTGCTATTTTAGATTTGCTCTCTTTGTCTTGGTGGGAGAGACACAAAGCTGTTGTTAAGTCGAGCCAGGGAGCTGATCTGTCTCTGATTGCCCTCTGTGGGAAAGCATCTGCCCTAGCTACTCCACACAGCAAAACATCATCCTACCTCGTGGCCGGCCTGGCTGCGCACACCCAGAGCAGAGCATGAGGGAGCAGTATGTATCTCAATGATGGGGATCCAGCATCTTTCGAGGGGCTGGGTCTTCTACTGCTCATGTCCGAAGCTTGCTTCCACTTGTCTCCTCCAAGGCCTTCCAACCCAGTCACACTCAGCAAGAATGGAAGTGAACACCAAGATACTCGGTGCCCATGCAAGTACCTCTTTCCCATCTGACAATGGTGCTGCTTGAATCTTGTGTTCTCCCTTCCTGCACACACATAATCGCAGTCCTGCTGAAACCACCTCCTTTCTAACCTCATTGCAAACCACATCAGAATAACTTGCTGAGACGAGAATAACTTGCGGAGAGCACACACTTTCACTAGCTGCTCCAAGGACCCCTCAAGATTTTGCCCATTCCTTTTTAAAGACTGCTGCACAACCTAGCCCCGACTCATTGGGATAAGTGACAGGCATCACTATGAGGAAGCTTCTCTTTAATACACTTTGCTTTTCAAATTATCTGTGATCTTAAGCCCTCCTGAGCCGAAGTCTTTGACAGCATGTCACCCTTTGGCCAGAGAATGTGAGCGTGTTCTCCCCCCACTGTGATGTTCCCCTGGACTCCCTGTGGCTCACCCAAGCCAAGAGCACAAGATGTGGGTGCCTTTCTTTGCAGACCTTCCTTCAAATCACAGGGCGTGATTGCCATCGCAGGCCAGGACTGCAGGAGCTTCGTCTTTCACAGTTCCACAAAGGCCAGGTCCACAAGGGCAGCTAAGCATCCACATGGCAGGTAACTTTTGTTATGCTATGCAACCAAGTGCTTTTTCCCATCTTCACCTGCCTGCGGTCAAATGAGGTTTTCTCAGCGGCAATCTCTGTCTGGTTTGGTCCTTGGGGAAAGCTTCTGGGGTTTGGAGTTAGAGGAAGGATTTTATAGTGGGTGAATCACTTCATCCATAAGACGGCAAGGGAAGCACAGCTGAAGAGCGCAAAAGGAAATGGAAGATCAGGAGAAAGTGGAACTTCCAGGGAACAGCAGTTGATGGAGGAGTGGATGGAAGAACGCATGAGGAAATGGCTGGCAAGGGAACTGCATCTGAGCTAGGTAACGGGTGAAATCCCAGCTTTTATCTGACACCGATCGGACAACAAACGCTACAGCAGCGGGTGGTGGTGGTGCCTGGCCTGCCGTGCAGGCGATGCGCTGCCAGAGCCTGAGCCGAGCACATAGGCCTCATCACCCCACTCAGAACTTGGGGTAAGTCACGGCCCCAGTCAGAACTTGGAGCCTGCGGGCCGAGGCTCTGCCTGCCCAAACGGCTCAGGAGAGGGTCCCATGGTGCCCAGTGAGGCGCCGCACGGGGCGTCATTAAGGTGTCAGCCTTTGAACGATAACAAGTCTGACGGGGCTGCTGCAAGTGGCACGGGTGATTCCCAGTGCTGCTGTTGTGCTGCGAGACAGGCCACAGTGGGGGTTGTTAAAAGTTAAGGCTTCTTGTTTTGCAAAGCAGTTACACGTCTGTTGGTGACAGTGTTAGGGACTGGCCATGCAGGGCCCCCAGGCAATGCTTGGTGAAGCTCCCGGGGCTGTGAGCAAAGCCAACACAACAACAGGCAGTTCCTCCTCGAAGACAAGGACAGATGACGAGCTCTGCTTCTCTGCCTTCCTTGGCCATGAGTAACCAGTAACATTTGGTCTGCAGCTCTGCCCTTCTGCCACAGCCTGAAGGTCTCTGGGCACGGCTGCTGCTGGCATGGGGATGCAGGCATGGCAGATGTGGTGGGGGAAGAAGGCTCCAAGTTTTTGCTGTGACTCCCACCTGCCTTTGGAAAGATCAAAACTGCCCCATTTCTTCTCTTTATGCATGAAAGGCGTAACCAAGAGGGCTCTTCCTGGCCACTAACTCTGGCTCTTCCTGTGCCCTGTCCCAGCAGATATGGGACTTTGTCCTCTCCCACTTTCCCATGTTGGCCATGATCATTCTCACTATAGGATCCAGGATCCTCTTCTGTCTAAAACATTGAATGACCAGCCATGTGCCACTGCTGACCCTCTTCCCTCTCAGCATTCATTTCCTTCCTTCCTTTGCATCTGTTTTCTCTCCATTCATGTGCCTGGAAGGCTCTGAAAATGCCTGATGCCATTTACAGCCGGTCTGAAGGTGCCCCGTCTGAGTGCCTTTGCTCTGCCCAAGCTTGTCTGCACTCACCTCCCCTGTTTGCTGGCCAGTCCCACTGCTAAGGTTTCCCTGGCAGTGCCCCACGGAGTCGCCTACTTCCTGCAATCACCCCCATGCTGGAGAAAGAGCACGGTTCTTCTCATGTTATGAAGGACAAGGACAAACTTGCAGAGAGGACTGGAAGTCACTCCGCCAACGGGGCCATTAGCAGAGAGGCTGTAGGCAGTGGCAAGGCTTGGACTTTGAATGTTTCACAGTCAGCTTCTGTTCTCCCCTCCTCCACTCCAGTCTTGCCCCATAGCTAGAAAACATACCTTGCCATTAATCAAGTGCAGAATATGGTTGTAAAGAAAACGAGAAAGAAAACCCTTGTTGGAAAGAAGTGGCCAGAGAGATCCTCGCCCTTGAAAAATTTGAAAATTCCTTTTTTAAAGACAAGTTGTAGTGCAGTTGTTTAAGACACCTCAGACTTGAGGATCAAACTTCAGGATACATTATTCCGCAGGCCTTTCTCATGCCAGGTTATCTTGTGCCGCACACCTCAAGACCAGGGAAGGAGAGAGCAAAAGCACTGGTTATCCTTGGCTTGTTTTCAGATGTCCAGGTTTGGAGTGCCTTTTTTATCCTTTAATTGACCCTTTTTTTGAGTAAATTTTTTATATCTCCTAGTATTGCAGCAGGTGACTTTGTTGCATCTGCAGCACTGATTATTTTCAGTCAGGAATACCTGCTTCTTTTATAAATTCCCCATAGTAGCAGCATTTACATCAGCAACAAGAAGCTGGTGGTGCCACAGAGACAATTTCCCCGGTGTCTTAGGGATGTGTTGGTATGGTACTTGTTGTGCCTGAAACAAGCTTAAAGACAGTGAGGGACGGATGTGTCTCTCCCCTTGTCTCCACTGGAAACCACCTCTGGAATGTATGGGTAGGACAAGATTGAAAGAAGAGTGTGTTTTAACCATTCCTTGAGCCAAAGCGTGTCATGTCCTGACTTTCTGTGAAATCCTGCAATGAGCTGGGTCACTTCTTTTTAACAGTTTTCGTTGGAATGCATTTTCCTATGGAAACCAGACAACACACTTCCCTGTGACACATGTGCTCTTCCTTTCTCTTCCCTCTCGTCCCATGGAGATCCAGGGGAAACTGACTTCTGCCGAGACCTGTAGGATACATACTTCACATCCAGCAGACCATCTTGCAGTGTGGAAATCAAGAGGAAAAGTGGGGGACATTGAATACCGGTCACGGCCAGAAAGCACTTTTGCTGCCTTCCCAGGGTCCCGAGTGGGTAGATGCCCCATGGGAAGATCCCAGAGGAGGGCCTGTCTCCAGCTGGGCAGAAAGGTGAGCAGACTGCTCAGGTTGGATCCAGAACCTGCGTGCTCTCAGACAGCCATGCAAAGCAAGGTGTGGAAAACACGGGCCGTCGGGCTCTGCATGGGCAGACAGCTGTGGGAGTTGGGGTTCGGGCTGCGATGAGCTCAAGAGCTTTCGTGCCCTCCCCACCCAGGAAGGGGAAACGCAGCTGGACTGTGGGGCACTGGCTGTCTCTCCCGTACTCCCCCTTGGGTCGGCGCAAGAGAAAGCTCCAGGACGCTCTGCTCTTCCAGAAACATTCCCCCTCACCCTCCCTTACAGTCTGGGGGACAGATCCCTGCTTCCCCCCTAAACTACTGTCAGACCACATGCAAACCTGAGCTGGAGGCAGGAGCTGCCCGTCAGGGCCAGTTGCCCTCCAGGCAGGTTCCTGCCCTCCTGCTCAGCCAGGGCTGCTCTACAGCCTCCCCCCTCATCCAGCTGTGTGCCCTTGTCCAGCCAGGAGACGCCAGGCCAACACGCAGCACAAAAGGCCCCGCGTCCCGCATGGCACTGCAAAAGCTTTTATTGCACCTGTAGAGCACAGTGCCTTGCCCGTGCAGCAGCGCGTGCCTTGCCCGGGTGGTGTGGGGCAAGAGCTTCTGCTCCCTTCTCACTTCACAGCAGGAAAGGCACGGGCAGGCGCAGCCCTGTGCTTGGGGCGTCTCTTCTTACTGGTGGTCGTCCTCTTTCTGGAGGGTGAGCCCACGCGCTGGCTGCGGGGGACAGTCCCGCCGCGGCGCCAGTGCACGCCGCCTCGTAGGAGCCGCTTGAGCGTGGAGCTCTCCCGCACGGCCGTCTGCAAGTGCGATGGAGAAATGCACTGCTGCTTGCTCCTCTTGGAAGCCCTGCCGGCCACGTCCATGGCCTGGCGCGTCACCCACTGCAGCACCGCAGCCAGGAAGACGGGGGCCTGGGCTCCAACGCGCTCCGCAAAGCGGCCGCTGCGCAGCTGCCGTTCCACGCGGCTGACGGGGAAGAGCAGCCCGGCCCGGGAGGAGCGGGAGCAGCGGCTCTTCCTGGGCTTTGCTTCGCTGCCTTCGGAGGGGCCCCCGGAGCCCGTCTCTTCGGTCTCCATCTCCTGCTCGGGCACCGTGCAGACCTCCTCTGCTCCCGACATGCCACTCGCAGCTCGCTCCGGTGTCTCTGCGCCGCGCCTGTCCGTGCCCGCCTGTCCTGGCCCTCCTTGCTGGCCCTGTCCGGTGGCTCCTGTCGCTGGGCTGGGGTTGCCTGAGCTCATCCCCGCCGGCCCGGCCAAGCCCTGCCTACGGCCGACCCTGCTGTGGCCGAGCCCCTCGGAAGCAGGGCTCCGGCTCCGGCTCTCTCCTGCGCGGACTGGGGCTCTTTGGTCCTGGGCAGCGGGAGCACACGCTCTACATGGGTGGTGTGGACCAATAGGGAAGGACCTCCTCTGTGACCTCACCGCTCTGCTTGTGACATCATCTGCACTGGCCCTGCCCCGAGTGGATGAGCTCAGGGAGCAGCTTTGCTTCGCAGCTCCGCTCCCGTTTTCCGTGGCAGAGGCTTTCCCAGCGCTTGGCCCAGGGAGGATTCGCCACAAGGCCGTGCGCTCTCCTCTCCTCTGCCTTCCGCTCCCCGTCCCTGCCCTGCGACAGCTCTGCCTTCAGCCCTTGCCTCTCCCCTTCAGCCCAAACCCGCATGGCTGCTCCTGGGGAGAGGACTTCCTTCCCTTCACCCTTCCCCATGTTGTGGGATCCCAGAGCCACAGGTTGCCCAGACATGGGTCGAGTTGGGTCCGGTCTGTCAAGGCCTATCAGTATAGAAGGGTCATTAGTATGGGTCTCCTTCAGCCCAGCTGGTGATGGCCTCTCCTCAAAGAACACAGCTCCTGCAGCTTCATCAGTCCTATGTCACAGAGTTCCCCTCAGACCCCAAGTTAGCTCCACATCCATTTATGCTGCATTCAAGCTGAGACTGTTGGAGAGCACAGCTGGGCTTGTGACTCTTCTCCTCGTGGACGCTTGGTGTGAAGTTAGGAACGCCTGTTCATGTGGAGTTTACCAGTTCTCTGAGCGCAGGGAAACAGACTGGCTCTCTCACACCCTTCCACTCTGTGGTGGTAGGCTAGACTCCCTAAAGCTGAAGCACAGCCAGAGAAAAGGACAAGAGTGACTGTGACTTGCTCTTGCTATTTTAGATTTGCTCTCTTTGTCTTGGTGGGAGAGACACAAAGCTGTTGTTAAGTCGAGCCAGGGAGCTGATCTGTCTCTGATTGCCCTCTGTGGGAAAGCATCTGCCCTAGCTACTCCACACAGCAAAACATCATCCTACCTCGTGGCCGGCCTGGCTGCGCACACCCAGAGCAGAGCATGAGGGAGCAGTATGTATCTCAATGATGGGGATCCAGCATCTTTCGAGGGGCTGGGTCTTCTACTGCTCATGTCCGAAGCTTGCTTCCACTTGTCTCCTCCAAGGCCTTCCAACCCAGTCACACTCAGCAAGAATGGAAGTGAACACCAAGATACTCGGTGCCCATGCAAGTACCTCTTTCCCATCTGACAATGGTGCTGCTTGAATCTTGTGTTCTCCCTTCCTGCACACACATAATCGCAGTCCTGCTGAAACCACCTCCTTTCTAACCTCATTGCAAACCACATCAGAATAACTTGCTGAGACGAGAATAACTTGCGGAGAGCACACACTTTCACTAGCTGCTCCAAGGACCCCTCAAGATTTTGCCCATTCCTTTTTAAAGACTGCTGCACAACCTAGCCCCGACTCATTGGGATAAGTGACAGGCATCACTATGAGGAAGCTTCTCTTTAATACACTTTGCTTTTCAAATTATCTGTGATCTTAAGCCCTCCTGAGCCGAAGTCTTTGACAGCATGTCACCCTTTGGCCAGAGAATGTGAGCGTGTTCTCCCCCCACTGTGATGTTCCCCTGGACTCCCTGTGGCTCACCCAAGCCAAGAGCACAAGATGTGGGTGCCTTTCTTTGCAGACCTTCCTTCAAATCACAGGGCGTGATTGCCATCGCAGGCCAGGACTGCAGGAGCTTCGTCTTTCACAGTTCCACAAAGGCCAGGTCCACAAGGGCAGCTAAGCATCCACATGGCAGGTAACTTTTGTTATGCTATGCAACCAAGTGCTTTTTCCCATCTTCACCTGCCTGCGGTCAAATGAGGTTTTCTCAGCGGCAATCTCTGTCTGGTTTGGTCCTTGGGGAAAGCTTCTGGGGTTTGGAGTTAGAGGAAGGATTTTATAGTGGGTGAATCACTTCATCCATAAGACGGCAAGGGAAGCACAGCTGAAGAGCGCAAAAGGAAATGGAAGATCAGGAGAAAGTGGAACTTCCAGGGAACAGCAGTTGATGGAGGAGTGGATGGAAGAACGCATGAGGAAATGGCTGGCAAGGGAACTGCATCTGAGCTAGGTAACGGGTGAAATCCCAGCTTTTATCTGACACCGATCGGACAACAAACGCTACAGCAGCGGGTGGTGGTGGTGCCTGGCCTGCCGTGCAGGCGATGCGCTGCCAGAGCCTGAGCCGAGCACATAGGCCTCATCACCCCACTCAGAACTTGGGGTAAGTCACGGCCCCAGTCAGAACTTGGAGCCTGCGGGCCGAGGCTCTGCCTGCCCAAACGGCTCAGGAGAGGGTCCCATGGTGCCCAGTGAGGCGCCGCACGGGGCGTCATTAAGGTGTCAGCCTTTGAACGATAACAAGTCTGACGGGGCTGCTGCAAGTGGCACGGGTGATTCCCAGTGCTGCTGTTGTGCTGCGAGACAGGCCACAGTGGGGGTTGTTAAAAGTTAAGGCTTCTTGTTTTGCAAAGCAGTTACACGTCTGTTGGTGACAGTGTTAGGGACTGGCCATGCAGGGCCCCCAGGCAATGCTTGGTGAAGCTCCCGGGGCTGTGAGCAAAGCCAACACAACAACAGGCAGTTCCTCCTCGAAGACAAGGACAGATGACGAGCTCTGCTTCTCTGCCTTCCTTGGCCATGAGTAACCAGTAACATTTGGTCTGCAGCTCTGCCCTTCTGCCACAGCCTGAAGGTCTCTGGGCACGGCTGCTGCTGGCATGGGGATGCAGGCATGGCAGATGTGGTGGGGGAAGAAGGCTCCAAGTTTTTGCTGTGACTCCCACCTGCCTTTGGAAAGATCAAAACTGCCCCATTTCTTCTCTTGATGCATGAAAGGCGTAACCAAGAGGGCTCTTCCTGGCCACTAACTCTGGCTCTTCCTGTGCCCTGTCCCAGCAGATATGGGACTTTGTCCTCTCCCACTTTCCCATGTTGGCCATGATCATTCTCACTATAGGATCCAGGATCCTCTTCTGTCTAAAACATTGAATGACCAGCCATGTGCCACTGCTGACCCTCTTCCCTCTCAGCACTCATTTCCTTCCTTCCTTTGCATCTGTTTTCTCTCCATTCATGTGCCTGGAAGGCTCTGAAAATGCCTGATGCCATTTACAGCCGGTCTGAAGGTGCCCCGTCTGAGTGCCTTTGCTCTGCCCAAGCTTGTCCGCACTCACCTCCCCTGTTTGCTGGCCAGTCCCGCTGCTAAGGTTTCTCTGGCAGTGCCCCACGGAGTCGCCTACTTCCTGCAATCACCCCCATGCTGGAGAAAGAGCACGGTTCTTCTCATGTTATGAAGGACAAGGACAAACTTGCAGAGAGGACTGGAAGTCACTCCGCCAACGGGGCCATTAGCAGAGAGGCTGTAGGCAGTGGCAAGGCCTGGACTTTGAATGTTTCACAGTCAGCTTCTGTTCTCCCCTCCTCCACTCCAGTCTTGCCCCATAGCTAGAAAACATACCTTGCCATTAATCAAGTGCAGAATATGGTTGTAAAGAAAACGAGAAAGAAAACCCTTGTTGGAAAGAAGTGGCCAGAGAGATCCTCGCCCTTGAAAAATTTGAAAATTCCTTTTTTAAAGACAAGTTGTAGTGCAGTTGTTTAAGACACCTCAGACTTGAGGATCAAACTTCAGGATACATTATTCCGCAGGCCTTTCTCATGCCAGGTTATCTTGTGCCGCACACCTCAAGACCAGGGAAGGAGAGAGCAAAAGCACTGGCTATCCTTGGCTTGTTTTCAGATGTCCAGGTGTGGAGTGCCTTTTTTATCCTTTAATTGACCCTTTTTTTGAGTAAATTTTTTATATCTCCTAGTATTGCAGCAGGTGACTTTGTTGCATCTGCAGCACTGATTATTTTCAGTCAGGAATACCTGCTTCTTTTATAAATTCCGCATAGTAGCAGCATTTACATCAGCAACAAGAAGCTGGTGGTGCCACAGAGACAATTTCCCCGGTGTCTTAGGGATGTGTTGGTATGGTACTTGTTGTGCCTGAAACAAGCTTAAAGACAGTGAGGGACGGATGTGTCTCTCCCCTTGTCTCCACTGGAAACCACCTCTGGAATGTATGGGTAGGACAAGATTGAAAGAAGAGTGTGTTTTAACCATTCCTTGAGCCAAAGCGTGTCATGTCCTGACTTTCTGTGAAATCCTGCAACGAGCTGGGTCACTTCTTTTTAACAGTTTTCGTTGGAATGCATTTTCCTATGGAAACCAGACAACACACTTCCCTGTGACACATGTGCTCTTCCTTTCTCTTCCCTCTCGTCCCATGGAGATCCAGGGGAAACTGACTTCTGCCGAGACCTGTAGGATACATACTTCACATCCAGCAGACCATCTTGCAGTGTGGAAATCAAGAGGAAAAGTGGGGGACATTGAATACCGGTCACGGCCAGAAAGCACTTTTGCTGCCTTCCCAGGGTCCCGAGTGGGTAGATGCCCCATGGGAAGATCCCAGAGGAGGGCCTGTCTCCAGCTGGGCAGAAAGGTGAGCAGACTGCTCAGGTTGGATCCAGAACCTGCGTGCTCTCAGACAGCCATGCAAAGCAAGGTGTGGAAAACACGGGCCGTCGGGCTCTGCATGGGCAGACAGCTGTGGGAGTTGGGGTTCGGGCTGCGAAGAGCTCAAGAGCTTTCGTGCCCTCCCCACCCAGGAAGGGGAAACGCAGCTGGACTGTGGGGCACTGGCTGTCTCTCCCGTACTCCCCCTTGGGTCGGCGCAAGAGAAAGCTCCAGGACGCTCTGCTCTTCCAGAAACATTCCCCCTCACCCTCCCTTACAGTCTGGGGGACAGCGATCCCTGCTTCCCCCCTAAACTACTGTCAGACCACATGCAAACCTGAGCTGGAGGCAGGAGCTGCCCGTCAGGGCCAGTTGCCCTCCAGGCAGGTTCCTGCCCTCCTGCTCAGCCAGGGCTGCTCTACAGCCTCCCCCCTCATCCAGCTGTGTGCCCTTGTCCAGCCAGGAGACGCCAGGCCAACACGCAGCACAAAAGGCCCCGCGTCCCGCATGGCACTGCAAAAGCTTTTATTGCACCTGTAGAGCACAGTGCCTTGCCCGTGTAGCAGCGCGTGCCTTGCCCGGGTGGTGTGGGGCAAGAGCTTCTGCTCCCTTCTCACTTCACAGCAGGAAAGGCACGGGCAGGCGCAGCCCTGTGCTTGGGGCGTCTCTTCTTACTGGTGGTCGTCCTCTTTCTGGAGGGTGAGCCCACGCGCTGGCTGCGGGGGACAGTCCCGCCGCGGCGCCAGTGCACGCCGCCTCGTAGGAGCCGCTTGAGCGCGGAGCTCTCCCGCACGGCCGTCTGCAAGTGCGATGGAGAAATGCACTGCTGCTTGCTCCTCTTGGAAGCCCTGCCGGCCACGTCCATGGCCTGGCGCGTCACCCACTGCAGCACCGCAGCCAGGAAGACGGGGGCCTGGGCTCCAACGCGCTCCGCAAAGCGGCCGCTGCGCAGCTGCCGTTCCACGCGGCTGACGGGGAAGAGCAGCCCGGCCCGGGAGGAGCGGGAGCAGCGGCTCTTCCTGGGCTTTGCTTCGCTGCCTTCGGAGGGGCCCCCGGAGCCCGTCTCTTCGGTCTCCATCTCCTGCTCGGGCACCGTGCAGACCTCCTCTGCTCCCGACATGCCACTCGCAGCTCGCTCCGGTGTCTCTGCGCCGCGCCTGTCCGTGCCCGCCTGTCCTGGCCCTCCTTGCTGGCCCTGTCCGGTGGCTCCTGTCGCTGGGCTGGGGTTGCCTGAGCTCATCCCCGCCGGCCCGGCCAAGCCCTGCCTACGGCCGACCCTGCTGTGGCCGAGTCCCTCGGAAGCAGGGCTCCGGCTCCGGCTCTCTCCTGCGCGGACTGGGGCTCTTTGGTCCTGGGCAGCGGGAGCACACGCTCTACATGGGTGGTGTGGACCAATAGGGAAGGACCTCCTCTGTGACCTCACCGCTCTGCTTGTGACATCATCTGCACTGGCCCTGCCCCGAGTGGATGAGCTCAGGGAGCAGCTTTGCTTCGCAGCTCCGCTCCCGTTTTCCGTGGCAGAGGCTTTCCCAGCGCTTGGCCCAGGGAGGATCCGCCACAAGGCCGTGCGCTCTCCTCTCCTCTGCCTTCCGCTCCCCGTCCCTGCCCTGCGACAGCTCTGCCTTCAGCCCTTGCCTCTCCCCTTCAGCCCAAACCCGCATGGCTGCTCCTGGGGAGAGGACTTCCTTCCCTTCACCCTTCCCCATGTTGTGGGATCCCAGAGCCACAGGTTGCCCAGACATGGGTCGAGTTGGGTCCTGTCTGTCAAGGCCTATCAGTATAGAAGGGTCATTAGTATGGGTCTCCTTCAGCCCAGCTGGTGATGGCCTCTCCTCAAAGAACACAGCTCCTGCAGCTTCATCAGTCCTATGTCACAGAGTTCCCCTCAGACCCCAAGTTAGCTCCACATCCATTTATGCTGCATTCAAGCTGAGACTGTTGGAGAGCACAGCTGGGCTTGTGACTCTTCTCCTCGTGGACGCTTGGTGTGAAGTTAGGAACGCCTGTTCATGTGGAGTTTACCAGTTCTCTGAGCGCAGGGAAACAGACTGGCTCTCTCACACCCTTCCACTCTGTGGTGGTAGGCTAGACTCCCTAAAGCTGAAGCACAGCCAGAGAAAAGGACAAGAGTGACTGTGACTTGCTCTTGCTATTTTGATTTGCTCTCTTTGTCTTGGTGGGAGAGACACAAAGCTGTTGTTAAGTCGAGCCAGGGAGCTGCTCTGTCTCTGATTGCCCTCTGTGGGAAAGCATCTGCCCTAGCTACTCCACACAGCAAAACATCATCCTACCTCGTGGCCGGCCTGGCTGCGCACACCCAGAGCAGAGCATGAGGGAGCAGTATGTATCTCAATGATGGGGATCCAGCATCTTTCGAGGGGCTGGGTCTTCTACTGCTCATGTCCGAAGCTTGCTTCCACTTGTCTCCTCCAAGGCCTTCCAACCCAGTCACACTCAGCAAGAATGGAAGTGAACACCAAGATACTCGGTGCCCATGCAAGTACCTCTTTCCCATCTGACAATGGTGCTGCTTGAATCTTGTGTTCTCCCTTCCTGCACACACATAATCGCAGTCCTGCTGAAACCACCTCCTTTCTAACCTCATTGCAAACCACATCAGAATAACTTGCTGAGACGAGAATAACTTGCGGAGAGCACACACTTTCACTAGCTGCTCCAAGGACCCCTCAAGATTTTGCCCATTCCTTTTTAAAGACTGCTGCACAACCTAGCCCCGACTCATTGGGATAAGTGACAGGCATCACTATGAGGAAGCTTCTCTTTAATACACTTTGCTTTTCAAATTATCTGTGATCTTAAGCCCTCCTGAGCCGAAGTCTTTGACAGCATGTCACCCTTTGGCCAGAGAATGTGAGCGTGTTCTCCCCCCACTGTGATGTTCCCCTGGACTCCCTGTGGCTCACCCAAGCCAAGAGCACAAGATGTGGGTGCCTTTCTTTGCAGACCTTCCTTCAAATCACAGGGCGTGATTGCCATCGCAGGCCAGGACTGCAGGAGCTTCGTCTTTCACAGTTCCACAAAGGCCAGGTCCACAAGGGCAGCTAAGCATCCACATGGCAGGTAACTTTTGTTATGCTATGCAACCAAGTGCTTTTTCCCATCTTCACCTGCCTGCGGTCAAATGAGGTTTTCTCAGCGGCAATCTCTGTCTGGTTTGGTCCTTGGGGAAAGCTTCTGGGGTTTGGAGTTAGAGGAAGGATTTTATAGTGGGTGAATCACTTCATCCATAAGACGGCAAGGGAAGCACAGCTGAAGAGCGCAAAAGGAAATGGAAGATCAGGAGAAAGTGGAACTTCCAGGGAACAGCAGTTGATGGAGGAGTGGATGGAAGAACGCATGAGGAAATGGCTGGCAAGGGAACTGCATCTGAGCTAGGTAACGGGTGAAATCCCAGCTTTTATCTGACACCGATCGGACAACAAACGCTACAGCAGCGGGTGGTGGTGCCTGGCCTGCCGTGCAGGCGATGCGCTGCCAGAGCCTGAGCCGAGCACATAGGCCTCATCACCCCACTCAGAACTTGGGGTAAGTCACGGCCCCAGTCAGAACTTGGAGCCTGCGGGCCGAGGCTCTGCCTGCCCAAACGGCTCAGGAGAGGGTCCCATGGTGCCCAGTGAGGCGCCGCACGGGGCGTCATTAAGGTGTCAGCCTTTGAACGATAACAAGTCTGACGGGGCTGCTGCAAGTGGCACGGGTGATTCCCAGTGCTGCTGTTGTGCTGCGAGACAGGCCACAGTGGGGGTTGTTAAAAGTTAAGGCTTCTTGTTTTGCAAAGCAGTTACACGTCTGTTGGTGACAGTGTTAGGGACTGGCCATGCAGGGCCCCCAGGCAATGCTTGGTGAAGCTCCCGGGGCTGTGAGCAAAGCCAACACAACAACAGGCAGTTCCTCCTCGAAGACAAGGACAGATGACGAGCTCTGCTTCTCTGCCTTCCTTGGCCATGAGTAACCAGTAACATTTGGTCTGCAGCTCTGCCCTTCTGCCACAGCCTGAAGGTCTCTGGGCACGGCTGCTGCTGGCATGGGGATGCAGGCATGGCAGATGTGGTGGGGGAAGAAGGCTCCAAGTTTTTGCTGTGACTCCCACCTGCCTTTGGAAAGATCAAAACTGCCCCATTTCTTCTCTTGATGCATGAAAGGCGTAACCAAGAGGGCTCTTCCTGGCCACTAACTCTGGCTCTTCCTGTGCCCTGTCCCAGCAGATATGGGACTTTGTCCTCTCCCACTTTCCCATGTTGGCCATGATCATTCTCACTATAGGATCCAGGATCCTCTTCTGTCTAAAACATTGAATGACCAGCCATGTGCCACTGCTGACCCTCTTCCCTCTCAGCACTCATTTCCTTCCTTCCTTTGCATCTGTTTTCTCTCCATTCATGTGCCTGGAAGGCTCTGAAAATGCCTGATGCCATTTACAGCCGGTCTGAAGGTGTCCCGTCTGAGTGCCTCTGCTCTGCCCAAGCTTGTCCGCACTCACCTCCCCTGTTTGCTGGCCAGTCCCGCTGCTAAGGTTTCTCTGGCAGTGCCCCACGGAGTCGCCTACTTCCTGCAATCACCCCCATGCTGGAGAAAGAGCACGGTTCTTCTCATGTTGTGAAGGACAAGGACAAACTTGCAGAGAGGACTGGAAGTCACTCCGCCAACGGGGCCATTAGCAGAGAGGCTGTAGGCAGTGGCAAGGCCTGGACTTTGAATGTTTCACAGTCAGCTTCTGTTCTCCCCTCCTCCACTCCAGTCTTGCCCCATAGCTAGAAAACATACCTTGCCATTAATCAAGTGCAGAATATGGTTGTAAAGAAAATGAGAAAGAAAACCCTTGTTGGAAAGAAGTGGCCAGAGAGATCCTCGCCCTTGAAAAATTTGAAAATTCCTTTTTTAAAGACAAGTTGTAGTGCAGTTGTTTAAGACACCTCAGACTTGAGGATCAAACTTCAGGATACATTATTCCGCAGGCCTTTCTCATGCCAGGTTATCTTGTGCCGCACACCTCAAGACCAGGGAAGGAGAGAGCAAAAGCACTGGCTATCCTTGGCTTGTTTTCAGATGTCCAGGTGTGGAGTGCCTTTTTTATCCTTTAATTGACCCTTTTTTTGAGTAAATTTTTTATATCTCCTAGTATTGCAGCAGGTGACTTTGTTGCATCTGCAGCACTGATTATTTTCAGTCAGGAATACCTGCTTCTTTTATAAATTCCCCATAGTAGCAGCATTTACATCAGCAACAAGAAGCTGGTGGTGCCACAGAGACAATTTCCCCGGTGTCTTAGGGATGTGTTGGTATGGTACTTGTTGTGCCTGAAACAAGCTTAAAGACAGTGAGGGACGGATGTGTCTCTCCCCTTGTCTCCACTGGAAACCACCTCTGGAATGTATGGGTAGGACAAGATTGAAAGAAGAGTGTGTTTTAACCATTCCTTGAGCCAAAGCGTGTCATGTCCTGACTTTCTGTGAAATCCTGCAACGAGCTGGGTCACTTCTTTTTAACAGTTTTCGTTGGAATGCATTTTCCTATGGAAACCAGACAACACACTTCCCTGTGACACATGTGCTCTTCCTTTCTCTTCCCTCTCGTCCCATGGAGATCCAGGGGAAACTGACTTCTGCCGAGACCTGTAGGATACATACTTCACATCCAGCAGACCATCTTGCAGTGTGGAAATCAAGAGGAAAAGTGGGGGACATTGAATACCGGTCACGGCCAGAAAGCACTTTTGCTGCCTTCCCAGGGTCCCGAGTGGGTAGATGCCCCGTGGGAAGATCCCAGAGGAGGGCCTGTCTCCAGCTGGGCAGAAAGGTGAGCAGACTGCTCAGGTTGGATCCAGAACCTGTGTGCTCTCAGACAGCCATGCAAAGCAAGGTGTGGAAAACACAGGCCGTCGGGCTCTGCATGGGCAGACAGCTGTGGGAGTTGGGGTTCGGGCTGCCATGAGCTCAAGAGCTTTCGTGCCCTCCCCACCCAGGAAGGGCAAACGCAGCTGGACTGTGGGGCACTGGCTGTCTCTCCCGTACTCCCCCTTGGGTCGGCGCAAGAGAAAGCTCCAGGACGCTCTGCTCTTCCAGAAACATTCCCCCTCACCCTCCCTCACAGTCTGGGGGACAGATCCCTGCTTCCCCCCTAAACTACTGTCAGACCACATGCAAACCTGAGCTGGAGGCAGGAGCTGCCCGTCAGGGCCAGTTGCCCTCCAGGCAGGTTCCTGCCCTCCTGCTCAGCCAGGGCTGCTCTACAGCCTCCCCCCTCATCCAGCTGTGTGCCCTTGTCCAGCCAGGAGACGCCAGGCCAACACGCAGCACAAAAGGCCCCGCGTCCCGCATGGCACTGCAAAAGCTTTTATTGCACCTGTAGAGCACAGTGCCTTGCCCGTGCAGCAGCGCGTGCCTTGCCCGGGTGGTGTGGGGCAAGAGCTTCTGCTCCCTTCTCACTTCACAGCAGGAAAGGCACGGGCAGGCGCAGCCCTGTGCTTGGGGCGTCTCTTCTTACTGGTGGTCGTCCTCTTTCTGGAGGGTGAGCCCACGCGCTGGCTGCGGGGGACAGTCCCGCCGCGGCGCCAGTGCACGCCGCCTCGTAGGAGCCGCTTGAGCGCGGAGCTCTCCCGCACGGCCGTCTGCAAGTGCGATGGAGAAATGCACTGCTGCTTGCTCCTCTTGGAAGCCCTGCCGGCCACGTCCATGGCCTGGCGCGTCACCCACTGCAGCACCGCAGCCAGGAAGACGGGGGCCTGGGCTCCAACGCGCTCCGCAAAGCGGCCGCTGCGCAGCTGCCGGTCCACGCGGCTGACGGGGAAGAGCAGCCCGGCCCGGGAGGAGCGGGAGCAGCGGCTCTTCCTGGGCTTTGCTTCGCTGCCTTCGGAGGGGCCCCCGGAGCCCGTCTCTTCGGTCTCCATCTCCTGCTCGGGCACCGTGCAGACCTCCTCTGCTCCCGACATGCCACTCGCAGCTCTCTCCGGTGTCTCTGCGCCGCGCCTGTCTGTGCCCGCCTGTCCTGGCCCTCCTTGCTGGCCCTGTCCGGTGGCTCCTGTCGCTGGGCTGGGGTTGCCTGAGCTCATCCCCGCCGGCCCGGCCAAGCCCTGCCTACGGCCGACCCTGCTGTGGCCGAGCCCCTTCGGAAGCAGGGCTCCGGCTCCGGCTCTCTCCTGCGTGGACTGGGGCTCTTTGGTCCTGGGCAGCGGGAGCACACGCTCTACTTGGGTGGTGTGGACCAATAGGGAAGGACCTCCTCTGTGACCTCACCGCTCTGCTTGTGACATCATCTGCACTGGCCCTGCCCCGAGTGGATGAGCTCAGGGAGCAGCTTTGCTTCGCAGCTCCGCTCCCGTTTTCCGTGGCAGAGGCTTTCCCAGCGCTTGGCCCAGGGAGGATCCGCCACAAGGCCGTGCGCTCTCCTCTCCTCTGCCTTCCGCTCCCCGTCCCTGCCCTGCGACAGCTCTGCCTTCAGCCCTTGCCTCTCCCCTTCAGCCCAAACCCGCATGGCTGCTCCTGGGGAGAGGACTTCCTTCCCTTCACCCTTCCCCATGTTGTGGGATCCCAGAGCCACAGGTTGCCCAGACATGGGTCGAGTTGGGTCCTGTCTGTCAAGGCCTATCAGTATAGAAGGGTCATTAGTATGGGTCTCCTTCAGCCCAGCTGGTGATGGCCTCTCCTCAAAGAACACAGCTCCTGCAGCTTCATCAGTCCTATGTCACAGAGTTCCCCTCAGACCCCAAGTTAGCTCCACATCCATTTATGCTGCATTCAAGCTGAGACTGTTGGAGAGCACAGCTGGGCTTGTGACTCTTCTCCTCGTGGACGCTTGGTGTGAAGTTAGGAACGCCTGTTCATGTGGAGTTTACCAGTTCTCTGAGCGCAGGGAAACAGACTGGCTCTCTCACACCCTTCCACTCTGTGGTGGTAGGCTAGACTCCCTAAAGCTGAAGCACAGCCAGAGAAAAGGACAAGAGTGACTGTGACTTGCTCTTGCTATTTTGATTTGCTCTCTTTGTCTTGGTGGGAGAGACACAAAGCTGTTGTTAAGTCGAGCCAGGGAGCTGCTCTGTCTCTGATTGCCCTCTGTGGGAAAGCATCTGCCCTAGCTACTCCACACAGCAAAACATCATCCTACCTCGTGGCCGGCCTGGCTGCGCACACCCAGAGCAGAGCATGAGGGAGCAGTATGTATCTCAATGATGGGGATCCAGCATCTTTCGAGGGGCTGGGTCTTCTACTGCTCATGTCCGAAGCTTGCTTCCACTTGTCTCCTCCAAGGCCTTCCAACCCAGTCACACTCAGCAAGAATGGAAGTGAACACCAAGATACTCGGTGCCCATGCAAGTACCTCTTTCCCATCTGACAATGGTGCTGCTTGAATCTTGTGTTCTCCCTTCCTGCACACACATAATCGCAGTCCTGCTGAAACCACCTCCTTTCTAACCTCATTGCAAACCACATCAGAATAACTTGCTGAGACGAGAATAACTTGCGGAGAGCACACACTTTCACTAGCTGCTCCAAGGACCCCTCAAGATTTTGCCCATTCCTTTTTAAAGACTGCTGCACAACCTAGCCCCGACTCATTGGGATAAGTGACAGGCATCACTATGAGGAAGCTTCTCTTTAATACACTTTGCTTTTCAAATTATCTGTGATCTTAAGCCCTCCTGAGCCGAAGTCTTTGACAGCATGTCACCCTTTGGCCAGAGAATGTGAGCGTGTTCTCCCCCCACTGTGATGTTCCCCTGGACTCCCTGTGGCTCACCCAAGCCAAGAGCACAAGATGTGGGTGCCTTTCTTTGCAGACCTTCCTTCAAATCACAGGGCGTGATTGCCATCGCAGGCCAGGACTGCAGGAGCTTCGTCTTTCACAGTTCCACAAAGGCCAGGTCCACAAGGGCAGCTAAGCATCCACATGGCAGGTAACTTTTGTTATGCTATGCAACCAAGTGCTTTTTCCCATCTTCACCTGCCTGCGGTCAAATGAGGTTTTCTCAGCGGCAATCTCTGTCTGGTTTGGTCCTTGGGGAAAGCTTCTGGGGTTTGGAGTTAGAGGAAGGATTTTATAGTGGGTGAATCACTTCATCCATAAGACGGCAAGGGAAGCACAGCTGAAGAGCGCAAAAGGAAATGGAAGATCAGGAGAAAGTGGAACTTCCAGGGAACAGCAGTTGATGGAGGAGTGGATGGAAGAACGCATGAGGAAATGGCTGGCAAGGGAACTGCATCTGAGCTAGGTAACGGGTGAAATCCCAGCTTTTATCTGACACCGATCGGACAACAAACGCTACAGCAGCGGGTGGTGGTGCCTGGCCTGCCGTGCAGGCGATGCGCTGCCAGAGCCTGAGCCGAGCACATAGGCCTCATCACCCCACTCAGAACTTGGGGTAAGTCACGGCCCCAGTCAGAACTTGGAGCCTGCGGGCCGAGGCTCTGCCTGCCCAAACGGCTCAGGAGAGGGTCCCATGGTGCCCAGTGAGGCGCCGCACGGGGCGTCATTAAGGTGTCAGCCTTTGAACGATAACAAGTCTGACGGGGCTGCTGCAAGTGGCACGGGTGATTCCCAGTGCTGCTGTTGTGCTGCGAGACAGGCCACAGTGGGGGTTGTTAAAAGTTAAGGCTTCTTGTTTTGCAAAGCAGTTACACGTCTGTTGGTGACAGTGTTAGGGACTGGCCATGCAGGGCCCCCAGGCAATGCTTGGTGAAGCTCCCGGGGCTGTGAGCAAAGCCAACACAACAACAGGCAGTTCCTCCTCGAAGACAAGGACAGATGACGAGCTCTGCTTCTCTGCCTTCCTTGGCCATGAGTAACCAGTAACATTTGGTCTGCAGCTCTGCCCTTCTGCCACAGCCTGAAGGTCTCTGGGCACGGCTGCTGCTGGCATGGGGATGCAGGCATGGCAGATGTGGTGGGGGAAGAAGGCTCCAAGTTTTTGCTGTGACTCCCACCTGCCTTTGGAAAGATCAAAACTGCCCCATTTCTTCTCTTTATGCATGAAAGGCGTAACCAAGAGGGCTCTTCCTGGCCACTAACTCTGGCTCTTCCTGTGCCCTGTCCCAGCAGATATGGGACTTTGTCCTCTCCCACTTTCCCATGTTGGCCATGATCATTCTCACTATAGGATCCAGGATCCTCTTCTGTCTAAAACATTGAATGACCAGCCATGTGCCACTGCTGACCCTCTTCCCTCTCAGCATTCATTTCCTTCCTTCCTTTGCATCTGTTTTCTCTCCATTCATGTGCCTGGAAGGCTCTGAAAATGCCTGATGCCATTTACAGCCGGTCTGAAGGTGCCCCGTCTGAGTGCCTCTGCTCTGCCCAAGCTTGTCCGCACTCACCTCCCCTGTTTGCTGGCCAGTCCCACTGCTAAGGTTTCCCTGGCAGTGCCCCACGGAGTCGCCTACTTCCTGCAATCACCCCCATGCTGGAGAAAGAGCACGGTTCTTCTCATGTTATGAAGGACAAGGACAAACTTGCAGAGAGGACTGGAAGTCACTCCGCCAACGGGGCCATTAGCAGAGAGGCTGTAGGCAGTGGCAAGGCCTGGACTTTGAATGTTTCACAGTCAGCTTCTGTTCTCCCCTCCTCCACTCCAGTCTTGCCCCATAGCTAGAAAACATACCTTGCCATTAATCAAGTGCAGAATATGGTTGTAAAGAAAACGAGAAAGAAAACCCTTGTTGGAAAGAAGTGGCCAGAGAGATCCTCGCCCTTGAAAAATTTGAAAATTCCTTTTTTAAAGACAAGTTGTAGTGCAGTTGTTTAAGACACCTCAGACTTGAGGATCAAACTTCAGGATACATTATTCCGCAGGCCTTTCTCATGCCAGGTTATCTTGTGCCGCACACCTCAAGACCAGGGAAGGAGAGAGCAAAAGCACTGGTTATCCTTGGCTTGTTTTCAGATGTCCAGGTGTGGAGTGCCTTTTTTATCCTTTAATTGACCCTTTTTTTGAGTAAATTTTTTATATCTCCTAGTATTGCAGCAGGTGACTTTGTTGCATCTGCAGCACTGATTATTTTCAGTCAGGAATACCTGCTTCTTTTATAAATTCCCCATAGTAGCAGCATTTACATCAGCAACAAGAAGCTGGTGGTGCCACAGAGACAATTTCCCCGGTGTCTTAGGGATGTGTTGGTATGGTACTTGTTGTGCCTGAAACAAGCTTAAAGACAGTGAGGGACGGATGTGTCTCTCCCCTTGTCTCCACTGGAAACCACCTCTGGAATGTATGGGTAGGACAAGATTGAAAGAAGAGTGTGTTTTAACCATTCCTTGAGCCAAAGCGTGTCATGTCCTGACTTTCTGTGAAATCCTGCAACGAGCTGGGTCACTTTTTTTTAACAGTTTTCGTTGGAATGCATTTTCCTATGGAAACCAGACAACACACTTCCCTGTGACACATGTGCTCTTCCTTTCTCTTCCCTCTCGTCCCATGGAGATCCAGGGGAAACTGACTTCTGCCGAGACCTGTAGGATACATACTTCACATCCAGCAGACCATCTTGCAGTGTGGAAATCAAGAGGAAAAGTGGGGGACATTGAATACCGGTCACGGCCAGAAAGCACTTTTGCTGCCTTCCCAGGGTCCCGAGTGGGTAGATGCCCCATGGGAAGATCCCAGAGGAGGGCCTGTCTCCAGCTGGGCAGAAAGGTGAGCAGACTGCTCAGGTTGGATCCAGAACCTGCGTGCTCTCAGACAGCCGTGCAAAGCAAGGTGTGGAAAACACGGGCCGTCGGGCTCTGCATGGGCAGACAGCTGTGGGAGTTGGGGTTCGGGCTGCGATGAGCTCAAGAGCTTTCGTGCCCTCCCCACCCAGGAAGGGCAAACGCAGCTGGACTGTGGGGCACTGGCTGTCTCTCCCGTACTCCCCCTTGGGTCGGCGCAAGAGAAAGCTCCAGGACGCTCTGCTCTTCCAGAAACATTCCCCCTCACCCTCCCTTACAGTCTGGGGGACAGTGATCCCTGCTTCCCCCCTAAACTACTGTCAGACCACATGCAAACCTGAGCTGGAGGCAGGAGCTGCCCGTCAGGGCCACTTGCCCTCCAGGCAGGTTCCTGCCCTCCTGCTCAGCCAGGGCTGCTCTACAGCCTCCCCCCTCATCCAGCTGTGTGCCCTTGTCCAGCCAGGAGACGCCAGGCCAACACGCAGCACAAAAGGCCCCGCGTCCCGCATGGCACTGCAAAAGCTTTTATTGCACCTGTAGAGCACAGTGCCTTGCCCGTGTAGCAGGGCGTGCCTTGCCCGGGTGGTGTGGGGCAAGAGCTTCTGCTCCCTTCTCACTTCACAGCAGGAAAGGCACGGGCAGGCGCAGCCCTGTGCTTGGGGCGTCTCTTCTTACTGGTGGTCGTCCTCTTTCTGGAGGGTGAGCCCACGCGCTGGCTGCGGGGGACAGTCCCGCCGCGGCGCCAGTGCACGCCGCCTCGTAGGAGCCGCTTGAGCGCGGAGCTCTCCCGCACGGCCGTCTGCAAGTGCGATGGAGAAATGCACTGCTGCTTGCTCCTCTTGGAAGCCCTGCCGGCCACGTCCATGGCCTGGCGCGTCACCCACTGCAGCACCGCAGCCAGGAAGACGGGGGCCTGGGCTCCAACGCACTCCGCAAAGCGGCCGCTGCGCAGCTGCCGTTCCACGCGGCTGACGGGGAAGAGCAGCCCAGCCCGGGAGGAGCGGGAGCAGCGGCTCTTCCTGGGCTTTGCTTCGCTGCCTTCGGAGGGGCCCCCGGAGCCCGTCTCTTCGGTCTCCATCTCCTGCTCGGGCACCGTGCAGACCTCCTCTGCTCCCGACATGCCACTCGCAGCTCTCTCCGGTGTCTCTGCGCCGCGCCTGTCTGTGCCCGCCTGTCCTGGCCCTCCTTGCTGGCCCTGTCCGGTGGCTCCTGTCGCTGGGCTGGGGTTGCCTGAGCTCATCCCCGCCGGCCCGGC
The DNA here is from genome assembly GCF_030867145.1 of Opisthocomus hoazin. Classification (NCBI taxonomy): domain Eukaryota; kingdom Metazoa; phylum Chordata; class Aves; order Opisthocomiformes; family Opisthocomidae; genus Opisthocomus; species Opisthocomus hoazin. The sequence goes on from NC_134414.1 coordinate 150,061,149, forward strand.
CAAGCCCTGCCTACGGCCGACCCTGCTGTGGCCGAGCCCCTCGGAAGCAGGGCTCCGGCTCCGGCTCTCTCCTGCGTGGACTGGGGCTCTTTGGTCCTGGGCAGCGGGAGCACACGCTCTACTTGGGTGGTGTGGACCAATAGGGAAGGACCTCCTCTGTGACCTCACCGCTCTGCTTGTGACATCATCTGCACTGGCCCTGCCCCGAGTGGATGAGCTCAGGGAGCAGCTTTGCTTCGCAGCTCCGCTCCCGTTTTCCGTGGCAGAGGCTTTCCCAGCGCTTGGCCCAGGGAGGATCCGCCACAAGGCCGTGCGCTCTCCTCTCCTCTGCCTTCCGCTCCCCGTCCCTGCCCTGCGACAGCTCTGCCTTCAGCCCTTGCCTCTCCCCTTCAGCCCAAACCCGCATGGCTGCTCCTGGGGAGAGGACTTCCTTCCCTTCACCCTTCCCCATGTTGTGGGATCCCAGAGCCACAGGTTGCCCAGACATGGGTCGAGTTGGGTCCTGTCTGTCAAGGCCTATCAGTATAGAAGGGTCATTAGTATGGGTCTCCTTCAGCCCAGCTGGTGATGGCCTCTCCTCAAAGAACACAGCTCCTGCAGCTTCATCAGTCCTATGTCACAGAGTTCCCCTCAGACCCCAAGTTAGCTCCACATCCATTTATGCTGCATTCAAGCTGAGACTGTTGGAGAGCACAGCTGGGCTTGTGACTCTTCTCCTCGTGGACGCTTGGTGTGAAGTTAGGAACGCCTGTTCATGTGGAGTTTACCAGTTCTCTGAGCGCAGGGAAACAGACTGGCTCTCTCACACCCTTCCACTCTGTGGTGGTAGGCTAGACTCCCTAAAGCTGAAGCACAGCCAGAGAAAAGGACAAGAGTGACTGTGACTTGCTCTTGCTATTTTGATTTGCTCTCTTTGTCTTGGTGGGAGAGACACAAAGCTGTTGTTAAGTCGAGCCAGGGAGCTGCTCTGTCTCTGATTGCCCTCTGTGGGAAAGCATCTGCCCTAGCTACTCCACACAGCAAAACATCATCCTACCTCGTGGCCGGCCTGGCTGCGCACACCCAGAGCAGAGCATGAGGGAGCAGTATGTATCTCAATGATGGGGATCCAGCATCTTTCGAGGGGCTGGGTCTTCTACTGCTCATGTCCGAAGCTTGCTTCCACTTGTCTCCTCCAAGGCCTTCCAACCCAGTCACACTCAGCAAGAATGGAAGTGAACACCAAGATACTCGGTGCCCATGCAAGTACCTCTTTCCCATCTGACAATGGTGCTGCTTGAATCTTGTGTTCTCCCTTCCTGCACACACATAATCGCAGTCCTGCTGAAACCACCTCCTTTCTAACCACATTGCAAACCACATCAGAATAACTTGCTGAGATGAGAATAACTTGCGGAGAGCACACACTTTCACTAGCTGCTCCAAGGACCCCTCAAGATTTTGCCCATTCCTTTTTAAAGACTGCTGCACAACCTAGCCCCGACTCATTGGGATAAGTGACAGGCATCACTATGAGGAAGCTTCTCTTTAATACACTTTGCTTTTCAAATTATCTGTGATCTTAAGCCCTCCTGAGCCGAAGTCTTTGACAGCATGTCACCCTTTGGCCAGAGAATGTGAGCGTGTTCTCCCCCCACTGTGATGTTCCCCTGGACTCCCTGTGGCTCACCCAAGCCAAGAGCACAAGATGTGGGTGCCTTTCTTTGCAGACCTTCCTTCAAATCACAGGGCGTGATTGCCATCGCAGGCCAGGACTGCAGGAGCTTCGTCTTTCACAGTTCCACAAAGGCCAGGTCCACAAGGGCAGCTAAGCATCCACATGGCAGGTAACTTTTGTTATGCTATGCAACCAAGTGCTTTTTCCCATCTTCACCTGCCTGCGGTCAAATGAGGTTTTCTCAGCGGCAATCTCTGTCTGGTTTGGTCCTTGGGGAAAGCTTCTGGGGTTTGGAGTTAGAGGAAGGATTTTATAGTGGGTGAATCACTTCATCCATAAGACGGCAAGGGAAGCACAGCTGAAGAGCGCAAAAGGAAATGGAAGATCAGGAGAAAGTGGAACTTCCAGGGAACAGCAGTTGATGGAGGAGTGGATGGAAGAACGCATGAGGAAATGGCTGGCAAGGGAACTGCATCTGAGCTAGGTAACGGGTGAAATCCCAGCTTTTATCTGACACCGATCGGACAACAAACGCTACAGCAGCGGGTGGTGGTGCCTGGCCTGCCGTGCAGGCGATGCGCTGCCAGAGCCTGAGCCGAGCACATAGGCCTCATCACCCCACTCAGAACTTGGGGTAAGTCACGGCCCCGGTCAGAACTTGGAGCCTGCGGGCCGAGGCTGTGCCTGCCCAAACGGCTCAGGAGAGGGTCCCATGGTGCCCAGTGAGGCGCCGCACGGGGCGTCATTAAGGTGTCAGCCTTTGAACGATAACAAGTCTGACGGGGCTGCTGCAAGTGGCACGGGTGATTCCCAGTGCTGCTGTTGTGCTGCGAGACAGGCCACAGTGGGGGTTGTTAAAAGTTAAGGCTTCTTGTTTTGCAAAACAGTTACACGTCTGTTGGTGACAGTGTTAGGGACTGGCCATGCAGGGCCCCCAGGCAATGCTTGGTGAAGCTCCCGGGGCTGTGAGCAAAGCCAACACAACAACAGGCAGTTCCTCCTCGAAGACAAGGACAGATGACGAGCTCTGCTTCTCTGCCTTCCTTGGCCATGAGTAACCAGTAACATTTGGTCTGCAGCTCTGCCCTTCTGCCACAGCCTGAAGGTCTCTGGGCACGGCTGCTGCTGGCATGGGGATGCAGGCATGGCAGATGTGGTGGGGGAAGAAGGCTCCAAGTTTTTGCTGTGACTCCCACCTGCCTTTGGAAAGATCAAAACTGCCCCATTTCTTCTCTTGATGCATGAAAGGCGTAACCAAGAGGGCTCTTCCTGGCCACTAACTCTGGCTCTTCCTGTGCCCTGTCCCAGCAGATATGGGACTTTGTCCTCTCCCACTTTCCCATGTTGGCCATGATCATTCTCACTATAGGATCCAGGATCCTCTTCTGTCTAAAACATTGAATGACCAGCCATGTGCCACTGCTGACCCTCTTCCCTCTCAGCATTCATTTCCTTCCTTCCTTTGCATCTGTTTTCTCTCCATTCATGTGCCTGGAAGGCTCTGAAAATGCCTGATGCCATTTACAGCCGGTCTGAAGGTGCCCCGTCTGAGTGCCTCTGCTCTGCCCAAGCTTGTCCGCACTCACCTCCCCTGTTTGCTGGCCAGTCCCACTGCTAAGGTTTCCCTGGCAGTGCCCCACGGAGTCGCCTACTTCCTGCAATCACCCCCATGCTGGAGAAAGAGCACGGTTCTTCTCATGTTATGAAGGACAAGGACAAACTTGCAGAGAGGACTGGAAGTCACTCCGCCAACGGGGCCATTAGCAGAGAGGCTGTAGGCAGTGGCAAGGCCTGGACTTTGAATGTTTCACAGTCAGCTTCTGTTCTCCCCTCCTCCACTCCAGTCTTGCCCCATAGCTAGAAAACATACCTTGCCATTAATCAAGTGCAGAATATGGTTGTAAAGAAAACGAGAAAGAAAACCCTTGTTGGAAAGAAGTGGCCAGAGAGATCCTCGCCCTTGAAAAATTTGAAAATTCCTTTTTTAAAGACAAGTTGTAGTGCAGTTGTTTAAGACACCTCAGACTTGAGGATCAAACTTCAGGATACATTATTCCGCAGGCCTTTCTCATGCCAGGTTATCTTGTGCCGCACACCTCAAGACCAGGGAAGGAGAGAGCAAAAGCACTGGTTATCCTTGGCTTGTTTTCAGATGTCCAGGTGTGGAGTGCCTTTTTTATCCTTTAATTGACCCTTTTTTTGAGTAAATTTTTTATATCTCCTAGTATTGCAGCAGGTGACTTTGTTGCATCTGCAGCACTGATTATTTTCAGTCAGGAATACCTGCTTCTTTTATAAATTCCCCATAGTAGCAGCATTTACATCAGCAACAAGAAGCTGGTGGTGCCACAGAGACAATTTCCCCGGTGTCTTAGGGATGTGTTGGTATGGTACTTGTTGTGCCTGAAACAAGCTTAAAGACAGTGAGGGACGGATGTGTCTCTCCCCTTGTCTCCACTGGAAACCACCTCTGGAATGTATGGGTAGGACAAGATTGAAAGAAGAGTGTGTTTTAACCATTCCTTGAGCCAAAGCGTGTCATGTCCTGACTTTCTGTGAAATCCTGCAACGAGCTGGGTCACTTTTTTTTAACAGTTTTCGTTGGAATGCATTTTCCTATGGAAACCAGACAACACACTTCCCTGTGACACATGTGCTCTTCCTTTCTCTTCCCTCTCGTCCCATGGAGATCCAGGGGAAACTGACTTCTGCCGAGACCTGTAGGATACATACTTCACATCCAGCAGACCATCTTGCAGTGTGGAAATCAAGAGGAAAAGTGGGGGACATTGAATACCGGTCACGGCCAGAAAGCACTTTTGCTGCCTTCCCAGGGTCCCGAGTGGGTAGATGCCCCATGGGAAGATCCCAGAGGAGGGCCTGTCTCCAGCTGGGCAGAAAGGTGAGCAGACTGCTCAGGTTGGATCCAGAACCTGCGTGCTCTCAGACAGCCGTGCAAAGCAAGGTGTGGAAAACACGGGCCGTCGGGCTCTGCATGGGCAGACAGCTGTGGGAGTTGGGGTTCGGGCTGCGATGAGCTCAAGAGCTTTCGTGCCCTCCCCACCCAGGAAGGGCAAACGCAGCTGGACTGTGGGGCACTGGCTGTCTCTCCCGTACTCCCCCTTGGGTCGGCGCAAGAGAAAGCTCCAGGACGCTCTGCTCTTCCAGAAACATTCCCCCTCACCCTCCCTTACAGTCTGGGGGACAGTGATCCCTGCTTCCCCCCTAAACTACTGTCAGACCACATGCAAACCTGAGCTGGAGGCAGGAGCTGCCCGTCAGGGCCACTTGCCCTCCAGGCAGGTTCCTGCCCTCCTGCTCAGCCAGGGCTGCTCTACAGCCTCCCCCCTCATCCAGCTGTGTGCCCTTGTCCAGCCAGGAGACGCCAGGCCAACACGCAGCACAAAAGGCCCCGCGTCCCGCATGGCACTGCAAAAGCTTTTATTGCACCTGTAGAGCACAGTGCCTTGCCCGTGTAGCAGCGCGTGCCTTGCCCGGGTGGTGTGGGGCAAGAGCTTCTGCTCCCTTCTCACTTCACAGCAGGAAAGGCACGGGCAGGCGCAGCCCTGTGCTTGGGGCGTCTCTTCTTACTGGTGGTCGTCCTCTTTCTGGAGGGTGAGCCCACGCGCTGGCTGCGGGGGACAGTCCCGCCGCGGCGCCAGTGCACGCCGCCTCGTAGGAGCCGCTTGAGCGCGGAGCTCTCCCGCACGGCCGTCTGCAAGTGCGATGGAGAAATGCACTGCTGCTTGCTCCTCTTGGAAGCCCTGCCGGCCACGTCCATGGCCTGGCGCGTCACCCACTGCAGCACCGCAGCCAGGAAGACGGGGGCCTGGGCTCCAACGCGCTCCGCAAAGCGGCCGCTGCGCAGCTGCCGTTCCACGCGGCTGACGGGGAAGAGCAGCCCAGCCCGGGAGGAGCGGGAGCAGCGGCTCTTCCTGGGCTTTGCTTCGCTGCCTTCGGAGGGGCCCCCGGAGCCCGTCTCTTCGGTCTCCATCTCCTGCTCGGGCACCGTGCAGACCTCCTCTGCTCCCGACATGCCACTCGCAGCTCTCTCCGGTGTCTCTGCGCCGCGCCTGTCTGTGCCCGCCTGTCCTGGCCCTCCTTGCTGGCCCTGTCCGGTGGCTCCTGTCGCTGGGCTGGGGTTGCCTGAGCTCATCCCCGCCGGCCCGGCCAAGCCCTGCCTACGGCCGACCCTGCTGTGGCCGAGCCCCTCGGAAGCAGGGCTCCGGCTCCGGCTCTCTCCTGCGTGGACTGGGGCTCTTTGGTCCTGGGCAGCGGGAGCACACGCTCTACTTGGGTGGTGTGGACCAATAGGGAAGGACCTCCTCTGTGACCTCACTGCTCTGCTTGTGACATCATCTGCACTGGCCCTGCCCCGAGTGGATGAGCTCAGGGAGCAGCTTTGCTTCGCAGCTCCGCTCCCGTTTTCCGTGGCAGAGGCTTTCCCAGCGCTTGGCCCAGGGAGGATCCGCCACAAGGCCGTGCGCTCTCCTCTCCTCTGCCTTCCGCTCCCCGTCCCTGCCCTGCGACAGCTCTGCCTTCAGCCCTTGCCTCTCCCCTTCAGCCCAAACCCGCATGGCTGCTCCTGGGGAGAGGACTTCCTTCCCTTCACCCTTCCCCATGTTGTGGGATCCCAGAGCCACAGGTTGCCCAGACATGGGTCGAGTTGGGTCCTGTCTGTCAAGGCCTATCAGTATAGAAGGGTCATTAGTATGGGTCTCCTTCAGCCCAGCTGGTGATGGCCTCTCCTCAAAGAACACAGCTCCTGCAGCTTCATCAGTCCTATGTCACAGAGTTCCCCTCAGACCCCAAGTTAGCTCCACATCCATTTATGCTGCATTCAAGCTGAGACTGTTGGAGAGCACAGCTGGGCTTGTGACTCTTCTCCTCGTGGACGCTTGGTGTGAAGTTAGGAACGCCTGTTCATGTGGAGTTTACCAGTTCTCTGAGCGCAGGGAAACAGACTGGCTCTCTCACACCCTTCCACTCTGTGGTGGTAGGCTAGACTCCCTAAAGCTGAAGCACAGCCAGAGAAAAGGACAAGAGTGACTGTGACTTGCTCTTGCTATTTTGATTTGCTCTCTTTGTCTTGGTGGGAGAGACACAAAGCTGTTGTTAAGTCGAGCCAGGGAGCTGCTCTGTCTCTGATTGCCCTCTGTGGGAAAGCATCTGCCCTAGCTACTCCACACAGCAAAACATCATCCTACCTCGTGGCCGGCCTGGCTGCGCACACCCAGAGCAGAGCATGAGGGAGCAGTATGTATCTCAATGATGGGGATCCAGCATCTTTCGAGGGGCTGGGTCTTCTACTGCTCATGTCCGAAGCTTGCTTCCACTTGTCTCCTCCAAGGCCTTCCAACCCAGTCACACTCAGCAAGAATGGAAGTGAACACCAAGATACTCGGTGCCCATGCAAGTACCTCTTTCCCATCTGACAATGGTGCTGCTTGAATCTTGTGTTCTCCCTTCCTGCACACACATAATCGCAGTCCTGCTGAAACCACCTCCTTTCTAACCACATTGCAAACCACATCAGAATAACTTGCTGAGACGAGAATAACTTGCGGAGAGCACACACTTTCACTAGCTGCTCCAAGGACCCCTCAAGATTTTGCCCATTCCTTTTTAAAGACTGCTGCACAACCTAGCCCCGACTCATTGGGATAAGTGACAGGCATCACTATGAGGAAGCTTCTCTTTAATACACTTTGCTTTTCAAATTATCTGTGATCTTAAGCCCTCCTGAGCCGAAGTCTTTGACAGCATGTCACCCTTTGGCCAGAGAATGTGAGCGTGTTCTCCCCCCACTGTGATGTTCCCCTGGACTCCCTGTGGCTCACCCAAGCCAAGAGCACAAGATGTGGGTGCCTTTCTTTGCAGACCTTCCTTCAAATCACAGGGCGTGATTGCCATCGCAGGCCAGGACTGCAGGAGCTTCGTCTTTCACAGTTCCACAAAGGCCAGGTCCACAAGGGCAGCTAAGCATCCACATGGCAGGTAACTTTTGTTATGCTATGCAACCAAGTGCTTTTTCCCATCTTCACCTGCCTGCGGTCAAATGAGGTTTTCTCAGCGGCAATCTCTGTCTGGTTTGGTCCTTGGGGAAAGCTTCTGGGGTTTGGAGTTAGAGGAAGGATTTTATAGTGGGTGAATCACTTCATCCATAAGACGGCAAGGGAAGCACAGCTGAAGAGCGCAAAAGGAAATGGAAGATCAGGAGAAAGTGGAACTTCCAGGGAACAGCAGTTGATGGAGGAGTGGATGGAAGAACGCATGAGGAAATGGCTGGCAAGGGAACTGCATCTGAGCTAGGTAACGGGTGAAATCCCAGCTTTTATCTGACACCGATCGGACAACAAACGCTACAGCAGCGGGTGGTGGTGCCTGGCCTGCCGTGCAGGCGATGCGCTGCCAGAGCCTGAGCCGAGCACATAGGCCTCATCACCCCACTCAGAACTTGGGGTAAGTCACGGCCCCGGTCAGAACTTGGAGCCTGCGGGCCGAGGCTGTGCCTGCCCAAACGGCTCAGGAGAGGGTCCCATGGTGCCCAGTGAGGCGCCGCACGGGGCGTCATTAAGGTGTCAGCCTTTGAACGATAACAAGTCTGACGGGGCTGCTGCAAGTGGCACGGGTGATTCCCAGTGCTGCTGTTGTGCTGCGAGACAGGCCACAGTGGGGGTTGTTAAAAGTTAAGGCTTCTTGTTTTGCAAAACAGTTACACGTCTGTTGGTGACAGTGTTAGGGACTGGCCATGCAGGGCCCCCAGGCAATGCTTGGTGAAGCTCCCGGGGCTGTGAGCAAAGCCAACACAACAACAGGCAGTTCCTCCTCGAAGACAAGGACAGATGACGAGCTCTGCTTCTCTGCCTTCCTTGGCCATGAGTAACCAGTAACATTTGGTCTGCAGCTCTGCCCTTCTGCCACAGCCTGAAGGTCTCTGGGCACGGCTGCTGCTGGCATGGGGATGCAGGCATGGCAGATGTGGTGGGGGAAGAAGGCTCCAAGTTTTTGCTGTGACTCCCACCTGCCTTTGGAAAGATCAAAACTGCCCCATTTCTTCTCTTGATGCATGAAAGGCGTAACCAAGAGGGCTCTTCCTGGCCACTAACTCTGGCTCTTCCTGTGCCCTGTCCCAGCAGATATGGGACTTTGTCCTCTCCCACTTTCCCATGTTGGCCATGATCATTCTCACTATAGGATCCAGGATCCTCTTCTGTCTAAAACATTGAATGACCAGCCATGTGCCACTGCTGACCCTCTTCCCTCTCAGCATTCATTTCCTTCCTTCCTTTGCATCTGTTTTCTCTCCATTCATGTGCCTGGAAGGCTCTGAAAATGCCTGATGCCATTTACAGCCGGTCTGAAGGTGCCCCGTCTGAGTGCCTCTGCTCTGCCCAAGCTTGTCCGCACTCACCTCCCCTGTTTGCTGGCCAGTCCCACTGCTAAGGTTTCCCTGGCAGTGCCCCACGGAGTCGCCTACTTCCTGCAATCACCCCCATGCTGGAGAAAGAGCACGGTTCTTCTCATGTTATGAAGGACAAGGACAAACTTGCAGAGAGGACTGGAAGTCACTCCGCCAACGGGGCCATTAGCAGAGAGGCTGTAGGCAGTGGCAAGGCCTGGACTTTGAATGTTTCACAGTCAGCTTCTGTTCTCCCCTCCTCCACTCCAGTCTTGCCCCATAGCTAGAAAACATACCTTGCCATTAATCAAGTGCAGAATATGGTTGTAAAGAAAACGAGAAAGAAAACCCTTGTTGGAAAGAAGTGGCCAGAGAGATCCTCGCCCTTGAAAAATTTGAAAATTCCTTTTTTAAAGACAAGTTGTAGTGCAGTTGTTTAAGACACCTCAGACTTGAGGATCAAACTTCAGGATACATTATTCCGCAGGCCTTTCTCATGCCAGGTTATCTTGTGCCGCACACCTCAAGACCAGGGAAGGAGAGAGCAAAAGCACTGGCTATCCTTGGCTTGTTTTCAGATGTCCAGGTGTGGAGTGCCTTTTTTATCCTTTAATTGACCCTTTTTTTGAGTAAATTTTTTATATCTCCTAGTATTGCAGCAGGTGACTTTGTTGCATCTGCAGCACTGATTATTTTCAGTCAGGAATACCTGCTTCTTTTATAAATTCCCCATAGTAGCAGCATTTACATCAGCAACAAGAAGCTGGTGGTGCCACAGAGACAATTTCCCCGGTGTCTTAGGGATGTGTTGGTATGGTACTTGTTGTGCCTGAAACAAGCTTAAAGACAGTGAGGGACGGATGTGTCTCTCCCCTTGTCTCCACTGGAAACCACCTCTGGAATGTATGGGTAGGACAAGATTGAAAGAAGAGTGTGTTTTAACCATTCCTTGAGCCAAAGCGTGTCATGTCCTGACTTTCTGTGAAATCCTGCAACGAGCTGGGTCACTTTTTTTTAACAGTTTTCGTTGGAATGCATTTTCCTATGGAAACCAGACAACACACTTCCCTGTGACACATGTGCTCTTCCTTTCTCTTCCCTCTCGTCCCATGGAGATCCAGGGGAAACTGACTTCTGCCGAGACCTGTAGGATACATACTTCACATCCAGCAGACCATCTTGCAGTGTGGAAATCAAGAGGAAAAGTGGGGGACATTGAATACCGGTCACGGCCAGAAAGCACTTTTGCTGCCTTCCCAGGGTCCCGAGTGGGTAGATGCCCCATGGGAAGATCCCAGAGGAGGGCCTGTCTCCAGCTGGGCAGAAAGGTGAGCAGACTGCTCAGGTTGGATCCAGAACCTGCGTGCTCTCAGACAGCCGTGCAAAGCAAGGTGTGGAAAACACGGGCCGTCGGGCTCTGCATGGGCAGACAGCTGTGGGAGTTGGGGTTCGGGCTGCGATGAGCTCAAGAGCTTTCGTGCCCTCCCCACCCAGGAAGGGCAAACGCAGCTGGACTGTGGGGCACTGGCTGTCTCTCCCGTACTCCCCCTTGGGTCGGCGCAAGAGAAAGCTCCAGGACGCTCTGCTCTTCCAGAAACATTCCCCCTCACCCTCCCTTACAGTCTGGGGGACAGATCCCTGCTTCCCCCCTAAACTACTGTCAGACCACATGCAAACCTGAGCTGGAGGCAGGAGCTGCCCGTCAGGGCCACTTGCCCTCCAGGCAGGTTCCTGCCCTCCTGCTCAGCCAGGGCTGCTCTACAGCCTCCCCCCTCATCCAGCTGTGTGCCCTTGTCCAGCCAGGAGACGCCAGGCCAACACGCAGCACAAAAGGCCCCGCGTCCCGCATGGCACTGCAAAAGCTTTTATTGCACCTGTAGAGCACAGTGCCTTGCCCGTGTAGCAGCGCGTGCCTTGCCCGGGTGGTGTGGGGCAAGAGCTTCTGCTCCCTTCTCACTTCACAGCAGGAAAGGCACGGGCAGGCGCAGCCCTGTGCTTGGGGCGTCTCTTCTTACTGGTGGTCGTCCTCTTTCTGGAGGGTGAGCCCACGCGCTGGCTGCGGGGGACAGTCCCGCCGCGGCGCCAGTGCACGCCGCCTCGTAGGAGCCGCTTGAGCGCGGAGCTCTCCCGCACGGCCGTCTGCAAGTGCGATGGAGAAATGCACTGCTGCTTGCTCCTCTTGGAAGCCCTGCCGGCCACGTCCATGGCCTGGCGCGTCACCCACTGCAGCACCGCAGCCAGGAAGACGGGGGCCTGGGCTCCAACGCGCTCCGCAAAGCGGCCGCTGCGCAGCTGCCGTTCCACGCGGCTGACGGGGAAGAGCAGCCCGGCCCGGGAGGAGCGGGAGCAGCGGCTCTTCCTGGGCTTTGCTTCGCTGCCTTCGGAGGGGCCCCCGGAGCCCGTCTCTTCGGTCTCCATCTCCTGCTCGGGCACCGTGCAGACCTCCTCTGCTCCCGACATGCCACTCGCAGCTCTCTCCGGTGTCTCTGCGCCGCGCCTGTCTGTGCCCGCCTGTCCTGGCCCTCCTTGCTGGCCCTGTCCGGTGGCTCCTGTCGCTGGGCTGGGGTTGCCTGAGCTCATCCCCGCCGGCCCGGCCAAGCCCTGCCTACGGCCGACCCTGCTGTGGCCGAGCCCCTCGGAAGCAGGGCTCCGGCTCTGGCTCTCTCCTGCGTGGACTGGGGCTCTTTGGTCCTGGGCAGCGGGAGCACACGCTCTACTTGGGTGGTGTGGACCAATAGGGAAGGACCTCCTCTGTGACCTCACCGCTCTGCTTGTGACATCATCTGCACTGGCCCTGCCCCGAGTGGATGAGCTCAGGGAGCAGCTTTGCTTCGCAGCTCCGCTCCCGTTTTCCGTGGCAGAGGCTTTCCCAGCGCTTGGCCCAGGGAGGATCCGCCACAAGGCCGTGCGCTCTCCTCTCCTCTGCCTTCCGCTCCCCGTCCCTGCCCTGCGACAGCTCTGCCTTCAGCCCTTGCCTCTCCCCTTCAGCCCAAACCCGCATGGCTGCTCCTGGGGAGAGGACTTCCTTCCCTTCACCCTTCCCCATGTTGTGGGATCCCAGAGCCACAGGTTGCCCAGACATGGGTCGAGTTGGGTCCTGTCTGTCAAGGCCTATCAGTATAGAAGGGTCATTAGTATGGGTCTCCTTCAGCCCAGCTGGTGATGGCCTCTCCTCAAAGAACACAGCTCCTGCAGCTTCATCAGTCCTATGTCACAGAGTTCCCCTCAGACCCCAAGTTAGCTCCACATCCATTTATGCTGCATTCAAGCTGAGACTGTTGGAGAGCACAGCTGGGCTTGTGACTCTTCTCCTCGTGGACGCTTGGTGTGAAGTTAGGAACGCCTGTTCATGTGGAGTTTACCAGTTCTCTGAGCGCAGGGAAACAGACTGGCTCTCTCACACCCTTCCACTCTGTGGTGGTAGGCTAGACTCCCTAAAGCTGAAGCACAGCCAGAGAAAAGGACAAGAGTGACTGTGACTTGCTCTTGCTATTTTGATTTGCTCTCTTTGTCTTGGTGGGAGAGACACAAAGCTGTTGTTAAGTCGAGCCAGGGAGCTGCTCTGTCTCTGATTGCCCTCTGTGGGAAAGCATCTGCCCTAGCTACTCCACACAGCAAAACATCATCCTACCTCGTGGCCGGCCTGGCTGCGCACACCCAGAGCAGAGCATGAGGGAGCAGTATGTATCTCAATGATGGGGATCCAGCATCTTTCGAGGGGCTGGGTCTTCTACTGCTCATGTCCGAAGCTTGCTTCCACTTGTCTCCTCCAAGGCCTTCCAACCCAGTCACACTCAGCAAGAATGGAAGTGAACACCAAGATACTCGGTGCCCATGCAAGTACCTCTTTCCCATCTGACAATGGTGCTGCTTGAATCTTGTGTTCTCCCTTCCTGCACACACATAATCGCAGTCCTGCTGAAACCACCTCCTTTCTAACCACATTGCAAACCACATCAGAATAACTTGCTGAGACGAGAATAACTTGCGGAGAGCACACACTTTCACTAGCTGCTCCAAGGACCCCTCAAGATTTTGCCCATTCCTTTTTAAAGACTGCTGCACAACCTAGCCCCGACTCATTGGGATAAGTGACAGGCATCACTATGAGGAAGCTTCTCTTTAATACACTTTGCTTTTCAAATTATCTGTGATCTTAAGCCCTCCTGAGCCGAAGTCTTTGACAGCATGTCACCCTTTGGCCAGAGAATGTGAGCGTGTTCTCCCCCCACTGTGATGTTCCCCTGGACTCCCTGTGGCTCACCCAAGCCAAGAGCACAAGATGTGGGTGCCTTTCTTTGCAGACCTTCCTTCAAATCACAGGGCGTGATTGCCATCGCAGGCCAGGACTGCAGGAGCTTCGTCTTTCACAGTTCCACAAAGGCCAGGTCCACAAGGGCAGCTAAGCATCCACATGGCAGGTAACTTTTGTTATGCTATGCAACCAAGTGCTTTTTCCCATCTTCACCTGCCTGCGGTCAAATGAGGTTTTCTCAGCGGCAATCTCTGTCTGGTTTGGTCCTTGGGGAAAGCTTCTGGGGTTTGGAGTTAGAGGAAGGATTTTATAGTGGGTGAATCACTTCATCCATAAGACGGCAAGGGAAGCACAGCTGAAGAGCGCAAAAGGAAATGGAAGATCAGGAGAAAGTGGAACTTCCAGGGAACAGCAGTTGATGGAGGAGTGGATGGAAGAACGCATGAGGAAATGGCTGGCAAGGGAACTGCATCTGAGCTAGGTAACGGGTGAAATCCCAGCTTTTATCTGACACCGATCGGACAACAAACGCTACAGCAGCGGGTGGTGGTGCCTGGCCTGCCGTGCAGGCGATGCGCTGCCAGAGCCTGAGCCGAGCACATAGGCCTCATCACCCCACTCAGAACTTGGGGTAAGTCACGGCCCCGGTCAGAACTTGGAGCCTGCGGGCCGAGGCTGTGCCTGCCCAAACGGCTCAGGAGAGGGTCCCATGGTGCCCAGTGAGGCGCCGCACGGGGCGTCATTAAGGTGTCAGCCTTTGAACGATAACAAGTCTGACGGGGCTGCTGCAAGTGGCACGGGTGATTCCCAGTGCTGCTGTTGTGCTGCGAGACAGGCCACAGTGGGGGTTGTTAAAAGTTAAGGCTTCTTGTTTTGCAAAACAGTTACACGTCTGTTGGTGACAGTGTTAGGGACTGGCCATGCAGGGCCCCCAGGCAATGCTTGGTGAAGCTCCCGGGGCTGTGAGCAAAGCCAACACAACAACAGGCAGTTCCTCCTCGAAGACAAGGACAGATGACGAGCTCTGCTTCTCTGCCTTCCTTGGCCATGAGTAACCAGTAACATTTGGTCTGCAGCTCTGCCCTTCTGCCACAGCCTGAAGGTCTCTGGGCACGGCTGCTGCTGGCATGGGGATGCAGGCATGGCAGATGTGGTGGGGGAAGAAGGCTCCAAGTTTTTGCTGTGACTCCCACCTGCCTTTGGAAAGATCAAAACTGCCCCATTTCTTCTCTTGATGCATGAAAGGCGTAACCAAGAGGGCTCTTCCTGGCCACTAACTCTGGCTCTTCCTGTGCCCTGTCCCAGCAGATATGGGACTTTGTCCTCTCCCACTTTCCCATGTTGGCCATGATCATTCTCACTATAGGATCCAGGATCCTCTTCTGTCTAAAACATTGAATGACCAGCCATGTGCCACTGCTGACCCTCTTCCCTCTCAGCACTCATTTCCTTCCTTCCTTTGCATCTGTTTTCTCTCCATTCATGTGCCTGGAAGGCTCTGAAAATGCCTGATGCCATTTACAGCCGGTCTGAAGGTGCCCCGTCTGAGTGCCTCTGCTCTGCCCAAGCTTGTCTGCACTCACCTCCCCTGTTTGCTGGCCAGTCCCGCTGCTAAGGTTTCTCTGGCAGTGCCCCACGGAGTCGCCTACTTCCTGCAATCACCCCCATGCTGGAGAAAGAGCACGGTTCTTCTCATGTTATGAAGGACAAGGACAAACTTGCAGAGAGGACTGGAAGTCACTCCGCCAACGGGGCCATTAGCAGAGAGGCTGTAGGCAGTGGCAAGGCCTGGACTTTGAATGTTTCACAGTCAGCTTCTGTTCTCCCCTCCTCCACTCCAGTCTTGCCCCATAGCTAGAAAACATACCTTGCCATTAATCAAGTGCAGAATATGGTTGTAAAGAAAACGAGAAAGAAAACCCTTGTTGGAAAGAAGTGGCCAGAGAGATCCTCGCCCTTGAAAAATTTGAAAATTCCTTTTTTAAAGACAAGTTGTAGTGCAGTTGTTTAAGACACCTCAGACTTGAGGATCAAACTTCAGGATACATTATTCCGCAGGCCTTTCTCATGCCAGGTTATCTTGTGCCGCACACCTCAAGACCAGGGAAGGAGAGAGCAAAAGCACTGGCTATCCTTGGCTTGTTTTCAGATGTCCAGGTGTGGAGTGCCTTTTTTATCCTTTAATTGACCCTTTTTTTGAGTAAATTTTTTATATCTCCTAGTATTGCAGCAGGTGACTTTGTTGCATCTGCAGCACTGATTATTTTCAGTCAGGAATACCTGCTTCTTTTATAAATTCCCCATAGTAGCAGCATTTACATCAGCAACAAGAAGCTGGTGGTGCCACAGAGACAATTTCCCCGGTGTCTTAGGGATGTGTTGGTATGGTACTTGTTGTGCCTGAAACAAGCTTAAAGACAGTGAGGGACGGATGTGTCTCTCCCCTTGTCTCCACTGGAAACCACCTCTGGAATGTGTGGGTAGGACAAGATTGAAAGAAGAGTGTGTTTTAACCATTCCTTGAGCCAAAGCGTGTCATGTCCTGACTTTCTGTGAAATCCTGCAACGAGCTGGGTCACTTTTTTTTAACAGTTTTCGTTGGAATGCATTTTCCTATGGAAACCAGACAACACACTTCCCTGTGACACATGTGCTCTTCCTTTCTCTTCCCTCTCGTCCCATGGAGATCCAGGGGAAACTGACTTCTGCCGAGACCTGTAGGATACATACTTCACATCCAGCAGACCATCTTGCAGTGTGGAAATCAAGAGGAAAAGTGGGGGACATTGAATACCGGTCACGGCCAGAAAGCACTTTTGCTGCCTTCCCAGGGTCCCGAGTGGGTAGATGCCCCATGGGAAGATCCCAGAGGAGGGCCTGTCTCCAGCTGGGCAGAAAGGTGAGCAGACTGCTCAGGTTGGATCCAGAACCTGCGTGCTCTCAGACAGCCGTGCAAAGCAAGGTGTGGAAAACACGGGCCGTCGGGCTCTGCATGGGCAGACAGCTGTGGGAGTTGGGGTTCGGGCTGCGATGAGCTCAAGAGCTTTCGTGCCCTCCCCACCCAGGAAGGGCAAACGCAGCTGGACTGTGGGGCACTGGCTGTCTCTCCCGTACTCCCCCTTGGGTCGGCGCAAGAGAAAGCTCCAGGACGCTCTGCTCTTCCAGAAACATTCCCCCTCACCCTCCCTTACAGTCTGGGGGACAGTGATCCCTGCTTCCCCCCTAAACTACTGTCAGACCACATGCAAACCTGAGCTGGAGGCAGGAGCTGCCCGTCAGGGCCAGTTGCCTTCCAGGCAGGTTCCTGCCCTCCTGCTCAGCCAGGGCTGCTCTACAGCCTCCCCCCTCATCCAGCTGTGTGCCCTTGTCCAGCCAGGAGACGCCAGGCCAACACGCAGCACAAAAGGCCCCGCGTCCCGCATGGCACTGCAAAAGCTTTTATTGCACCTGTAGAGCACAGTGCCTTGCCCGTGTAGCAGCGCGTGCCTTGCCCGGGTGGTGTGGGGCAAGAGCTTCTGCTCCCTTCTCACTTCACAGCAGGAAAGGCACGGGCAGGCGCAGCCCTGTGCTTGGGGCGTCTCTTCTTACTGGTGGTCGTCCTCTTTCTGGAGGGTGAGCCCACGCGCTGGCTGCGGGGGACAGTCCCGCCGCGGCGCCAGTGCACGCCGCCTCGTAGGAGCCGCTTGAGCGCGGAGCTCTCCCGCACGGCCGTCTGCAAGTGCGATGGAGAAATGCACTGCTGCTTGCTCCTCTTGGAAGCCCTGCCGGCCACGTCCATGGCCTGGCGCGTCACCCACTGCAGCACCGCAGCCAGGAAGACGGGGGCCTGGGCTCCAACGCGCTCCGCAAAGCGGCCGCTGCGCAGCTGCCGTTCCACGCGGCTGACGGGGAAGAGCAGCCCGGCCCGGGAGGAGCGGGAGCAGCGGCTCTTCCTGGGCTTTGCTTCGCTGCCTTCGGAGGGGCCCCCGGAGCCCGTCTCTTCGGTCTCCATCTCCTGCTCGGGCACCGTGCAGACCTCCTCTGCTCCCGACATGCCACTCGCAGCTCTCTCCGGTGTCTCTGCGCCGCGCCTGTCCGTGCCCGCCTGTCCTGGCCCTCCTTGCTGGCCCTGTCCGGTGGCTCCTGTCGCTGGGCTGGGGTTGCCTGAGCTCATCCCCGCCGGCCCGGCCAAGCCCTGCCTACGGCCGACCCTGCTGTGGCCGAGCCCCTCAGAAGCAGGGCTCCGGCTCCGGCTCTCTCCTGCGTGGACTGGGGCTCTTTGGTCCTGGGCAGCGGGAGCACACGCTCTACTTGGGTGGTGTGGACCAATAGGGAAGGACCTCCTCTGTGACCTCACCGCTCTGCTTGTGACATCATCTGCACTGGCCCTGCCCCGAGTGGATGAGCTCAGGGAGCAGCTTTGCTTCGCAGCTCCGCTCCCGTTTTCCGTGGCAGAGGCTTTCCCAGCGCTTGGCCCAGGGAGGATCCGCCACAAGGCCGTGCGCTCTCCTCTCCTCTGCCTTCCGCTCCCCGTCCCTGCCCTGCGACAGCTCTGCCTTCAGCCCTTGCCTCTCCCCTTCAGCCCAAACCCGCATGGCTGCTCCTGGGGAGAGGACTTCCTTCCCTTCACCCTTCCCCATGTTGTGGGATCCCAGAGCCACAGGTTGCCCAGACATGGGTCGAGTTGGGTCCTGTCTGTCAAGGCCTATCAGTATAGAAGGGTCATTAGTATGGGTCTCCTTCAGCCCAGCTGGTGATGGCCTCTCCTCAAAGAACACAGCTCCTGCAGCTTCATCAGTCCTATGTCACAGAGTTCCCCTCAGACCCCAAGTTAGCTCCACATCCATTTATGCTGCATTCAAGCTGAGACTGTTGGAGAGCACAGCTGGGCTTGTGACTCTTCTCCTCGTGGACGCTTGGTGTGAAGTTAGGAACGCCTGTTCATGTGGAGTTTACCAGTTCTCTGAGCGCAGGGAAACAGACTGGCTCTCTCACACCCTTCCACTCTGTGGTGGTAGGCTAGACTCCCTAAAGCTGAAGCACAGCCAGAGAAAAGGACAAGAGTGACTGTGACTTGCTCTTGCTATTTTGATTTGCTCTCTTTGTCTTGGTGGGAGAGACACAAAGCTGTTGTTAAGTCGAGCCAGGGAGCTGCTCTGTCTCTGATTGCCCTCTGTGGGAAAGCATCTGCCCTAGCTACTCCACACAGCAAAACATCATCCTACCTCGTGGCCGGCCTGGCTGCGCACACCCAGAGCAGAGCATGAGGGAGCAGTATGTATCTCAATGATGGGGATCCAGCATCTTTCGAGGGGCTGGGTCTTCTACTGCTCATGTCCGAAGCTTGCTTCCACTTGTCTCCTCCAAGGCCTTCCAACCCAGTCACACTCAGCAAGAATGGAAGTGAACACCAAGATACTCGGTGCCCATGCAAGTACCTCTTTCCCATCTGACAATGGTGCTGCTTGAATCTTGTGTTCTCCCTTCCTGCACACACATAATCGCAGTCCTGCTGAAACCACCTCCTTTCTAACCACATTGCAAACCACATCAGAATAACTTGCTGAGACGAGAATAACTTGCGGAGAGCACACACTTTCACTAGCTGCTCCAAGGACCCCTCAAGATTTTGCCCATTCCTTTTTAAAGACTGCTGCACAACCTAGCCCCGACTCATTGGGATAAGTGACAGGCATCACTATGAGGAAGCTTCTCTTTAATACACTTTGCTTTTCAAATTATCTGTGATCTTAAGCCCTCCTGAGCCGAAGTCTTTGACAGCATGTCACCCTTTGGCCAGAGAATGTGAGCGTGTTCTCCCCCCACTGTCATGTTCCCCTGGACTCCCTGTGGCTCACCCAAGCCAAGAGCACAAGATGTGGGTGCCTTTCTTTGCAGACCTTCCTTCAAATCACAGGGCGTGATTGCCATCGCAGGCCAGGACTGCAGGAGCTTCGTCTTTCACAGTTCCACAAAGGCCAGGTCCACAAGGGCAGCTAAGCATCCACATGGCAGGTAACTTTTGTTATGCTATGCAACCAAGTGCTTTTTCCCATCTTCACCTGCCTGCGGTCAAATGAGGTTTTCTCAGCGGCAATCTCTGTCTGGTTTGGTCCTTGGGGAAAGCTTCTGGGGTTTGGAGTTAGAGGAAGGATTTTATAGTGGGTGAATCACTTCATCCATAAGACGGCAAGGGAAGCACAGCTGAAGAGCGCAAAAGGAAATGGAAGATCAGGAGAAAGTGGAACTTCCAGGGAACAGCAGTTGATGGAGGAGTGGATGGAAGAACGCATGAGGAAATGGCTGGCAAGGGAACTGCATCTGAGCTAGGTAACGGGTGAAATCCCAGCTTTTATCTGACACCGATCGGACAACAAACGCTACAGCAGCGGGTGGTGGTGCCTGGCCTGCCGTGCAGGCGATGCGCTGCCAGAGCCTGAGCCGAGCACATAGGCCTCATCACCCCACTCAGAACTTGGGGTAAGTCACGGCCCCGGTCAGAACTTGGAGCCTGCGGGCCGAGGCTCTGCCTGCCCAAACGGCTCAGGAGAGGGTCCCATGGTGCCCAGTGAGGCGCCGCACGGGGCGTCATTAAGGTGTCAGCCTTTGAACGATAACAAGTCTGACGGGGCTGCTGCAAGTGGCACGGGTGATTCCCAGTGCTGCTGTTGTGCTGCGAAACAGGCCACAGTGGGGGTTGTTAAAAGTTAAGGCTTCTTGTTTTGCAAAGCAGTTACACGTCTGTTGGTGACAGTGTTAGGGACTGGCCATGCAGGGCCCCCAGGCAATGCTTGGTGAAGCTCCCGGGGCTGTGAGCAAAGCCAACACAACAACAGGCAGTTCCTCCTCGAAGACAAGGACAGATGACGAGCTCTGCTTCTCTGCCTTCCTTGGCCATGAGTAACCAGTAACATTTGGTCTGCAGCTCTGCCCTTCTGCCACAGCCTGAAGGTCTCTGGGCACGGCTGCTGCTGGCATGGGGATGCAGGCATGGCAGATGTGGTGGGGGAAGAAGGCTCCAAGTTTTTGCTGTGACTCCCACCTGCCTTTGGAAAGATCAAAACTGCCCCATTTCTTCTCTTTATGCATGAAAGGCGTAACCAAGAGGGCTCTTCCTGGCCACTAACTCTGGCTCTTCCTGTGCCCTGTCCCAGCAGATATGGGACTTTGTCCTCTCCCACTTTCCCATGTTGGCCATGATCATTCTCACTATAGGATCCAGGATCCTCTTCTGTCTAAAACATTGAATGACCAGCCATGTGCCACTGCTGACCCTCTTCCCTCTCAGCACTCATTTCCTTCCTTCCTTTGCATCTGTTTTCTCTCCATTCATGTGCCTGGAAGGCTCTGAAAATGCCTGATGCCATTTACAGCCGGTCTGAAGGTGCCCCGTCTGAGTGCCTCTGCTCTGCCCAAGCTTGTCTGCACTCACCTCCCCTGTTTGCTGGCCAGTCCCACTGCTAAGGTTTCTCTGGCAGTGCCCCACGGAGTCGCCTACTTCCTGCAATCACCCCCATGCTGGAGAAAGAGCACGGTTCTTCTCATGTTATGAAGGACAAGGACAAACTTGCAGAGAGGACTGGAAGTCACTCCGCCAACGGGGCCATTAGCAGAGAGGCTGTAGGCAGTGGCAAGGCCTGGACTTTGAATGTTTCACAGTCAGCTTCTGTTCTCCCCTCCTCCACTCCAGTCTTGCCCCATAGCTAGAAAACATACCTTGCCATTAATCAAGTGCAGAATATGGTTGTAAAGAAAACGAGAAAGAAAACCCTTGTTGGAAAGAAGTGGCCAGAGAGATCCTCGCCCTTGAAAAATTTGAAAATTCCTTTTTTAAAGACAAGTTGTAGTGCAGTTGTTTAAGACACCTCAGACTTGAGGATCAAACTTCAGGATACATTATTCCGCAGGCCTTTCTCATGCCAGGTTATCTTGTGCCGCACACCTCAAGACCAGGGAAGGAGAGAGCAAAAGCACTGGCTATCCTTGGCTTGTTTTCAGATGTCCAGGTGTGGAGTGCCTTTTTTATCCTTTAATTGACCCTTTTTTTGAGTAAATTTTTTATATCTCCTAGTATTGCAGCAGGTGACTTTGTTGCATCTGCAGCACTGATTATTTTCAGTCAGGAATACCTGCTTCTTTTATAAATTCCCCATAGTAGCAGCATTTACATCAGCAACAAGAAGCTGGTGGTGCCACAGAGACAATTTCCCCGGTGTCTTAGGGATGTGTTGGTATGGTACTTGTTGTGCCTGAAACAAGCTTAAAGACAGTGAGGGACGGATGTGTCTCTCCCCTTGTCTCCACTGGAAACCACCTCTGGAATGTATGGGTAGGACAAGATTGAAAGAAGAGTGTGTTTTAACCATTCCTTGAGCCAAAGCGTGTCATGTCCTGACTTTCTGTGAAATCCTGCAACGAGCTGGGTCACTTTTTTTTAACAGTTTTCGTTGGAATGCATTTTCCTATGGAAACCAGACAACACACTTCCCTGTGACACATGTGCTCTTCCTTTCTCTTCCCTCTCGTCCCATGGAGATCCAGGGGAAACTGACTTCTGCCGAGACCTGTAGGATACATACTTCACATCCAGCAGACCATCTTGCAGTGTGGAAATCAAGAGGAAAAGTGGGGGACATTGAATACCGGTCACGGCCAGAAAGCACTTTTGCTGCCTTCCCAGGGTCCCGAGTGGGTAGATGCCCCATGGGAAGATCCCAGAGGAGGGCCTGTCTCCAGCTGGGCAGAAAGGTGAGCAGACTGCTCAGGTTGGATCCAGAACCTGCGTGCTCTCAGACAGCCATGCAAAGCAAGGTGTGGAAAACACGGGCCGTCGGGCTCTGCATGGGCAGACAGCTGTGGGAGTTGGGGTTCGGGCTGCGATGAGCTCAAGAGCTTTCGTGCCCTCCCCACCCAGGAAGGGCAAACGCAGCTGGACTGTGGGGCACTGGCTGTCTCTCCCGTACTCCCCCTTGGGTCGGCGCAAGAGAAAGCTCCAGGACGCTCTGCTCTTCCAGAAACATTCCCCCTCACCCTCCCTTACAGTCTGGGGGACAGTGATCCCTGCTTCCCCCCTAAACTACTGTCAGACCACATGCAAACCTGAGCTGGAGGCAGGAGCTGCCCGTCAGGGCCAGTTGCCCTCCAGGCAGGTTCCTGCCCTCCTGCTCAGCCAGGGCTGCTCTACAGCCTCCCCCCTCATCCAGCTGTGTGCCCTTGTCCAGCCAGGAGACGCCAGGCCAACACGCAGCACAAAAGGCCCCGCGTCCCGCATGGCACTGCAAAAGCTTTTATTGCACCTGTAGAGCACAGTGCCTTGCCCGTGTAGCAGTGCGTGCCTTGCCCGGGTGGTGTGGGGCAAGAGCTTCTGCTCCCTTCTCACTTCACAGCAGGAAAGGCACGGGCAGGCGCAGCCCTGTGCTTGGGGCGTCTCTTCTTACTGGTGGTCGTCCTCTTTCCGGAGGGTGAGCCCACGCGCTGGCTGCGGGGGACAGTCCCGCCGCGGCGCCAGTGCACGCCGCCTCGTAGGAGCCGCTTGAGCGCGGAGCTCTCCCGCACGGCCGTCTGCAAGTGCGATGGAGAAATGCACTGCTGCTTGCTCCTCTTGGAAGCCCTGCCGGCCACGTCCATGGCCTGGCGCGTCACCCACTGCAGCACCGCAGCCAGGAAGACGGGGGCCTGGGCTCCAACGCGCTCCGCAAAGCGGCCGCTGCGCAGCTGCCGTTCCACGCGGCTGACGGGGAAGAGCAGCCCGGCCCGGGAGGAGCGGGAGCAGTGGCTCTTCCTGGGCTTTGCTTCGCTGCCTTCGGAGGGGCCCCCGGAGCCCGTCTCTTCGGTCTCCATCTCCTGCTCGGGCACCGTGCAGACCTCCTCTGCTCCCGACATGCCACTCGCAGCTCGCTCCGGTGTCTCTGCGCCGCGCCTGTCCGTGCCCGCCTGTCCTGGCCCTCCTTGCTGGCCCTGTCCGGTGGCTCCTGTCGCTGGGCTGGGGTTGCCTGAGCTCATCCCCGCCGGCCCGGCCAAGCCCTGCCTACGGCCGACCCTGCTGTGGCCGAGCCCCTCGGAAGCAGGGCTCCGGCTCCGGCTCTCTCCTGCGTGGACTGGGGCTCTTTGGTCCTGGGCAGCGGGAGCACACGCTCTACTTGGGTGGTGTGGACCAATAGGGAAGGACCTCCTCTGTGACCTCACCGCTCTGCTTGTGACATCATCTGCACTGGCCCTGCCCCGAGTGGATGAGCTCAGGGAGCAGCTTTGCTTCGCAGCTCCGCTCCCGTTTTCCGTGGCAGAGGCTTTCCCAGCGCTTGGCCCAGGGAGGATCCGCCACAAGGCCGTGCGCTCTCCTCTCCTCTGCCTTCCGCTCCCCGTCCCTGCCCTGCGACAGCTCTGCCTTCAGCCCTTGCCTCTCCCCTTCAGCCCAAACCCGCATGGCTGCTCCTGGGGAGAGGACTTCCTTCCCTTCACCCTTCCCCATGTTGTGGGATCCCAGAGCCACAGGTTGCCCAGACATGGGTCGAGTTGGGTCCTGTCTGTCAAGGCCTATCAGTATAGAAGGGTCATTAGTATGGGTCTCCTTCAGCCCAGCTGGTGATGGCCTCTCCTCAAAGAACACAGCTCCTGCAGCTTCATCAGTCCTATGTCACAGAGTTCCCCTCAGACCCCAAGTTAGCTCCACATCCATTTATGCTGCATTCAAGCTGAGACTGTTGGAGAGCACAGCTGGGCTTGTGACTCTTCTCCTCGTGGACGCTTGGTGTGAAGTTAGGAACGCCTGTTCATGTGGAGTTTACCAGTTCTCTGAGCGCAGGGAAACAGACTGGCTCTCTCACACCCTTCCACTCTGTGGTGGTAGGCTAGACTCCCTAAAGCTGAAGCACAGCCAGAGAAAAGGACAAGAGTGACTGTGACTTGCTCTTGCTATTTTGATTTGCTCTCTTTGTCTTGGTGGGAGAGACACAAAGCTGTTGTTAAGTCGAGCCAGGGAGCTGCTCTGTCTCTGATTGCCCTCTGTGGGAAAGCATCTGCCCTAGCTACTCCACACAGCAAAACATCATCCTACCTCGTGGCCGGCCTGGCTGCGCACACCCAGAGCAGAGCATGAGGGAGCAGTATGTATCTCAATGATGGGGATCCAGCATCTTTCGAGGGGCTGGGTCTTCTACTGCTCATGTCCGAAGCTTGCTTCCACTTGTCTCCTCCAAGGCCTTCCAACCCAGTCACACTCAGCAAGAATGGAAGTGAACACCAAGATACTCGGTGCCCATGCAAGTACCTCTTTCCCATCTGACAATGGTGCTGCTTGAATCTTGTGTTCTCCCTTCCTGCACACACATAATCGCAGTCCTGCTGAAACCACCTCCTTTCTAACCACATTGCAAACCACATCAGAATAACTTGCTGAGACGAGAATAACTTGCGGAGAGCACACACTTTCACTAGCTGCTCCAAGGACCCCTCAAGATTTTGCCCATTCCTTTTTAAAGACTGCTGCACAACCTAGCCCCGACTCATTGGGATAAGTGACAGGCATCACTATGAGGAAGCTTCTCTTTAATACACTTTGCTTTTCAAATTATCTGTGATCTTAAGCCCTCCTGAGCCGAAGTCTTTGACAGCATGTCACCCTTTGGCCAGAGAATGTGAGCGTGTTCTCCCCCCACTGTGATGTTCCCCTGGACTCCCTGTGGCTCACCCAAGCCAAGAGCACAAGATGTGGGTGCCTTTCTTTGCAGACCTTCCTTCAAATCACAGGGCGTGATTGCCATCGCAGGCCAGGACTGCAGGAGCTTCGTCTTTCACAGTTCCACAAAGGCCAGGTCCACAAGGGCAGCTAAGCATCCACATGGCAGGTAACTTTTGTTATGCTATGCAACCAAGTGCTTTTTCCCATCTTCACCTGCCTGCGGTCAAATGAGGTTTTCTCAGCGGCAATCTCTGTCTGGTTTGGTCCTTGGGGAAAGCTTCTGGGGTTTGGAGTTAGAGGAAGGATTTTATAGTGGGTGAATCACTTCATCCATAAGACGGCAAGGGAAGCACAGCTGAAGAGCGCAAAAGGAAATGGAAGATCAGGAGAAAGTGGAACTTCCAGGGAACAGCAGTTGATGGAGGAGTGGATGGAAGAACGCATGAGGAAATGGCTGGCAAGGGAACTGCATCTGAGCTAGGTAACGGGTGAAATCCCAGCTTTTATCTGACACCGATCGGACAACAAACGCTACAGCAGCGGGTGGTGGTGCCTGGCCTGCCGTGCAGGCGATGCGCTGCCAGAGCCTGAGCCGAGCACATAGGCCTCATCACCCCACTCAGAACTTGGGGTAAGTCACGGCCCCAGTCAGAACTTGGAGCCTGCGGGCCGAGGCTCTGCCTGCCCAAACGGCTCAGGAGAGGGTCCCATGGTGCCCAGTGAGGCGCCGCACGGGGCGTCATTAAGGTGTCAGCCTTTGAACGATAACAAGTCTGACGGGGCTGCTGCAAGTGGCACGGGTGATTCCCAGTGCTGCTGTTGTGCTGCGAGACAGGCCACAGTGGGGGTTGTTAAAAGTTAAGGCTTCTTGTTTTGCAAAGCAGTTACACGTCTGTTGGTGACAGTGTTAGGGACTGGCCATGCAGGGCCCCCAGGCAATGCTTGGTGAAGCTCCCGGGGCTGTGAGCAAAGCCAACACAACAACAGGCAGTTCCTCCTCGAAGACAAGGACAGATGACGAGCTCTGCTTCTCTGCCTTCCTTGGCCATGAGTAACCAGTAACATTTGGTCTGCAGCTCTGCCCTTCTGCCACAGCCTGAAGGTCTCTGGGCACGGCTGCTGCTGGCATGGGGATGCAGGCATGGCAGATGTGGTGGGGGAAGAAGGCTCCAAGTTTTTGCTGTGACTCCCACCTGCCTTTGGAAAGATCAAAACTGCCCCATTTCTTCTCTTGATGCATGAAAGGCGTAACCAAGAGGGCTCTTCCTGGCCACTAACTCTGGCTCTTCCTGTGCCCTGTCCCAGCAGATATGGGACTTTGTCCTCTCCCACTTTCCCATGTTGGCCATGATCATTCTCACTATAGGATCCAGGATCCTCTTCTGTCTAAAACATTGAATGACCAGCCATGTGCCACTGCTGACCCTCTTCCCTCTCAGCACTCATTTCCTTCCTTCCTTTGCATCTGTTTTCTCTCCATTCATGTGCCTGGAAGGCTCTGAAAATGCCTGATGCCATTTACAGCCGGTCTGAAGGTGCCCCGTCTGAGTGCCTCTGCTCTGCCCAAGCTTGTCCGCACTCACCTCCCCTGTTTGCTGGCCAGTCCCGCTGCTAAGGTTTCTCTGGCAGTGCCCCACGGAGTCGCCTACTTCCTGCAATCACCCCCATGCTGGAGAAAGAGCACGGTTTTTCTCATGTTATGAAGGACAAGGACAAACTTGCAGAGAGGACTGGAAGTCACTCCGCCAACGGGGCCATTAGCAGAGAGGCTGTAGGCAGTGGCAAGGCCTGGACTTTGAATGTTTCACAGTCAGCTTCTGTTCTCCCCTCCTCCACTCCAGTCTTGCCCCATAGCTAGAAAACATACCTTGCCATTAATCAAGTGCAGAATATGGTTGTAAAGAAAACGAGAAAGAAAACCCTTGTTGGAAAGAAGTGGCCAGAGAGATCCTCGCCCTTGAAAAATTTGAAAATTCCTTTTTTAAAGACAAGTTGTAGTGCAGTTGTTTAAGACACCTCAGACTTGAGGATCAAACTTCAGGATACATTATTCCGCAGGCCTTTCTCATGCCAGGTTATCTTGTGCCGCACACCTCAAGACCAGGGAAGGAGAGAGCAAAAGCACTGGTTATCCTTGGCTTGTTTTCAGATGTCCAGGTGTGGAGTGCCTTTTTTATCCTTTAATTGACCCTTTTTTTGAGTAAATTTTTTATATCTCCTAGTATTGCAGCAGGTGACTTTGTTGCATCTGCAGCACTGATTATTTTCAGTCAGGAATACCTGCTTCTTTTATAAATTCCCCATAGTAGCAGCATTTACATCAGCAACAAGAAGCTGGTGGTGCCACAGAGACAATTTCCCCGGTGTCTTAGGGATGTGTTGGTATGGTACTTGTTGTGCCTGAAACAAGCTTAAAGACAGTGAGGGACGGATGTGTCTCTCCCCTTGTCTCCACTGGAAACCACCTCTGGAATGTACGGGTAGGACAAGATTGAAAGAAGAGTGTGTTTTAACCATTCCTTGAGCCAAAGCGTGTCATGTCCTGACTTTCTGTGAAATCCTGCAACGAGCTGGGTCACTTCTTTTTAACAGTTTTCGTTGGAATGCATTTTCCTACGGAAACCAGACAACACACTTCCCTGTGACACATGTGCTCTTCCTTTCTCTTCCCTCTCGTCCCATGGAGATCCAGGGGAAACTGACTTCTGCCGAGACCTGTAGGATACATACTTCACATCCAGCAGACCATCTTGCAGTGTGGAAATCAAGAGGAAAAGTGGGGGACATTGAATACCGGTCACGGCCAGAAAGCACTTTTGCTGCCTTCCCAGGGTCCCGAGTGGGTAGATGCCCCATGGGAAGATCCCAGAGGAGGGCCTGTCTCCAGCTGGGCAGAAAGGTGAGCAGACTGCTCAGGTTGGATCCAGAACCTGCGTGCTCTCAGACAGCCATGCAAAGCAAGGTGTGGAAAACACGGGCCGTCGGGCTCTGCATGGGCAGACAGCTGTGGGAGTTGGGGTTCGGGCTGCGATGAGCTCAAGAGCTTTCGTGCCCTCCCCACCCAGGAAGGGCAAACGCAGCTGGACTGTGGGGCACTGGCTGTCTCTCCCGTACTCCCCCTTGGGTCGGCGCAAGAGAAAGCTCCAGGACGCTCTGCTCTTCCAGAAACATTCCCCCTCACCCTCCCTTACAGTCTGGGGGACAGTGATCCCTGCTTCCCCCCTAAACTACTGTCAGACCACATGCAAACCTGAGCTGGAGGCAGGAGCTGCCCGTCAGGGCCAGTTGCCCTCCAGGCAGGTTCCTGCCCTCCTGCTCAGCCAGGGCTGCTCTACAGCCTCCCCCCTCATCCAGCTGTGTGCCCTTGTCCAGCCAGGAGACGCCAGGCCAACACGCAGCACAAAAGGCCCCGCGTCCCGCATGGCACTGCAAAAGCTTTTATTGCACCTGTAGAGCACAGTGCCTTGCCCGTGTAGCAGGGCGTGCCTTGCCCGGGTGGTGTGGGGCAAGAGCTTCTGCTCCCTTCTCACTTCACAGCAGGAAAGGCACGGGCAGGCGCAGCCCTGTGCTTGGGGCGTCTCTTCTTACTGGTGGTCGTCCTCTTTCTGGAGGGTGAGCCCACGCGCTGGCTGCGGCGGACAGTCCCGCCGCGGCGCCAGTGCACGCCGCCTCGTAGGAGCCGCTTGAGCGCGGAGCTCTCCCGCACGGCCGTCTGCAAGTGCGATGGAGAAATGCACTGCTGCTTGCTCCTCTTGGAAGCCCTGCCGGCCACGTCCATGGCCTGGCGCGTCACCCACTGCAGCACCGCAGCCAGGAAGACGGGGGCCTGGGCTCCAACGCGCTCCGCAAAGCGGCCGCTGCGCAGCTGCCGGTCCACGCGGCTGACGGGGAAGAGCAGCCCGGCCCGGGAGGAGCGGGAGCAGCGGCTCTTCCTGGGCTTTGCTTCGCTGCCTTCGGAGGGGCCCCCGGAGCCCGTCTCTTCGGTCTCCATCTCCTGCTCGGGCACCGTGCAGACCTCCTCTGCTCCCGACATGCCACTCGCAGCTCTCTCCGGTGTCTCTGCGCCGCGCCTGTCTGTGCCCACCTGTCCTGGCCCTCCTTGCTGGCCCTGTCCGGTGGCTCCTGTCGCTGGGCTGGGGTTGCCTGAGCTCATCCCCGCCGGCCCGGCCAAGCCCTGCCTACGGCCGACCCTGCTGTGGCCGAGCCCCTCGGAAGCAGGGCTCCGGCTCCGGCTCTCTCCTGCGTGGACTGGGGCTCTTTGGTCCTGGGCAGCGGGAGCACGCGCTCTACTTGGGTGGTGTGGACCAATAGGGAAGGACCTCCTCTGTGACCTCACCGCTCTGCTTGTGACATCATCTGCACTGGCCCTGCCCCGAGTGGATGAGCTCAGGGAGCAGCTTTGCTTCGCAGCTCCGCTCCCGTTTTCCGTGGCAGAGGCTTTCCCAGCGCTTGGCCCAGGGAGGAAGAATGTTTAAAAACAAACATTTGGTTTAAGGGAACAATACATTTCCTTTCCAGAATATATCAGCGTCAGTTTTGTTCTTATTTCCTTTTATTTTCATGGAAACTTCCTCATTTTTAGTTTTGTGTATAGACCTTCATGTCACAAGGTTATTAGACACACATCTTAAACTCCTCTGTAGTCTTAGTTGGGCAGCACGTAAGAACCTGCAATGACTTATTATTATTACTTTTAGAATTATTCTCATACAAAGGACTGTTTGAAAGCATGAAATATTTTCAGTCCTTTTAGCGTTTCAAGGTACAACAGTGTATCTGGGAAAAGATCAGCTTTTCTAATGGGTGAAGCTGTGATACCATACTTCATTCCTTTGTCTTATGATCATTCTTTCCAGAAGAATTTTTTTACAAAAATGAAAAAAGGAAATAAAATTGTCGCAACAGAATTAATCCTGCTCAATTTTAACAGTTTTCTGGATGCCCAGCTTGTGCTCTTCCTAGTGTTTTCCATCATATACTTGCTTACACTTGCCAGTAATGTCAACATTATGGTAATGGTAAGGATTGACTCTACTGTCCCATTTATTTCTTTTTTCCCTTCCTTCATTTTCATAGATCTGTTATTTGTCATTGTCCCTAGTATGCTGGCAAATTTCTTAAAAGAAATAAGGACCATATAATTTATTGCTTGTCTTGTACAGACGTTTTTCTTCATTGGTTCTTCACACTCAGTTTTTTTCCTGCTAGTACGAATGGGTTATAATTGCTGCTTTGCAATACGTAAGTCGTCAAACCCTCTCATGGACCCCAAAGCCTGCACTCATCTGGTGGCCTTTTCAGCGCTGATTTGAGTTGTACTGTCTCTGAGATAATTAATCTAAGTTTCTATGACTGTAAGATTAACGTCTTCTTTTGTGACATGGCACTTGTGATGTGGCTTGCATGAACAGCAATGGAGCTGAAATTTTTATGTTCAGTCTTAGCATGTTGCTTACATTTGTCTCATTACTATCGATGCTGATTTCTTATGGCTACATCATAAAGAAAATTCCCTCTATTGAAGAGAAGCAGAAAACTTTTCCTAAGTGCTTTTCTCATCTTGTTGTTGTTGCTGTGCACTTTGAATGTGCTTCCATGATATATGTGAAGCCCAAATCCAGATCTATCTTGGATGAAGACACTTTTCTTTCTGTTACTTGTACTGTAATGACTGCCTTGTTAAACTCTGTAGATTAAAATCTGAACAAGAAAGACTGTGCAGCTGGCTCTTAGGAAGACCCTTGCCAGAAAATAGTTTACTGCAAGCACATTCAGGGCTCAGTTAGAAAGCTAGTTTAACCACTTGAGAACTCCTGACCCAATCCAGTAGCTGACAGCGTCATGGAAAAAAAATGGTGTGGTGTACACTGCATCATGGGAGAATCTTGCCTATTCAGTGTTTTCTGTGAATGAGGTGCTCCTCGGGAATCATTCTCATGCAAGAACACCTTCAGTGAAAAGAGTCTTGTAGAAACATGATTTCAGAAACACATACAGGGAAGCAGCATTGCAACCCTTCTTCCTAGGCATCTGCTTGAGCACACTCTTAGTTCTGTTTACACCAGGCCATTTTTGTCTCATCTAGAATGCAGTCTTTCTAGGATGTCCACCTTTTTATGGTTGTTTTTAGGAAGTGATGAGGAGGACGGCAATATCATCAGGCCTGCAACAGGCATCAGTACGGTGATAATGGTATGCTTAATCCATCTGTCTCAGGTGTTCCCCTGCTGACCACTGAAAGCATTCTGCTCTCTCCAGATCTTCCTGACCGAAGAAGCTGTTTCTGATGTGGTCAGAGCATTATGTTTGCTTTATGGTCCTGATTAGGTTGTGGTAATCAAGGGCAGGTATTCCCAGTATGTACTCTTGGACAGCCCAGATCGTTATTTGCATACTTTATTATCCCATTCCTTGTCCCTCCACTGCAATATTCTCCCACATAAACAACCTGCCCCCTTTTTCTCACTGATCACAGTTTTACTACCTCTGATACCTAATTTGAGATTTATGATACTGTTCTCTAGGTAATTTTGGCCCTATATGTTATTACTTAAATAATCTAGCTATGGCTGATCTTTCAAAGTTCTTGCCACCAGTACCTCCTTCCAATTATCTGTGACGTGCAATGATTTCTCACATAGGCTGCCTCTTAACCAGGTGAGAAATCCGGCCATGCTGCATGGTGCTGTCTGTAACTTTTGTCAGCCCCTCACACTGTTACTTGCCATGCTGGGCAATTTCTCATGCCACAGCAGTAGTTTCTTATGCCTTGGTTGGTTAGTTTAACCTCAGGGCAGGGCACAGTCAGCAGAATACGTACACCTGCAGCCCTAGCAGTTGTCATCGGGGTATTTCAAACACAAACGCAGCCCCAAAGAACCACTCTTGGAAGAGGCAGCACAGCTCCAGGGCTGAGAGTTCACCATGTCTGCAGCCTAGGGAGGCAGCAAGGAAAAGGGTTTCTTAGGCTGCTCCCAAACCAATGTCACGTAATTCTTCCTGATTTCTTCCCGAAAACTGGATTTCCCTGTTTCTCCGTTGCACAAATTCTGCTGGTTTTGGTGTTCACCTTCACAGACTTGTCTGCTTTCACTGGAGATATCCGTATAGTGGTGATAATAAGGGTTGATTGTTCTCTTGATTTCTCCATGCACTTCCCCTCTACTCTCTCCTTCCCAGAGACATTGTATATCTTTTCCATTGTCCCCAGCATGCTAGTAAATTTGGTAAGAAAGCAAAAGGTCCTTTCCTGCATAGGACATGCTATCCAGATGTGGTTTTTCCCTTGGCTTTCAATGCATCAATTGCATGTACCTAGCATCAACGGGATATGATCGTTGTACCTCAGTCTGCAGGCCCTTGCAATTACCATGTCACCATAAGCCACAAGTTCTGCCATCTGCTGACAACTTTTTCAGCTTGGACTGGATTTCTGTTCTCAGTGACAGAGACATGCATTAATCATCTTTCTACAAGTAGAATAAAACTAATCACTTCCTACAATCTGGCATCACTTCTTATGCTTGTGCTGCCAGGAACTGTCTAGATGAACTGGTCATCTTTATCATTTCTGTTTTGGCTGCATTTAGCTGATTTTGCTCCTTCTGCTTGATTCTGCTTCTTACCTTCTAATTCTCAACAACATCCTGAAGATCCCTTCCGCTCAGAGAAGGCGAGAGCCTTCTCCATTTGTACATCCCACTTTAACATGCTTTAACCTGAGCAGAGCCACCAGCTCCCTCCACCAGGGTTTCCACAGGGCAGTGACCACCCCTATTGTTGGAGATTGAGGCCCACCAGGTCAGTCAACAGGAGAGACTGACAGACTGCCTAGGGGCATGGGAGTCATGGGAAAATTGGAAGAACGTTCTGAGACTGAGAGATTTTCCAGGATATTTAGGGGAAGGTGGAATTAACGTACTTTAGAGAGGAATAATAATGGAAAAAGAGAGGGAAAATGGGATAAAAAGGGCTGGTCACTTGTAAATAGGTTGCTGGTCAGTACACTT
Source organism: Opisthocomus hoazin (assembly GCF_030867145.1). Taxonomy (NCBI): domain Eukaryota; kingdom Metazoa; phylum Chordata; class Aves; order Opisthocomiformes; family Opisthocomidae; genus Opisthocomus; species Opisthocomus hoazin. The sequence continues at coordinate 150,094,128 of NC_134414.1, forward strand.
ATCTGCCCGTGCCTTGCGCCTGGTCACCGCAGTCTCTCCTGTGTTCTTATTAAACTCTTGTTCCTGACTGTTATCCTGGATGAGGGGCTCTCCATTCTGTGTGCACGTGTGTGCATGGAGGTCTGAGTGCTGGCCACTGCTGAGGGGCCCATAGGTCAAAAGGGGCCATGAGTCTGAGGTGACAGCAACTGGGGAAGCTGGAGCGTGTGCCTGTTGTGTGGATGTGGGTGTGTGCGTGTCTGTGTGTAGTCACTAACAAAATTCAACCTGGACGAGCCATCAAGAAGGATAAGAGATTTGACAGCCAGGTATTGGAGTGGCTGTAAGTCTGGACCGGATGTTGGAGAATATACAGGGTCAGATACTGGAGGAACCAAGAGGTCCAAACCAGCTTCTGGAGAGTCTGGTCAGCTACTGGGAAGGTCGGTAGGTCTGGACCAACTAATGGAGAAATCTGTTGTTTTTGTGTGTGTAAGCAGGAGACCAGGTGATACAGGAGCCAGTTACTGAATAGATTAAACATCTAAGGCCAGATACTAGAGGGATCCATAGGGTGTCTGTGCATGCATATATGTAGGTCTGGGTACAGCAACTGGAGTGGGACTGCAGATCATGAGGTCTTGTCTGTCTAGGTATGAGAAACTGTGGAGACCAGGCGATCCCGGGGCCAGCTACAATCAGTAGACTGGCAGACTTTTTTCAGCTGGGGCAGTGGTGGGTGTCACTTTTGTTCAGACAAAACTCTTGACTGACGGGGTGCTCTCTCCCACTGGGCGAGAGACAGTTGCTGTCTCCTGACCTTCCCCTTCATGCTTTGCTGCCTAAAACCTGCAAGCCATGCCCTAGGCACTGCATGGAATTACAAGGGCTTTTATTGTACCTTTAGACCATAGTGTCGGCTTGGCCAGAGCCTTGCACATGGGATAGTCCTTGCCTTGCCTTGCCTTGCCAGTGTACAGCAAGAGTTTCCACTTTCTTCACACATGAAGGTGACACTCCTATGTACAGTCCTTCTTATGGCTGGTTATGTCCTCATTTTGGCTGGGATAGAGTTAATTTTCCCCCCAGTAGCTGCTGTGTTTTGGATTCAGTATGAGAAGAATACTGATAACACTGAAGGTTTTGGTTTTTTGCTAAGAAATCAAGGACTTTTTTCATTTTGTCATATTTAGCTAATGAGTACAGGAGCCAGACATCTAGACCAAGCTGGCCAATGGAAATATTCCGTACCATAGATGCCATGCTCAATTTATAAATGAGGGTTGGCCAGGGGTCCAGGAACTCTCTCTTTTCTGGGAGTTAAACACTCTTCCCTGAGTTCAGTCTTTTTTTCCATGAGTTTGTTTCTTTTTCCATGAGTTTGTTTTATTCCCATGAGTTCCATGAAATGTGCAAGTTCCGCCATCACTGCGCAGAGACTGGCTCTGCAGGTGTCATCAGGTGGTGAGAAAAAATTGAATTGTGTATTGCTTGTTTTGTATATTCTGTTCTTCTTATTATTATTCCCTTTGTTGTCTTGTTAAACTGTCTTTATCTCTATCCACGAGTTTTACTTTTTTGTCCGTTCTCCTCCCCATCCCACTGGTGCAGGGAGGAGCGAATGAACCGCTGCATGGTCCTAGTTGCCAGCTGCCGGGTTAAACCACGGCAGTTTAGTATCCCTGTTCTCGAGAGAGGAGGCAATTGACTTCTTTCTTTGGTGTGCCCCTGCCTTGCCGATGGTGATGCCTGCCAGGAGTTTCGTAAGTTCAGAGTATCTTTTGACAGTCCAGACAATATGCAATGGAGAAATGTGCTGCTCTGAAATTTCCTCATCCTTGTCCGCAGTCTCATACGTCGAGTACTGGAGCACAGGAACCAGACACACAGGGGGTCCAGCCCCAGCACACGCTGCCCGTCTCCCTTTGCACTGCTGCCTGTCTTTGTGGCTCACAGGGGAGGCCAGCCCAGCCCTGGAGGAGCAGCTCATTTTGGTCTTCACTTGTTCCTCTTCCAAACAGTCTGCAAAAGGCAGTTTCATGTCCTGTCTCATTCTCAGGCATTTTGCAAGATAGTACTCTGTAATAGTACTTTCTTCGGCTTGTATTGATAATTCTCTATGGTTTTTTTGTCTTTCCTGACTTTCTTTGCTGGCATGACTGATTTGATAAAACATTTATTTTTTTAGAGGGTAGCTCAGTTCTCTCTACCTGGCATTCTTACCTACCTGTGAATTGCTTTCTTTGCTTACTTTCTGTCCCAGCCTTGTAAAATAGGTGTAAACAACTCTTGGTCACTGGAGACTTTTTTTGTGATCAAGTCTGTCTTTAAGTAAGGGAATGAATGGCCCTTTTGACTGGGTGGATGGAAACCAATGAGAAGCTGTAGCCTTCATTACTCAAACACAGGAGGCAGCTCACCCTTTTATAGTGTCATTGGCATAGACACACCCTCTGCTATGTACTTCTCTGATTCACGTGGTTCAGGGAAGTAAAATTCGCTTATAGGTTTACTAAGAATGTTACCTAGTAACCCACACTATTCTTGCAAAACACAAATTCTAATTTAAAGAGTGTTGAAGAATACAGCAAGAGACAGAAATTCAGTGCATGGCTCTAAGTGACCTTTTCTGGGAGTTTATATGAATGGATCCGATAGGTACTGATTGTTGTTGTTGGAGACAAAGCTATCAGAAAACTGCTAGGCAAGGAGAAAGAGAGTATGTGCTGAGAGGTACTATGCAAAAACCTCCCAAGAACTGATAAACTCTGGAGCCCGGGAGTTCTGCTGGAGCTGCAATACCTGGTCAGCCCTGAACACCAACAGCCTGCCAAATCTACACCACCAGCACACACTGGCACCTACAACATGCAGAGTAACCCGAACCACTGCAGAGCAAGGGCTGCTGTTTCCAACAAAGGCTGCAGGGTTGTGGATATACCTGATGAAACTAAGGGCTCCTGAGGGACTTTATGAACACCTGCCTAGAAGCCACCAGTGTGTCAATACACCCTTTTGGTGCTGAGTGTCCTGCTGTGCTTGGCTTTGCCACTGCTGCTCCGATCAGGTAGCTATGAACGAGTACGTCAACTGCACGAGGGGAGCAAGAGAATGTGTTTTGTGAATAGCCATCTGCTTTTAGTAATAACAGCTTGGGTCTACCAATAATAACTGTTAATTAATAAAAGGTGTTCCAAGCAACGTTGGCTGTGATCTTTGTCTCCCCCAAGTCTTTTTTTTTTTTTTTTAATGAGGGAAAAGGGAATTTACAACAGAGAAACTGATAAGAATAGCTGTTAAGGGCTGTAGAAACTCATTGTTCCTCTGAGAAGTATAACACCCTGAACCAGTTTCTTGACTTAAAAGACTCAGTGCTCAGACAACCAGAAATTTATCCTATTCTGCTGCTCTGAAATATGTGTCAAATATAACTCCTGTAGTTATTTTGCTCTCTGAACTGAATAACATAGAAGAGGTTTCTAACAAAATATGACACACTATAAATACTTGTGCACTGTGTGGTAACTTGTTTGGAGAAACACGAAGTCTTGAACAGTCAAAGTGAAGCAGAATTACAGACTAAGAAGGACCAAAAGAAAGAACAAAAACTAAAAAGGGGAAAGAGAAAAAACCAAAACAGATCAGCATTATCTAATAGAGAAGATGTATAATACAAACTAGTTCATTAACAAGTCGATCATCAGAGCTGGAAGCCCTCAAACTTTCCAGCCATTAAGAACCAGCTTTTGATCATAAGTGTTGGTTTGTCAGACTTGGCATCATTAGAGCTGTGGCTTCAAGCTTTTAGAACCTCGGAAAGTGGTAATGGGGTTTGATAATTTGTGACAAGGTTACTTTAAATCGCACCAGGGTCTGACACTAGCTGAACTGTCTGCTTGAACTGAAGAGCAGCAGGAAGCATGTTGTTGCTCTTCGGCAGTGTTCAGAACTACAGGGCCAGCCTTCACAGCAATGACTGAAACTCTGTCTCTCTACTGTTGGTTCTTTTCCATGCAATAGAATAAACCAGAAATAATAACCAGAAATAATGATGGCTCTATCCCCATGTCACTTTGTGGTGCCCTTATGGGGAGCGGGAAGCAGAAGAGCTGAGGGTGTCCTTTCCTGCTCCTTCAGCTGTGGACGCTGCCTTTGTAGATGTCAGATCACATGGGTCTAAATGACTCATTTCCCACTGATGTTTAGCACCTATTTATCTATAAGAGGTCAACCATTTCCCTTTCCAGACAGCATTCTATCAAACTAAATGAGACAAAATTTTCAGTCTTTCTCCAGTAAGAGAGGCTTCACATTCCTGTCATCATCACAGCCTTTTTCTGCACTCTAGTTTTGGTTTGTCTTTTCTAACTAGAGATACTTCAGCCATAAGGGGATTCCAGATGAAGCAGAGCCTTAGCACCAGCTTGTCTCTGTTTCTATTAGGAACACATTTCCCGAAGTTTATTGTGCTCACAGGATGCAAATGGTCCATATACATCCTGTGACCAGCTTTCACAGTCATTTCCAGCAGATCAACTTCGTGTTCCAAGCAGTCCTTTTAGCTTTTAGTCCTATTGGTCTTCCAAGCTCATGGCCTTCTATTTTGCATATTGATTTTTCTGTTCTGTTGAGTTTTAGGAGAAGTACTTATGCACAGTCAGCTAGTTGGTCTTCTTCACTCTAGCTTGCTGGCCTGAGTATATGCCTGCAGGTCTGATACATTTGTTTTCCTTCCCAAGCTCTTCTGAAGGCAAATGTTGCCTCAGTAGTGCTATATTACACGCCTAGATGAGCAGCTGTGAGATTTACGGATGCAGTTCATTCTGCTACAGACTTTTTGGGTTTCAGGATTATTTTGGTTCACTTGTTTTTACTTTTGTTATAGTGGGTTTGTGGTTTAGTTTAAAAAAAAAATGCCATAGAATTAAATGGATCCTACCCATGATATCTGACTTTGCATGGGTTTTCATGAGTACAGTAGCAATTCATAAACCTTATGAATTGACCTTATGACTATTGTTTAGGGAAATGTTGTTGGTAAAACGTGTTTATTTGTAAATACCTAAAATGATCCATCAGCTTTGTGTACCAAAATAATTCTGGAGCTTATTTTTCCAAAAGGGAAGATGAAAGTGTAAAATCAGCTTACATGGAGGGTTATATTATAATGGGTACTCCCATCTGAAAGCTACTGGACAAATTCATTAATCCTGTGTAAGAAATTTTTGTTCTAATTTACAGCTTCTAAATAGTCATAAACTAGGTTATAATCCTTTGCTCTTGGGCAGACATTCTTCAGCACTCTCCTACAATAACCTTACTTGTCTTTAACCAGCAAGGATAAACAATCTAAGATCTTTTAGTCTCCTGAACTATGACAGAAACTCTATCTGACTGTTTTTACAGATAGACCTTCTCTTTACCTATTCCAAACAGATCATATCCTTCTTAAAGTTTAGTGATCAGAACAATGATGCAGAGTGTTCCGAATGTGGAGTCACTACTGCTTTATGTACCAGCACTTAAATTTCACTACTTTTGCTCTAGATACTTCCTCTGATGTGACTGGTATGAGATCTTCAGAGCCATAGTATATTCCTAGTTCCTGCTCACACTCACAGGAAATATTATTATACTCCAGTCCTTCTATTTTTTTGAGCCCTTTCTGATTCAGAAAGTTCTGGCTACTGATTCCCATATATGTGGCCTTGCCATTTGCACTTCACCCATTTTGATTTTTCGATTTCCTTAAGAATTTCAGGAGAATGAACTGTAGCAGTATTTTGTTACAACAAAATAGAAACACTCTGCATTTTAGATTCAGTCAAGAAATATTTCTCCTACTTGCCTTCAGCACTGTCAAATATCAAATGATTTTTGCAGCCTTCCAGATCTTCACAAGGCATTTTGAGATGGAGCACAACAAATCATGTATCAACTAAGGAAAAAGCAAGGGCTTCTTCCTGTAAGTCCAGAAGTTTGTTTGAGTCAACTGCCTACATCAAACAAATGTTGAAATTCTCGTATTTACGCCATTTTTTAAAACTTCAGACAGCCAGAAGTTTCCTCACTCTGTGTAAGGGTCAGTTAAGAAATACAGAAGAGACAGCATTTCTCAGCTGACAAGTAGTCATACTGCAATAGGATGACTACATAGATTTTCTGTTAAAGCCTTATCTTATTTTCATAGCTTTAGACATTAGTATGGTTTCTCTTAAATGGTTATAATTTCTGATTGTCTGGAGAAATAGTCAAATATTAAACTATAACATACAATAAATAAATTTAAAAGATATAATTATACAGATACTTATTTTTCCTAATGCCTAGATGAACACATTATAGTATTCAGAGATGCTGGGTGCTGGCTTGCCTCTTTATGTTAATGAATCACAGAATCACAGAATGGTAGGGGTTGGAAGGGACCTCTATGGATCATCTAGTCCAACTCCTGTGCCAAAGCAGGTTCACCTAGAACAGGTTGCACAGGACCATGTCAAGGTGGCTTTTGAATATCTCCAGAGAAGGAGACTCCGCAACCTCCCTGGGCAGCCTGTTCCAGGGCTCCGTCACCCTCAAAGTAAAGACATTCTTCCTAATGTTCAGCTGGAACATCCCGTGCTTCAGTTTGTGCCCATTGCTCCTTGTCCTGTCTCTGGGCACCACTGGAAAAACTCTGGTCCCATCCTCTTGACACCCAACCTTAAGATATTTATGAGCATTTGTAAGATTCCCTCTCAGTCTTCTGTTCTTCGGGCTAAATAAGCCCAGCTCCCTCAGCCTTTCCCCGTAGGAGAGATGCTCCAGTCCCCTCATCATCTTTGTAGCCCTCCGATGGACTTTCTCCAGTAGTTCCTCAATGAAGACCCTCTGAAAGTTGATATCCTTTAACTTGGTGCCTAAGAGAGGATGTAGAGTGGAACTTTCAAAAGCTCCAGAATTATTTTGGTACACAAAGCTGATGGATCATTTTAGGTATTTACAAATAAACATGTTTTACCAACAACATTTCCCTAAACAAGCACACTTGTGGGCAAAAAAACCCAAACCAAAACAAGTAAACCTAAAACACCCCCAAAAAGCAGGTCAGGTTGATTTTTTAATAGAGTTTGGTTTCTGGAAATCTTGGCTGTTTTTTTATATTTTGTATTAAATGTTGTTTCTTTTTAATGTTCCATCTACACAGCTGTAGTATTTTAACAATCTAAATTTCTTTTGTTAATTTAGACTAGTCATTTTATTTTAGCATTGATGTGAAGAATAATGTTAATTAATTTTCTCAGTAAAGTGAAAAATGAAAACCTAAGTCTCAGTTAAACAGGTGTGAAAGTATAAAGAAGGATTAGTTTATACTCCTGCTCATTTTTAGAACACTTTACACTCCTAACACAGGGTACACTAGTGTATGTAACCCTCAAGCTAACCACTCAGGTGGTAAAGTTTATGCATAATCTGTTTCTGTTCCATTTATCATTTCTGCTAAGTTGCAAAAAATTGTACCAGAAGCTCCAGACATCCTGCTTTCATCATGCACATGTAAAGTTTCACAATTGTGGAAGTGTTAGAAAATACCATGAAGAGGGCCATAAAACTCCTCAGATAATCTATTCTCCTGCTCTGTTTTAATTGAGGAGTGTGTCTGTCTGCCTTTCTACTCCAGGTCAAATCACTGATATTTTGGCATCAACTGAATATTCTGCTCTTGATCTAGAAGATCCTGTCTCATGGTGTCAGTCACACGATGTACAAAATTTGTAACATATTTCATAATTTGCCCTAGATAATTCTTTGGATAGCGGCAATATTCCAGCAAAACACTTCCCTGGCAGGGTAACAAAGAATTGCTGCTCTCCAGAAAGATACAGCGATCAGTAGACTCATGGGAGGCACACAGCAATAGAGCAGGGGGTCAATTACTTGTGCAATGAAACCTGCATTCCCTCCTCAGCTAACCAGGTCTCCCTGCCATTTCTTTTCCTCTGTAGGATTATTTGCTCACCTCAGAGAAAGGTAGTTTCTACAGCTGTGTCCGCCTCTGTGAGGGAGATATAAGAAATGTATTTTCCTGAAGACTCCTTTTACTGTGCAGTCTCAAAATCTGAGTCTTCGCAGATATTTTTCCTCATGCCATAGAGCTGGAGAAGAAATGAGGAATAAAGAAAATTATTCCAGAAATGGAAATAAAACATTAATGGCAGAAAATTGAGTGGAAGAAAATATCTTCTGAGACACAGCCTTTGTCAAGAGGTCCTTCTAGTTTGGTGACTTAGAGCTCCCAGGCCAGAGTCACTTTGGGAAGGTGGAATGGAAGGCAAGAGACAACACCCTGGCATATCCTAGCTGAGGTGCCAACCTCGAGCACAAGTACTTCCTTCTTTTGGATGAGAGCCCAATTTGCCAGCTTTAAGATGCAAGTCCACCTTCTGTTTGCTTTCAGCACATTCTGGGAGGAAGCAGAAACTAAAATGTGATCACAAATGTGCTGCAGAACACAGCCGGCCAAGCTAAAAAACAGCCTCAAAGCTGCAAAACTTTTTGTTCAATTTTGTGTTTCAGGCCTGAACCTGATGTAATCAGGTTGTCTATTCAAAAGAAGAAGAGTTCTAATGGGAAGAGAAGAGTTCTACAAAAGTGGCTGTGTTTTCTTTAATGGTGGCAGAAAGAAATATATGCCAGTCAGGGAGGGCAGAAGTGAGGTAAAGAGGAAGGAAGAGAATACAGCAATGAGTGAGAGAGTAACTTTTTCTTGGCAATACTGCGGTTGAGGAAGCTCAGATGCATCTTCATGCCTCAGCTGCTTCATTTGTGTCCGCCAATATAAAGAAACCCTGCAGGGGAGTAGATTTTCATCCCAGCTTACTAGCTGCAAATGCTAGATCTTTTTCTACCTTTTTCTTTCGATGCTTTCGTTTTTACCAGCTATGACAGAAGAAGTAACATATGCTAATCTGAAATTTGAGAACAGCCATCAACTGGATAATTTCACAGAGCCTAAAGATACTAAGGAAAAAGGTGCAGTATCTATGAAGCTTTTATGATTTATTCTTGCGACAGTAGATGGGATGGGAAATACTTTTAATCATATGCCCGAGGGGCCTTTGTTAGCTTTGTTACTATCAGAAAAGTTATACTAGTCATAAATATATCCTGTTTTTTGTTGCTGCCATTTCTGCCTGAAATTTTCAGAGTTTGGAAGGTATATCTGAAATAGTGATCTTATCATATCACGGAAAAGCATATTACTGAGAGTTATACTAAGGTCCACAAATAGTTTACATTGTCTAAACCTCAAAATAGTTGACTCGAACTAATTTTTAAAGTGTATCAGTTCCATTTAATTTCTCCATGCATTTGCATTCAAGCTTAGAGCTGAATTAGCTATAATAACGGACCCCCTTTATTTCACTTCTGAAGTTCTAGCCTGAATTAAGGTACTGGTCTTTGAAGTGGCTGTATCTGTTAAAGGGAATCATGCATTTTAAATACTAATTTTGAATTAATTTTGTTTAATTTGAGTTAAATTGCAAAGATGAGCTCTAGATTTGACTGGTGCAACTCATGGGAACAAAGAAGATAGAAAGTGCTAGCTGTTTGTGGGGTCAGGCTCTGGACCAGAGATTTATAAACAAGAGGACAACTTGCTTGTGATTGAGAAGGAATTCTCTGGGGAATTCTGTATCTAAGAGCAGTGGTTTCGAATGCTGTTATGTTTTTTGAATATATGTTACATTTTTTGAACATTGTTATGTTAAGTCATGGTTTTGAGCAATGCCAAAGTATAGTTCAGGGGCTATAATATACATAATATACATAAAATATATAATTTGCCAGCACCATTTAACATCTTTGTCAGTGACATGGACAGTGGGATTGAGTCCACCCTCAGCCAGTTTGCTGACGACACCAACCTGTGTGGTGCAGTTGACATGGTGGAGGGAAGGGTTGCCATCCAGAGGGACCCTGACAGACTTGAGAGGTGGGCCTTGTGAGAACCTCATGAAGTTCAACAAGGCCAAGTGCAAGGTCCTGCATGTGGGTCAGGGCAATCCCAAGCACAAATACAGGCTGGGTGGAGAATGGTTTGAAAGCAGCCCTGAGGAGCAGGACTTGGGGCTGTTGGCTGATGAGACGCTCAACACGACCAGGTAATGTGCACTTGCAGCCCAGAAGGCCAACTGTGTCCTGGGCTGCATCAAAAGAAATTGCTGCTTGGTCTTGATTCATATAGCTGCCTAGAAAATATTTTGCATTTGTTTATGAAATCTCACTTTCAAATGACAAAATCTTTGTCTCTTCTCATCTAAAAGTTCCAGGAATTGTGGACTATAATGTGCTTTCAAGTCTTCAGCTTGGTGCTGTGACTTTGTAGGGGTAGGAACAATTTGATTTTGCCCTTTAGCTCCAATTCGTATGAGTTCATTTAGAAGCCTGCCTTAGGGAGTCAACTTTTTATTACTGAAGGACACAGTCAAGGCATCCTTAAGTTTGTTAGGATCTATCAGATATGTGATTCACCCACGCAGGCATAATCTCTGAGTGTATTTGTTGTGTGCCTGTGAGATCAGACCTTAGAAAATAACACAGAAGGGAAGTGTTCTTCCTCTTCGTGACAGGCCTGGGTATTTCTCTTTTATGCAATAGCAAGCAGTTAGAGCACTTCCTTAGGCTGAGGTTGCATTCTGTAACGAAATGCTTGTGCGTGGAACGTGGCTGAAGTAATGTATATTAAGCAAGGCTTTTGTCAGTGTCTCTTACAGTATTGTCATTTTAAAGCTGAGGAGGCTATGGGCTGGATGGTTACATAGACTGGAAACTGGTGAGATTACCAGGCTCAAAGGGGAGTAACTTACGGCTCAACATCTGTTTGGTGGCAGAGTCCCTCAGGGGTCCCTCAGGGACTGATACGGAGCCCATGTTGTTCAGTATTGACATCCACAACCTGAAAAATCACACAGAGTGTGTCTTCAGCAAATTTATAATGATACTAAACTAGGGGTGGTGGCTGATGCTGCCAAGTGGTAGAGCTTCAAAACAGAGGAACCTTGAGAAACTTGAGGACTGGGTGAGCAGATACCCCATGAAGCTCCACGAGTTGTTGTGCACTGAGGTTGGGTTAATGCCAGGCAGTGGTGCAGACTGGGAGCAGGCTGACTGTCGAAGCTGGAAAGGACCTGGGGTTTATGGTGAATCAGAGGTTGAATGTAAGCCAGCAGTGATCTGTGTCCCAGTTCAAGACACCATCCATTGCTCAATCTTCTTTCACCTGAATATTCATCATCTTGACTTTCTGTAAGGTGAGGTCTTGACAATGTTTGCCCAGGATTGCTTCACCACAGAAGCTGACCACAGCTTATTTGTAGGAAAGGCACAGTGCATACTGTCCTTTCCTGCTCCTTCAGCCTGACACACCAAATTTCAGTTCCTACTCCTTCAGTAATTCACGCCCTAATTTTAAATACCTGTTTCTTTTTTCTAGACTAGCAATTTCCTCTCCACATTGCCATTCCACTGCCTTTATGGGATTCAGTCAAGCTGGTGGCAGCTCTCTACAAAGTCCATATAGTGGCAACTTTAATATCTGCCTTAGATTTAGTGCTTCCCTGACTAACTGAATGCTTTTCCTCCCTCCTCCTGTGCATCTTAAACCATGAAATCTCCCAGCTCCTATAAACAAGATCTCTTTTGGATGACCCACGTGCTTAAAAATTCCTTTGCTTAGGAAAAGGTTGCTCCTTTTTCTCCTTGTTGAGAGCTCATTTTTGCATTTAGACTGTAACACTTATTACAGAAAAATCCTCTATGAATTCCTAGCTAGAAATCTCAAACTACCATAAAGTACCAGAGGAGTTTACAGTAGCACTCATATTAACCAGATTACCACAGATTTATGCCATGCATCCCAAATTATCACAACCATACTGTGCACATTTCTTTTCAGCTTCGAGCAATTAACTTTCTAGATTTTGCAGTATCTTGCTTTCTCAGCAGCTTTCTTGCCACTGTCTACTGTCTTTGAAAGGACCAAGGCTGCCCACATTGGCCACTGAGCTGTTGTGATTTCTCGCTCTCTTACTTTATTTGGGCATCTGTTGCTGTGTGCAGAGGGTCCTCAGCAGGAACATACAACCATAGAGTAAAAGCGATTATTTATTGACCAATGCACCACAAAGATGTCTGCAATTTAATAAGGCTAAAGTATTAACCATTCCCTTGTTATCACACCTTCATTTCATGACTGAATTCCTCCCAGGGCCTCCCACTCCATCCCGCTCTTGCTGGCCAGTAGTCCTGATTTTGTTGGTGCTGTGCCTGGCATTGTTGACAGCGCTGGTGACCCTGGCAGTTTTATGTAAGTACTAATGCCTTTCTGCTTGCTGGGGGGCTCAAGCGGCAAAATAACACCAGAATGGCATCTCCTTCAGGTGCAATTTCTGGTTCAGCAACCAGGCAAACCAGGTATTTTCCCCTGCCACAGCATCTTTGTCCTCTTCTCGATGTGATGAGGCTACAAATGAGTGTCATGGAGGGGAGCTGGAAGGGGGCGGAGCAGGAGATTCACCATTAGCTAGGGCTGCCATTTTCTGTTCTCCTAAAAAATGTATCCACAATCCTGCTGTACTGCCTAAGGATGGAGTGAATTCCTCTTTGGCAATGCTGGATCTGAAGGGAAGGGAAAAGCTTTGTGTCACAGTAAAGGGGTTGTGTCCATTATCTCCCATCCACGACAATTCCACTGCGATCCAGGGCTGAAGTTCACATTTTTAGGGAAAAAGCACAGCCTGGAAACCAATATAAGAGGAAGATACACAGTGGAAATATATGATAAAGAGTGAGACTGTCATTTTTCTGTTCGCTCACAGGCAAACAATAAGAAATCCACTATGTAAATATTTTCCATCTCAGCAGCCCTTACATGCAACTGTCCAGGGAGGAATAACATTTATCCCAAATGGTTTATTTATCCCTACTGATCTGCTAAGACATCCCCTATCTACATCCCACCCTTTCTGAAGGACAACAGCGGAAAATGTCTTATTGTGGATTTCAGTTTTCCAGATTCCCAAGCACTACAGGACAGAACTTACAGACCTCAACATGACAAAGAATGAGCTGCATGCAAATTTCTCAAATATGCTGCAAGCAATAGGAAATCAGCTGTGCTTGGAAGGTGAAAAAACCCTTAAAAATAATGGTAAGTCAACAAGCTTTGATGCGGGCTTATCTTTCAACATGGCAGGGAAGAAAACGGGATGCATCTTCTGTGTCTGCTCAGGTCTATCGCCTCAGGTGAGCCTGTGTCTTCTCAGATGTGACCACCTAGAATGCAGGCAATGAGCATGTCTGCCTCATGCAGTGCCTGGAGAGAGGCACCCAACCTGGCCATATCTGCACTAGGGTGGGTCCTGGCAGTGGTACCAGGGTTTCAGGATTTAGTTCCCATAACAAAAGGGTTCTGTGGGATGCCTTCTGGACATGCCAGTTCCCACCAGCACTCATTCAGGGATCTCTTCAACGTGCTCATCTGCACCTAGTAGACAATTTTAGAGTTGTCCCTGAGAATAAAACAACTTACTGTACTCTGAACAGCAGTCCACACACAGGACAATGCAGTAATATTGACCCCAGGTAAGACACGAATCTCCTGCAGTCAGATGTAATGTGTGGTGAAGCATAACTAAACCAACCTGGGAGTTAGCTCTCTGTCTCCTGATTGTGTACAGCGTAGGGCTGTTTCTGAAATCAGTTTGCCACAGCCAATTAATTAAGTGGCATCCAACAATGAGCGAGCCAGAGAAATAGTTCTCTTCAGAAATTATACTCTGAGGAGTAGGGGCATTGGGCAAAGGGATCCTACTGTCACTGTCAGGAAAGGGGATTGCATTTGTCCAGATACTGTTCCACAGACCAGCTAACTGTCTAGGTGTTGCTTTTAGCCAATGAAGAGGAATTGGTAGTGCAAGGATGCAGTCTGTTTCCTCTCAAGAAAGACACCTGAAATGACAGAAAAAGCACGTGTGAGACACGCCTACTTCTGTCCATTGACTAAAATGGGAATCCAGATTGGTTGGCTCATGTCACCTTTGTAGACTCCTAAAACCAGGCAAAATAAATCTCATTTGCAACACTTGAACCTCCTCCCAGTGCTAAAGGAATGGGAAAGCTAGGGGGATGATTCAGTTTTCATCTCTGTCAATACCTGAGTCTTCTGGGACCACAGCGCAATTTTGACTGAATGAGGACCGCCTCAAACATCCTCAGTCCCTACGGATCTTGTCGTCCCAGGCCAACAGTGAAGTTCTGTGAGGGATAGCCTGGGAACAGAAATGGGGTGATGGTTTTCCTTTTCCAGGCCAGAACTGTGTACTCTGCCCTGCAAACTGGAAGTGGGAAGGTGGTGATACGTGTTACTACCACTCCGACGAAAAGAAGTCGTGGGAACAGAGTCACCGGTTTTGTTCTTCACGAAACTCTACTCTTCTTCTGATAAAAGAGGCAGCAAAGCTGGTATGGACTGGTTTCTCACTCTGTTTAGCATGGAGGAAATTCGTGCACCCTATCCACTACTCACCTCACGCATAATTTTCTTAAATGGCACTGTGAGCAGGAGTTTTACTTCAGTGATTAGGTTGTCCTGGGCAGTGCTAAGGCATAGGACTGGTCATTGCCACACTAAGTGCAGCCCTTCAAGTGGCTGCTGGTGGGAGACAGCCCATCTTGCTTCCACTTGCCTTGGCTGCCAGCTTACTGGGATGACTGGTGAAAGCAGGTTCATGGCTGTTTTGTTGTGGGCAGTGATTTCACTAATTGAATAAGTATTACAGATCCATACAAGTATTTGGTAAGATATTAGTGTGAAAACCTCTTTTAAACCTCCACATTTTGTAGTTCTTTCCACAGAAATTGAGCTCATCTTTTCAATCAAAATTAAAACTCTTGGCAGCGAGTTGCTGAAATCTGGCCTAATCTTTCAGTTAATGAAAACAAACTGAGGTGGGAAGAGAAAATGTCAGGTGTAGAGTGAAATAATGCTTCTGCGTCTGGATGCCAGCAGACGTGTCAGAAGACCGAAGGCAGAAAAGATGTCCCAAGAGCTAGCAGCCAGGGCTGGGCCTGCCTGCCCTCCAGCACTCGACAAATGCCAGTTCCCCTCTCACTGAGCTGCAGACCAGAAGGTTTCTCCCAGAAGTGAAGGGGAATAGCTTTATTCTTACCCTCTCAAGTTGGTGGCAGTAAAGGTTGTGAGGTGTATGCTGTTCTAGCCATCTTAATCACAGCATTGAGAGCTATGAGGAAAAAGAAAATGGAGAAGTGCACTGGGAGTAACAATGATAAGTGAAGGAAGGAAGAGAACAACAGAAAAACTTAATTCAAATCTTTAGAGATTTCCCTCAAGCAGCAGTGAGAAAGGCAGCATTATTCAGGTTTACATTCTTACCTGTTCTGCTCAGAGCATTTTTTAAGAACAGAATATTGCTAAGTGCTTTACTTTAAGACCTCTTCTACCTGTCATGGTCCAACTTTTGGGAATAAGTTAACGATGCTAGAGTCAAGTGTGAAGGTTCAACAAATCAAAACCAACAGCTCCTTGCAGAGGCTTCCTTTTCACTGTTGACAAATGCTAAGGACAGAGTAAACGGGGAGGAACGATTCATGACTAAAGCAGAGAGAACGATCCAGTGTTTCACCCAGAGAGCTTAAATCAGGTAGATGATGTTGACATTGCTCTTCGGAGCTAGAAGTGTATCTTCTCTCCGATTAAAAACAGCTCTACTATAACTTCTCCTTTGATACAGGCTTTTCCTTTAAGTGCAGAACCTGTCCTGACAGGTGAGCAATTTGTGGTATTTACATTCCTTATGCAATTTCTGTCAATACTTTCAACTTCTGAGCCTAAGTATTTGTTTTTATTCTCTTTGTTAATATCTGTTTTCTGTTGTCCTTACTCTACATAGGAATTGGTGAAAACATTTCCTAGAAAAATATACTGGCTTGGATTAACATTTAGAGCTAAAGAGAGAAACTGGTATTGGGCAGACAACACAACTCTTACAGAAGAACAAAAGTCTTGGTAAGCGGGCAGCTTTTCCACAGTACATAAAGTTGGTCCTCACCCACATGCAGATCCCAGTTTCTCTGATGCAAAGAGCACACTGAACAGCCAAATTTTCTGCAGCTTTCTCTGTATTCTGCCTCACTTTTGCATATCAGATTTTTCTTGGCCTCACCCAGAACTGCTTGGAGGGTGATCTAGGCACTCTCACTGGGCAAAAAATGTACCTGGAAAGTTTATTTCCACAATTTAGTTTCAGACTGACCATAAATGTCATATGTTTCTCCTGTATTTGACATCTTGTTTCAGTGATGACACAAGGAAAAACCTCCAATGGAAAGAATTTTCATTTCATGCTTTAGATTTTATTTATTTTTTATTTTTATGTAAGACACTTTATTCTCTAGAATCATTTCATTTTAGTTTAACATGTTATTTCAGAAATACAATATGGTTTTCTTCTTGCTTCAAACCTACTTTGCCAATTTTCCTTTTCATTATTGGGCAGTCTTCTCTTAACATTTCTGTTGAAACAGCCACTGACACCCTCTGATCTCTACCCAGGAGTTAGTGTTTCTTGCTGTCAGGTACAAGAGATGGTCTAGGATCCACCCTCAGAGTCTGCTGAGGGTGCTTGGTGGTATGTTCAGGACAGGGTCAGCCTCCTAGGAGTTGGTGCACGTTGTTACTAAGTGCTTTATTTCTTTGTTGGGGGTATATATCCTTCATGAAAGCCACATAAGTAATTCTTGCAAAGACCACTCTTTTTAGAAGGGGCAATGATGCACCATTTCAATGAGGTGAGATATAACAATAAAGACTTTTCTTTCCTAGGGCAAGGCATATAAACTCCCTCCAATGCTGTGCATATTTTTATTATACTGAAATATATAGCCAAGCATTTAAAGAAGAGCTTCACTATATCTGTGAAAAGCCCGCTGTCCAATTAGAGCGAGGTAGCAACCATTGGCAGGAGGACTGGTTTGTCAGACCAAAATGATTATAAGAAGCTAGAAGACGTTCTGCAAGGTTGGATTTCTTTTTTTTTTTTGAGAATTACCACATGAGAATTTAAATATGTTGCATCAAACCTAACACATTTCCCTGTTTTCATTCTGTTTTAGACATACGTAAAAATATCTTCATACTAAGGCAATGGGCATGGTGGCAGGCTCCAAGAGCGACCCAAGTCTGTCATTCCGGATCCAAAACTGCCAAATGATTACTTAGTTTTAACCAACCCAAGTGATGGACAAAACAGCCAAAAGTGATGGCCAGGAAAAAAATCGCAGTGATAAGGCAAGCACGTAAAGATACTGCTCTTCTCCCAGCATCCACTGATACGGACACAACACCACTTCTCAGTTCATAACTGTACAGCTGTAACAGAACACAAGTGATGAGGATTAAACACTTCCATTCAGGACACACTTCTGATGTCTTGTTGATCTGACTGCTTTAATACACTAGTGGGCTGCAGTACCCTACACACAGACACAGTTATCCTCAGCAGGTGGGCCAAAGTGTTCCTGAACTGTATGAATAATCATATTTTCTCTGGAGCACAGGGATTCATAGTCCTCATAAGGACTTGTGAATGCATCACAGGAGAACATATCCTTCAGCTGTGAATGTCTAGCTCTCGTCCAAGTTCTATACTTCTTCCTGGCACTGTCAGTTCTCTTTTTTCCCTTTTTTTTTTTTTTTCCTTTTTTTCCCCCTAGTAATAATTCTGCTCTTTTCTACTTTTCTACTTTTGTACTTTTTTGATCTACTGCAAGAGTTATGCTAGAGTTCAGTCAGAGGCATGAACAGAACCTCCTTTTTTGTATTTTTAGGATATTTGCTGCAATTCCATACTACTAACTTCATGTGCTGAGCAAGGGTCTACAAACTCAACTGCAGTGAAAATACCCCAGGCAGTGTTAATGAACAAAATATTTCCCTCCAAATCTCCATAGAACAGTGACAGTCAGGTTGAAATAAGAAATCTCTGTCCCGTAACAGTGTTTTGATATGAGTGAAGAGTCCGCAAATTCCTAGCTTGGTCCCCTCTCAAGACTATTGTACTCCTTGTGGATTGCATCCCATATTATCTGTTGTGGATTATTTCCCACTGGTGTAGCAGCTGGGCTGCTAAAGCATTAGTCATTCCCTTCAAGAGGCTGTTCTAGTGTCTCACTGACCTCAGCACTACACAGCAGCTTCTGATCACGAACATGAAGATTTTGGGCACTATTTTCAAATACCAGTTTCACACTCCAGAAACCTTAGTGGATTTCTCTTCCTCTCTGCTGTGTACACTCACCACTCATATCTCTAACGTAACCTCTCCTAGCTGCTCCTCTCCATTCCTCTCCTAGCTGTTTCTGTCTTTGGGTGTGAAAATGCAGAGTGCTTCTGTCCTGCGGCGCAGACATAGCCTTGGTGACTTCCCAGAGCGTCTCTCAGCATTCATACCAGCTACACTGAAATAAGAAATCTCACGTGGAAGGTATCCTGAACTGTATTCAAAGTGCATCCTTTCTTGATAATGAAGGGCTTTGCTGCAATTTTTCAGAAAAAATAAAAAAGAAAGAAAGAAAGAAAGAAAGAAAGCCTGATCTTGTTTTCTCTTACATTAGAGTGACTGTGAGGAAGCAGGGAAGATATATCCAGGATGTTTTTTTATTAATGAGGCATACCTAACGACCAGATAGGTGAATCCTAGATGCTTCTGCAGTTTTGTTGAAGAAAAACCCGAGCTGAGATTGACAACTCTCTTCGCTGGCAGGCTACATCATATCTTGCTGTGGCCTTGATTGTTTGGGTCAATCTACTGCCAGCCCAAAAGCAGTCTCAGGTGTAACAACTGTATTTGTACCTGTAAAGGCAGCTGGGTTTAGAGTACAGTTTCACAGTGCGTTGTGCTACTGAAACAGAAGGAGCTAGCTGCTTCTTCTCAAAAAACAATGACTGAAACACAAAAAAAAAAAAAAAAAAAAAAAAAAAAGAAAAGAAAATCACACCAGAGAAGAAAGCCAGGAGGCAGTCTCCTACAATTCACTGAAGACATTTGGAGTGCTGCACGAACAACCTCATCCAGAAAGGTAGAAACTGGTGAAGGACATACCCTAATGGTGGGGTAACCAGGTAGGGCTTAAGGACGCGGTGTCGCACTGTATCCCCTTTTGCACTGAAAGAAGCTTTTTCTTACTGCAGAGGAGATATAGAAACATACTGCTCGTGTACTGGCTGAGATGACATTTCTGAATCACAGTTCTGTACAACAGTGTGTTTGCTAAAATTCACTCCTCCCTGCGCCCCCCACCCGCTGCTAGTCATAGACTCTAATGCAATTTGCAAGGTCGCATGATGGTTAATAAACAGAGCTGGTTTGTCCAGCCTGCTGACAACATCTATACCTGGGCTGTGTTCAAATGTAGACCCAAACTTCCTGCCGTAGTTTACCTTTCTTTTCATTGTAGTCCAAAGAAAGAAGAAATTCTGCCTGCCCTGTATCCTTATAAAAGCAGAGAACGTGACAATGAAGACCCATCTTACTGCTTGTTTTACTTCTGTTCTTGCAGCTGGATTTGTTTTAAAAGTTGACTCAAAAAAAAAAAGTGATATAATTAACAGACTGATTATCAAATTCAGAGCTACCAAAATAAGACAAGAAACTGACTTTACCTTCTGTTTTCTGTCCAGAAGTAAAATCAGGTTGGAAAAAAGTTCCCCAAAGGTGGTTCATTAACATGCTTGAAAAGTTATTGCTAAGACTGAAGAGGTCACTCTCACGAAAACTTCCAATAAAATTCAGTAGCATAGACACACCTGACTCCCAGTTATCTGCAGAAAAGCCCTTTTTACACCAAGGTGTCAACATACAGTTTTTCAGGCCCGATAGACAAGTCTTTTTGCACCATATATAGCACGAAGTTTTTATGTGGATATTGTGCATACACCATGGATACACAGTGACTGCTGCTCCTTATGTGCCTCTCTGTGTAACAAAACTGACTGTGAGCACCCTTTTCTCCCAACTTTTCCATCATGCCTTCTCTTTGCGCACAGGTAAGATACAATGCATGACATACATGCAGCCAGAGATATTTCTGTTCTGCAAAAATCGATCATCTGCACAGCAACACGGGAAGAATAGCCCAGTCATTACAGTGTATTTCCAGTTTGTTTATACGATTTTGCCAATTGAACTTCACACACACGAGCAGGAACAGCTACCACAGAAACTCCTCTTTTGCCATTTCCTCCTGACTCACCCCGTCAGCATTACATGACTCCTCATGTCTGGGCAAGTGCTCTGTTAAGTACAGTTGGTCAGTGAGCACGTTTAAGAACTACGGCTCAGCACTGGAGCAAGGCACTGCAGAGAGCTAGATAAGGAGAGCGAGGATGGATAACCCACTTTCGCACAGTGACTTCTGTGTACAGCACAACAGCAGAGAGGTCCTCAGTGTGGTCTGGTCTTTCTCTGACACAGGCTGAGTGGTCATGTGAATCCTGCCAAGCTCCTGGCCTCACCGTCCTTTCAGCTCAGCTTGTCCACTTCTAGCATTCGTTTCAGTGAATTTTTGTAACACAATTTCATTTTTCATTTATTTCGTAGTAGTGTATGGAAATGCAGCCTATTACTTTCTGTGCAGCTGTTGTGTTTGTGCCCTGATACATGAACAGATATCTTCATACCTTAACTCAAAATAGGAACTGTTTCTAGAGTGTCTTATTTTAAGGAGGTAGAAAATCCTGACGTTTGCTGTATTTACGGGGTCAGGTCAGATGGATAGTTAAATGAAAGTTTTAGGTTCCTCAGCCAGTAACGAAGACTCCCCATCTTCACATTCAGGAAGAAAATGCGCATCTTTGACAGTGCCACTTGAACTCCTTAATGTGCTCTCAATACGTTACACTTTCACTATGACGCAGTAATCAGAAGGGAGCCAGCTTCCTCCGTGGTTTCGCTGGAAATGCTGAAATGTGAACCATTTTTATCGCCTCAGCAATGGTCTTGCTGCAGTGTGCCCTTACTCCCAAAGTAGTGCTATTGCAGTAAAGAAGTGTGACGAGCTGGAGATGGAGGACGAAGAAGGCTACACCGCTTTAAATTTACGACCCTCAGCTTCAGTTATTACTCCTGGATATTCAAGCAGCAACAAACGTTCTTCACTGAAGGCTCCGGCCAGTTGTGTTACAGTAGGCAGTAAGTACAGATGAAAATTAGCTTTTCTGTCTAGATCAAGGCGTAACTTCAATTTGCATGTTCATGATGATTTCTTTAGAGTCCTTAGACACTTCACAGTATATTCTTAGATAAATGTTCATAGAAACAGCACAAGGAATAATCATAATGGAGTCTTGTGTGCCATTGCTTATGATCACAGATTGTATTTTTTCTAAGCCTATCTTTACTCCATTTATATTTTCCATTTCCTTCAACACAGAAGACAAATTACACTTTTCTATAGATTTTTTTCATATTGGTAGGACTTATTTATTACAGCAGGGCATTACAAGAGAGGAAGGCACTATAGCTTTATCAGATAATGCAGGTCTTGGAAATGGAAACAATTTCTTCACTATGGGGAGTAGAAAGGTTCATTGTTTATCAGTCTTAATAGTGAATGTAAGCTCTGATAGAAATATATATTTTCATTTGTGTATACTGGAAGTTTTTCTACAAAAAAAGCTGAGTGCTAAGTAAGGTAGTGGATTGTGCCCATGGAATGCCTGAGACTGTAAAATGGTGGCTGGAGTACTGTTGCTGTTTCTCATAAATGCACCACCTGGCTTATGAGTGAAATAAATATATCATTGCTGCTATTTGCAAGTTGGACAGAGTAGACAAAGACTAAACTAACGTCACTCTGGTGCTGTCTGGAAAAGATCTAGGGTTATCCATTGAGAATGATCGCTTGACAAGGAGGATGGAGCAGAAGCTGTAGAGAAGCAGCAGCCAGAAAACCAAGGATAAAGTATTAGGGAGTGTGATCTAGGGGCAAGCTTTATGGAAAGAAATAGGTTGGCAAGCTCAGAAAACTCTTAAAATGGCCTTTTGATATGCACAGAGAACATGTAAAGTAGATAGACTTATGACCAAATTAGGTTGGGAGGGACTTCTGTCGTTCATCTTTTCCAATCTTCTGCTCACAAGGGCTGTCTCAAGTCTGATCAAGTTGCTCAGGGTCTTGTCCACTTGAGTTTTGGAAACCTCCAAGGATGGACATCTCACAGCCCATCGCATCTAGCTGGGAGTTTCCCTGATGCATCTTGTGACTGTTGTATTGCGTCCTTTCACTGTGCCTCTCTGAGAAGAGTCTGGCTCCATCTAGAAACCCCTTTTAGGTAGTGGAGGCCTGAAATTAGGTCCTCCCTTAGCCCCTCTTCTCAAGGCTAAACAAGCCTAAGTCCTTCAGCCTCTCTGTGGGTCCCTGACTAACTCAGTCTTCCTCTGCTGGACTCTCTGCAGTTAGCTGACATCTCTCTTGAACTGGGAAGCTCAGCACTGGACACAATACCCCAGACATTTCATGACTGTCAAGCAAAGTGCCATAATCACTTCTCTCGACCTGCTGGCTGCTGTCTTGCCAATGCAGTCCAGTGCTGCTCAGCTCTCATTGACCCAAGAGCACACTTAAGAATTTGTGTTCAACTCTTCCACCAGGACCCTGAAATATAGCTGCTTTCTAGCCAGTCAGACCCCTACCTGTACAGGTGCATGGACTTGAACTATTGCAGGTGCCAGACTTCACATATGCCTCTGTTGAGCTGTTGCACTTAGGGCTCATTCCTAGGATTTTTAGGTCCCTTTAAAAGGAAGCCCTACCATCCAGCATATCAGCCACTAACCCAATGTGGTGTCATATGCAGTCTTTTCAAACTACATTAACTAGTGAGGATTAGGGTCATCTCCCTTAATTTTGGCTATGTCAGTTTTAGTTATCGAGTCTATCGGGACTTCTGGACACCTCTGGAGCTTGTTTCTTCTCCCCTAAAAAAAAGTTAATTCCCTGGAGGTGCTTTCTCTGATGCACTGGACTCCAGTAAAATCCTTGATGTAATACTTTTCAATTAACCTGAACACTCTAGCATAAATATGAAAGAGTATTACAGAAAATCGAAGAGCACTGTTTCCCAAAAGGGAAAAATGCACATATATATATATAGAGAGAGAGAGAGAGAGAGAGAGAGAAAAAAGATTTTAACCAGCAGATAGTCAGCTGTAAAATTCTGGAGAATCATATTCACAATTAGACATTGAACCACAGCGAAAATTTGGAGAAACAGCCTCAAGAAGGATGTACAGTTTAATGTTCAAACATTGCAGTCATTTAAAAATCCCAGCCACAGGCAGCAATTATCCAAACCTAGACAGTAATTTTTCCTCTTCAAGGTGGAGAAATCTTAGAGATTGTTTTATTATTTCCAGGGCTGTGGGAACTGCAAAATCTAATCTGTTTACCTGTTCTGTCAGAAGAACTTTTACGCTAAAACACTACAGCCTCAGTTAGCAAATATTCTCAGTGGATAAACAGATATTTTCTCAAAACCACTCCAGGAAATCCAGACTAGCAATAACAAAAATTGCAGTAAGAAAAAAGACCCACTGCAGAAGGGGTAAAGGTGAACTGGTGTTGTCAGAGAGGAGGCAATACCACTGCGTGATGTTTTTGTTGCTGAATGGATTTTTCATTTGTCCCAGGAGCCTATACTTCATCTTCTGTATGGCGGTCAGCGGCCTTCGCTCTCTCCGCTTTGTGCCTGATGCTGCTGACGGGGCTGATAGCCCTGCTAGCCCTGTGTAAGTACTGAGGTGTCCCGAGCTGCTGCTGGGGAGGGAGTTCCAGGTGCACGGCTGCTTCTTCTCCCCCTGTAGACTGTCCCTCGTATCCCTCTCCCACCGATGGAAATAATACGGCGAGAAGGACAAGAGTACAGCTCTCCCACAGAAGCACCCCAGCAACTGCGTGTCAGCACAGTTCACTCATATCTACACTTATAGTTACCTTAAACCTAAGGGTTAAAATAAACCTAATGCAAGACCTAAACCTAACTAACCCTAACCCTAACACTAAACCTCTTATCTTAATCCTAACCATAATGACCCTTGTGCTAAAGCTAATCCCTAACCCAATCCTTATCCCAAAGCGTAAACCTAACCCCTAAACCGAACACCAAACCTAATCCTAAACCATAACCCTAAACATAACCTTAACACCTAATGCTAACCCTAACCCTAATCATAATACCCATTACCCTAATGCTAACCCTAACCCTAATCATAATACCCATTACCCTAATCCTAACCCTAACCCCAGCCTTAACCCTAAACCTAACCCCAGCCCTAGCCTATACCCCTAAACCTAACCCTAAACCTTACCTTAAAACCTAATCCTGACAGTAGCCCTAACCCTAACCGCTGACCAGCTCTAACCCTGACTCTAAATCCTGACCCAGAACTCCACCCTGTTTCTGGAACACTCGGTTTTCACAGCTGGAAGCTCATCTGGTTCACCACATGACGTGGATAACAGTGCCCACTGGTGACCGTTCCTGGAATATTTCACAGTTACAGCCCCCTCGTGAATCGCAAGCTTTTTGCAGGGAGGACAATCCGGGCATGAAGGAGTCATGGCTGGTGCATTTCCCAACAATTTACCCAGCAGATTTTCCATGGAAACATTTCAATTAACAGCCAAAGGTGATGCCACATTGCATTTGGAATCAGAGTCCCCAGTTTCTTTTTGTCAGGAGGGCAGCCGTTGCAAGCGCCCAGGACGAACACTCAGGGTGGTCTGTGGCATCATAGACATGGTTAGCTTAGACGCAATTCTTCAGGTTTCTAATCCAACATCCACCCTTTCCTCCCCCCACCATTCAAAGCTGGACTGTCGCCAACCCCAGACAAACCCATCTGTAGCTTTGTCCAGGTGACTTTTCCAATTCTTCAAGGGTGGAGATGTCCCCACCTTCTCAGGTGACCAGTTCCAGTGCCGCACCATCCTCCTGGTGAAGAAAATGCAGACGACGTACACACCATGGCGGACATACAAATGAAGTACACAAAAAATAAAAGAATGCCAAAAGCTACAAATTAAAGTTAAAATTAAAGCTAAAATTTTTTTAAAACAACCTTTGACAAGCACTTTCATGCCCTTCAGTTTTTCAGGTTTCCAAGGGTCCTGAGGAAGGAAACAAGCTGCAGGAAATGACGGAAGCATTGTGTTTTGAGCCAAAGGAGAACAACGGTAAATGCGGTTATTATGTAAATAAACACAAATCACCCCCTCTGACTGAGAGACTATAAAATCACAGGGAAAAGATCTGATCGGTTAGCGTCTGTTTTTAACTGTGGTAGTATTTGAGATGTGGATATGCGTACACTAATATGCAAAACAGCTTGTCATTTGCCCCTCAAGAGCTCAGCTGATTCATGGCTACCCTTCATCTTCTTTTCTCAGTCAAGCCAGTAGCTAAAGCCCCTCGCAGGTCTGCATAACGCTCTTTCTGATTTCTAGAAACAAAATGCGCTCTCTGTCCGGCAAGCTGGCAAAACAGTGGAGCTGACAACTGCTTCTACATTTCAAAGCAGAAGAAAACATGGAAGCAAAGCCAGGAGTTCTGTTCCTCGAGAAACTCCACTCTTCTTGTGCTAAAAGACAAAGCAAAAATGGTACAGTCTTCACCTCATGCATTCCTTTATGTCACATTTTTTAACTTCCAACAGTCCTGCAGGCAGAAAATACTTTGGTCATTTACAGTGCATGTGTTTCATTTTCTCGGGATCAAGTAGCCTTTTCGCAAGTCGCAAGGTTGTCATGACTTTCAACAGTTTCTAAATGGTGTGCTGTCAGAAATAGTGAAATTATGTATTAGGAGAAACAGAACATGCCATTAAGTAAAATACCTTAATTGGCTAATGCTTAGTTTTTCACAGAGAAAACAAACTGCAGATTATCAGCATGGGCAAGAGATCCAGCACACAGAATGCATGTTTTCATTATGTTTTGCCACAAATTTTATTACTGAGGGATCCCAGCATCAAATCCACATCTATGTGAAACCTAGAGAGTGGCTGATTTGCCACGGTGACTGTAAAGGATTGTTTTCTGACCTTGTATTATACCCCTACAGAGTGGTGTTAGTGATGGCACAAAGGCCAGACAGCCGAGGATTATATTATCATGACTGAAAAAGGTTTAGGTAATTAATAATTTTAAGTAGTCTTACTAAATTGGGTTTTCTTTGCTGACTAACTAAAAATCTGTAATTTGCCATTAAGACATTTTTTCCCTTTTGGTACACACAGTTACCTGGGAACCTCTTTTTCAACAGCTATGAAGCTTACACAAAGCCCAAATATCCTTATTTCCTTTTTGCTACATAAAACTTTTAAAAGGAAACACGCTTCCCTGAAAATCTCGCTCCTTTTTCCAGACGGAGTTAGTTTCAGATGAGGCTTCTCAACTCTTGTAAGGCATAAAGGCTGTCCTTTTCAATTTTTTTTTAAAGTGAAAATCAGATGGATAGAGACGAAACAGACAGTGGAGAAACAGTTTATTACTGAGTTTAGCAGCATCCTGAGGTCAGAATTGTGGATCACACTGTTGAGAGACACCTGAACACCACACTTTTGATGCCGAATTCAAGAGACCATTTTGGTATGCTATGTAAATCCCTGCGTAGTTTGATTCCAGATGTCTGGGTTCTTGCTTTTTCTTTCATGTTTGGTCTATGCAGCTGCAGCCAGACTGAGCCCAGACCAGTTTAAGCTAGCTGTGGATTTTAGATCCAGGGTGAGTCCCTAAACATGTTACTAAGCAGCAGTAGAGTTTCTGGAGGATCTGAACATGCTAAGATGTTGAGGAACATCTTAGGTAGCACTTTGACACCTAGAGAATGATTCAGGTGCCTAAGCATGGGTTTCTAGGGCAAACTGTGATGCCTGGGAGTATTCTCTTTGACCTCCAAACAATGCCTCAGCAAGGCACAGTTCTCCCGTAGGTTCTGGGTCTTGTCTGTCGCTCGTATGTGAAGACCTCAGACAGGTTAGAGAATCTCAAAAGGTGTTAGAGGCCTGCATTTAGGCAACAGGCCCTGTCCTCTAGGCTAGGATTCAGCTCATCTAACTTCAGGCATCTATAATGCAAGCAGTCTGCAACTTCAGAGCTACTTCCTTAGGCTCCATCACAGCAGTCAGTGGGACATCTGGCCAACACGGTCACTGTTCAGTAGCACTCCACTGGGTGAAAGGAATCACTTCTCAGGCTCTGTTGGGTCTGTTGGCCAGATCCCTGCTGACTCTAATCGGGGCTTAAACATATCTGTATCTAATGGCAGATCAGATAAAGCTGCTCCTCTTAAAAAAGCAGTGATTTACAGATCCAGGGTACATTTGTCTTACGGCAATTCAATGAAGAGCAGTATTTGAATGATCCTATAACCAAAAGCAGTCAGTGCTGCCTCATGGAAAACAAACATGGACAACGTGTTACTGTCCTATTGAGTGAGAGCTATATCCTTCAGTTGCAGAACCTTCACAGCTGGATGATACAGGAACTTGGGTCTTGTTTTTGAAATATTGTTGTGATGATTTTGCCGTACCTACAGGTTTCTTTGCCACAGGATTCACAGTTTTACTGGGTTGGATTATCATACATATCTGAAAGGAGAGGCTGGTACTGGGAGGATGGAACAGCTTTTTTGAAAGAAGTGACGAACTGGTAAGCCTTCTTAATTTAGGACCGGTGTGGTTCTATCCGACAGGGCCCAGTAAATTGTATGAAACTTTCCCTTCCTCTTACTTTCCCATGTTTGTCACACGTGCAATAATGAAGGAGCATGGAGATCACAGTATCTGGTACGGAGCTCTGAATTCGTGTCCTGTGTAAGGAACAATGGGTGGCAACGTACAGCTCAATCACATGCAGCAGACTCAAAAGGACCCCCTAGCACAAATAAAACAGCTCCTAGAGGGAAATAAATTCCAGCAGCAAATCAGTACGATTATAAATTGTCCAAATATAGATCACATGATGTCACCAGGACATCATTAAGCCATGTCTTTTAATTCCCTAGGGTTATGTTGTATGACAACATCTTCTGTGCCTCCTTATATGGACAGATTATTTATGCCACCCGCTCTTGTTCGACAAAGCAATTCTGGATCTGTGAGAAAGTGGCTGTTCATTTCACCTGAAGAAGCATTGCAAGAAGGGATGTGAGATCTGACACTGTGAGATACCAACTTTAGGAACTGAAAAATTTAAATATATTTTTATTTTTGTTAGTTTATCATACAGTTTTCTCAGAATGGTGATTCAAATGGACTGATCATTAGAGACTAAATCTTCCTCTTTTCTTGCGTTTCACGTCCCAGGCTCACAAATGCGAGAGAGAAAAAAAAACCAAAGATAAAAACTACAGGCCTAGGAAGCAGCTTGCAAGGGCTAGCTACAGTCAAGCAATGATTCTTGTGTGACTCTCTAGGTTGACAACCACACATTCTCGCAGATCTCTATATTTCTTGAACTTCAGTCAGCATTTTACACTAACACCTGCCAGTCATAAACCTGTCCAACTGCATCCATGATGATTTTACTCACTGAATTATTTACTGCACATACTGACTACCATCCACCTATAATTCTCTTGTAGAGTAGTTTGTCTAGGCATGCCTGCTCTCCTAAATTTGTTGTTCCAGCTGTTCCCCTGTTTGAGGTATAAGGATACAAAAGAACACAAGGCTCTATTCATCCTTAAAATTCTTTTCACATATGCATTAGTATTTATAGAA
Organism: Opisthocomus hoazin; assembly: GCF_030867145.1. Taxonomy (NCBI): domain Eukaryota; kingdom Metazoa; phylum Chordata; class Aves; order Opisthocomiformes; family Opisthocomidae; genus Opisthocomus; species Opisthocomus hoazin. Next base: position 150,122,951 of record NC_134414.1, read on the forward strand.
ACAAAAAACCATTTTTTTAGAAGACTACAGGGAGTCCCTGGAAACAATCTCTGTGAAAAGTAGAGTGAAGCGTTGCGGCTGGATTAAAACATTACCTGAATACCTTCAGTGCTGCAGTAACATCAATTGCTATGCAACTGGCAGGGAGGATAATAATTACATGCTCCATTCAGAGCTACACACAATCAGTACTCAAACTGATGCAAAATCCATCGCCACAAATCTTACTTGAGCTCTTTTATTATATCCTCGCTGTTTGGGATCTCTGGAGCCCAAGGTACACACTATGCATCATGTGTTATTAAAGCACTTGTCATACTTCCCCAAAGAAAATGATGCCTCCGTGTCTCTGGGTGCAGTTTCATTGCATGAGTTGTTTGAGGTTTTGTATGTCTGCATTTGTTTTGTATTACATATGCATATATTCCTGGTATATATATATATATATCTTGTATCTATGTGTGTATGCCTTAGCATTTGGAGACTTTCCTTAAAATAGCTGAAAAAATAAAAATGTCTTTAGTATTCAATATTTCCTTGGAAAATATTGTCAAAGACTGAAGCAGTTCCCTGGTAAAAAAATGAACCCCTTTCCTAATGTGCTGAAAGATGTTTGTGAACTGAATAAATTCACTATACTTAGTAGAGCCAAGTCCCAATTTATGGGCACAAGTACCGATTGAACTACCTAGAATTGCTTGCTATTGCAGCAGGAAGCGCAAGGCACAATGCAAGTCAAGTACAATGTTTCATCTGTTTCAACCTATTCAGCTTGAAAAAAATAATTCATAGCAGTCATCTACGCTGTCACGTTTTACCCCTTCTATACGCCTCTGTTTGATGGCTGCATAGTGAAAACAAATGTTAGCCTCTGGGTTTCCTGCTGACTGTCTGGTGTGACTTTCTAGGGAGCGTTCACTATTACTGCAGGAAGGTCATGTCAGTAGTGATAACTTGCAGGGCATATTTCTTTAATTTCTGTGGCTGGATGATCTTTATAAACTATTTCTATATCTTCATATAGTAAACTCCATTTGGTCTCAGCCCAGATCTTGGCCCCAGCAGCTTGGAAACGGCTTTTCCCCTGTTAACCATGGTGTTTTTCAGTGTGAAGAATTTTTAGTGTCTAGTATTTTAAAGTCAAGCAAATCCATTATTTCATCCAGTCTGCCTTCTATCTCAGCGGCTGTCAAAGTTGTCCTGACTACACATGTATGGAGCCCAAGAGGCCAGCTGCTCAGGAAGCACGACTATCTTTATGAACAGGGGAGGTCCAAAATCTCTCCATGGCACTGGAAAGTTCAGAGAAGCAGTTAATTTGAAGCACATTTTGTATGGAAAATAAAACCTAGTATTTTACACCAAGTGTGAGAGTAAAGCTCTTGGCAGAACTTGAGACATCACATATCTTGAAAGGTCTGGGAACTAAAGAGAAGTTGTTGGCTTCAACATCCCTCTAAACCTGACAGTGAAGAAGAGAGTAGTGAAGTGAATAAAGGGGTGCATGGGGGCCATGAGACCTGCAGTGCCGTTCTGAAGTGGAAGGAGCATGACAGCTTCACATTTGCCCATCTACAACAAATTAACCAAGACAGTGAAACAGGAGGATCCTAAATGTCAGCTGCTGGATAGGAAAAAGCAGAGTTCATGGATGTCAGGAAGGTAAGTTCAGAAATAAAAGAACCGAACCAAACACCCTGGCTGCACAGTGCCTCTTCACTTCTGCTACTACACCCTCTGCTTCTGGCCCTGCACTGAGTGCATTCACTCTCTTTCCCAATGGCCCCCATCGTCCTTGTTATGAGCACACCCACTGTCATGGAAGGGTTTCAGTCTTGACGGTAGATACCAGTGCTGACAGGCTGAAATGCACTGTCAGCAAGATGCTAAACGATATGGCACCAATCTGTGTCCACAGACACTGTCTATAGAAAGCAACAAAGAAAAATATCCCTTCCCTGTGAAAGTCAGCCAGTTTACAAAAAGAATTTGATGCTCATCTGTCCCTAGATCTTCCTTCTCTCTTTGTTCTTTCTATTTCAAATCAGAATCTTAAAATCTTCAACCATTATTACATATTTCACTGACAGAGGTGACTAAAAGACTACAAGCAGGTGCCCAGGAGCACAGCCACAATGGCAGACATGGGACCATCTCTATACTAGCAAGCACTCCTTTGGAGCCCTGTACCTTCTCCCCATATTCATACTTCTGCTCTGCCAGGGCTGATTAGAGCGCTACTAGAGGCAACAAACAGAAACTGTAGTAAGGAAAATCCCAGTTAGACACAAGAAGAACATTCTTCACAGTAGGATTGGCCAAACACAGGAAGAGGTATCCAGAGAGGCTGGGAGATCTCCATGCTTGGAGACTGCGTGAACTTGACTGGACAAGTCCTTGAACAACTTCATCAGAGTTCAAAGATGCCCCAACTTTGAATAGGAGGTTGAGCGGCATGACTTCCAGAGGTTCCTTTCAAACAATGGCACTTTAGACGTAAGTCTTAAGACTTAAAACACCATGGTTCTGCCATGTATCTTTTCTTGGGGGTGTCTGGACTCCTAGACACAAGTCTCATGCATCTCTAATGACAGGTTCCCAGTTACACAATCTCACTATCACACTACAGACTTAACTCACTCTAAGGCTGCCCAGTCTTTCCCACAGTATCTTCTGTCCTTAACAGGATCTTTCAACTGGTATCATTTTGTCCACAAAGCATGGTCCTTCACTCTGTCCCTGCTCTCAGTTGGTCAGTTTTTGTATTTGTTTTTTATTCAGTTAAATAAACCTCTACTCATCTGAAACATCTGAGGCAGCAAGTCAGGTGGCAACATTTCAGAATCTTCTCTCTTTAAGACATCCTATGTTCTCCTGGCAAGGGAACTTCCAGAGGAAAAAGGGAAGAGTGCACAGCATTGTGCAGAAGGGCCAGAAAGTTGTGAGCCAAGCTTTGCGAAAAGAAAAATGGGCTCCTACTGTAGTTCAGTGGTGCAGAGAATTTGGGTTACTGAAGAAAACAGTATCCAGTCTGTTTCCCACTTCTAAATATATCTCTTCAAATTATGAGAAAGGGGAACAGATGATGCTATTTCAGGTGATCTACTATCATTCTCTTGGGTATTCTCTCCTAAAAATTGAGTTTTCCCTTCATACTCATAAATCACAGAGTCATGGAAAGATTCAGTTTCGAAGGGACATCTGAAGTCCACCTGGTCCAAACTCCTGCTCAGCAAGTCTAATTTCAAAGCTAGATTAGATCAGTCCAGTCCCTGTCTGGCCAAGTTCAGAGAATCTCCAAGGATGGAGATGACACAACCTCTCTGGGCACCGCTTCCAATATTTGACCACCCTACCTGTAACTTATGACCATTGCTTCTTGTCCTTTAGATTTGAACCCTTATCACTGAATAATGAAAAAGGCACAGAGCTGAAGTTAGTCTGCCTCTGGGACACATCAGAGGTGTTTGTTCTGTTGTAAAATGTAGAAATTTCAAAGGAGATGAAAGTCATGGGAAAACTGAATGGAAAAGAGAGTAACTACCAGACCATACATTTACTTGGACTCTTGTCATCCCTGTGTGTCTCAGATCCAGGCTAAGATGTCATGGGTGGGAATAGAGGAGTTCTCCCCCTGAAGAAGGAAAAGGAGGAGTCACACATAATACTTGAATACAAATATATTGCCTCAGGGCATTTGAAGTGTGACTCATTCTCCTATCCACTCCCTCTTTCTGCTTTTCTTTTTGCTTCTCCTTCACAAATCATTCAGTTCGTCTGTAAGAGGATCGTTATTGAACCACGAAGGAGTTCTCAGATAATGCATACAAATACAGTGGAAGAGGATGGATACTCTAATTTAAATCACCTGCCACAACATCCAGCCAGACACTACATGTCCCTGAACATCAACCAAGGTAGGACTGACACTAGCTATTTGAACTTTCTGTGCTATGGTAGACAATGATAATACGAACAGTTTCTCTTGTCCAGCTCAGTAAATAAGAAAAATGTGTTATTATAGGTTTAATATTTGTTTCTATGCACTATTTGTATGGTATTTTCTGACAAAACCCTGCATGCATAAATATGAAAATGCATAGAGTGAAATTACTGCCAGTAATTGCCCTAAATTTCTGTAGGAAAAGACTTCAGGATAAAACTCTGTAATGTAGGAATCAGCTTTAATGTGGTTAGTTTTATTTATTGATTATTTATTATTACAGGAAAAGGAAATAGAGACAGGATGATCTGACTTGTTTTGCCCTCTGGAACTCATTTTTTCAGAAAATGGTTAGGATGCATAGCCTTTAAGGCCAGAAGCGACGAGGAAACACCAGGTTTGAATGCACAGGTCACATCATTTCCCTTCTTCAACTCCCACAGCTCCTGTTGGACTAAACCATGTACTTCAAGAGGGCATCCAGACTTGAGTTAAATATTTCTTCATCTTAAAGGTCCATCATACTGCATTGCCATGACCATTTGGTGATGGTAACTCTTAGGAAATTTTGAATCCAGGGAAACCCCCGCAGATATTTTGGACTTCAGAATTTTCCTGAACTAGAGTTCAGCCTGGAGCTGGCATGCAGCCTGAGCATAGTGTGCCCTGAGAGCAGGAAGGACTTGTGTAAAGTCTAAGATGGTGTGCAAATACTTACTTACTCTGTTCTGACAGAGGAGAGTAATACAGTACCGCCAAAGGAGAGCAGGAGCATCACCTACTTCTAGGTCAAAGGATCACTAAAATGTTTCATAGTTTCATAATTTGTCAACAGCAAGGGATCCCCCACCTGTTCCGTTTAAACCTCATTCAGTGACCGTTTTCAAACAGACGTCTTTAACAGAGGCACCACACTTTCTTCTCAACTTGCATTTAGGTTGATCCCTAAAATATGATACAGCCTGGCAGGGGAACTCTTTTGAGAATCACCAGATGGCTCTTCATGGAGGGATGGAGGGTTGGCAGTGCTGCTGAACAGGGTGTCTGCCCTCAGATAAATTGTTGGTTTCTCCCAGGGCGCTTTCTTCCCTTTGCTGTATGGTGGCCAGCTATCTTCACTTTGTTTGCGCTGTGCCTGGCCCTCACCATAGGAACGATCATCCTAGGTAAGTGCTGATATATACTGTGTTCCTTTATTCATATTAACACCTGGGGAATAACTGCACGGAAGAAAGGTTACAGACTGCCTGCAACAAGAACAGTCATAGCTCGTCCTCCCCACGTGTGCTGTCCTTTCCTCTCCTCCTAATTACCTGCGATGAACTCTCTGCAGCTTTGGTGCACATAAGGCTTTGAGGGAAGCAATTTTTATAAGTCTGGACCTGTGCCCATAGCAAAGATATAGAAGTCAAGATGACATATTTCGGAAAAAGTGGGAGGAATGGAACCTGTCCTCATCCATCTATTACTCATTTATTAGCTAATTCAAATCCAATTATAAAATCCTTCTGTTGACTTTCACAAATCAGTTTGTTTCACTTCTCGTCTTCTCCTGTTGTTCAAGTCTCTCTACTTTACTGGGATAGCAGTTCTTGTCTCATTCCTTTGATAAACCTTTCATGTTTGTAGACTACTGTCTTAAATTATTTGTACTAGTATGTTAAAAATGGACATACTTCTAGCACTCAGATTCATGAGGAAATATCACTTTTTCTGTCTGTTTCACTCAGTTGTCCCAGTTTACCAGAGATTTGCAAGAGAACTGAAGACTTTCATATTTATATCAGCTTTTATCATATGTGATGTGACTTTACCTATACTTTCTACCACAGAGCTTGGTTGCAGTCTCATTCTGAGCCTTTGCTACCAAAAGCCAGTATCTAAATACTGTTGAGGAAGATATATAAATAACCCTCCCCGCTTTCTTCAGAGAAGTTTTACCAGCCAGCCCTTAAGAATAAAAGGTTGTTTCAACATGAAATATGTTTAGATTTTTTTTTTTCAAAGGCTTATAAAACTTCTTTTAAGATCAAAACAATTAGTTCAAGATAGTCCTCCCTAAGCATATTATTTTGCATTATTTCAGTGGTTTATTAGGTTACCAAGTGGCCTGCAACGGTACAGTGATTAAACTGCATTTAATATTTGGAAATCTCTTTATCCGTCATTTTTTAATCTGCTAATTTCCTCACAATATGTGACACTGTAGCATCAGCGTTGCATGTGAGCATGCTGTTGCAAAAAGTGAATTTGCAATATATGATGAAGCATGTATCATGCAGTTGCATCGTCATGGCTTTTTTGTCTCATGAAGAATATTTTTATAAACTGCAGGTCTCAGAGGTTCTACGGCTTCTGTAGAACATACTGAAAACTTGCAAGGACTAAAGGAGAGATTGTGCTTGACAGGCAACGGAAACAGTAAGTACGATAATAAGTACAACTACTGCTCACTCAGCCTGAAATCTATGTGTCAGACCTTATATCAGATTAAACAAGCGTGTTATAGGCTATACTGGATTAAATAATGAGTTTCAAAAAAAAAAAAAAAAGAATGAGTGTGAATGTGACCCATAAAGTGTCACATACATTTCAGCTATACATAACTTTGACTTTCCAGGCCTATGGGTATAGACTCCTCTACTATTCCTTTGGCTGTTCATGAAGGACTAATGGCTTCTTTCTGTTCTAGGACATGCATGTGTTGTGTGCCCTGTAAACTGGAAATGGGTTGGAGGCGACACATGTTTCTACTTTTCAGAAAAGGAAGCCACATGGCAGGAAAGTGAAGAGTTTTGCTTCTCCAAAAATGCCACCCTTCTTATGCTGAAAAACAAAAGCAAGTTGGTATGGTTCCAGTTGTACTGGTATTTCTTTGCATTGGTACCCACTACTCAAAACTCCTCCCCGGTCAGCAAGAACCTCTTGATGTTACACAGTAATAGAGGTACTGTCCCAAACGTCTGAGGCAATGCAGACTGCAGAGCGTTTAACCACAAATGTGTAATGATGAGGTAACCAGCAACACAGGATATTATTCAGCTGAACAGTGGACAGGAGTGTCATGGATCCTGTGCAAGTTATAAGCAGTGAGTCTTTTATTCCAGAAATGTCTTTGAATACTCCGAGAGACAGGGCTTTAAAAAGTGTTGTTGCCCTGATCTTACACTTAGTAGAGATGCCAGACACAAAATATTCATGTTTGCATGACAAATAGAGATGTTGTCTCTTGGCAACTGTTACGAGGGCCTGATGAGGAATTCAGAGAGTCATTGTCAAATTACCTCTTTTGGTTCTTTCTTGATCACCTTCTCCCCAACAGCAGTTGTTTAGGTACAGATCAAATAATACTCACAAGCTCCTTGATGATAAAGGTTTTGCATTTTTTATAGGCTAGCATATCTCAAATATCACAAAAACGATCTTACTGGATTGGATTATCATACGGAGTTGATGGTTGGTCTTGGATAGATGATATGAAACTTTCTACAAAGAGAATGGACTGGTAAGTTTTCTGACCTTAAATAGCTGGTGGGTTTTAATCTTTTCTTGCACAACATCCTTCCTGTGCATTGAAGGAGGGGGCAACCAAAATCCCATTAATTGCAAAGCTTCAGGGCAGAATACAGCTGCAGGTGTATTTGCAGTTAAAATACTCTTTTAGATGTGGAGTCCCTGAAATGAGAAAAAGTCTCAGAAAATTGAAAGTGTGAGCAGAAGGAGTCAACAAACTAGTGCAACCAGTGACTGCTCTCACTATTTAAACCCATTCACTTTATGGAACATCCCATGACTCTGTAGCAAGCAACCCACACTTCCTTCCAGACAGCTTACCTCCTGCAAAGCCTTCCTGCACCTGCCTCTTCTGCTCAGCCACAATTATCCCAAATTAACTTCTTTCTTCCATCAACATTTTGAAACCTTTATTACACAAAAATTGTCAACATTAGGTGGAGACAATCTGTTTATTTTTTCTGTAAAATGTCATCACCTTACTTGGTGTGTTTCTCCTTTACTAACCATGGGGAAAAAATCAAATTCCAGTTCTGTTCTATGTGAAGTAATCACTGTATGCAGTAACATGAGACGCCACTTCAGGGTCTGGAGAATCTTCTCTGACTGAAGATTCTCCAGCACCTCCTTGGAAACATGTGCTCATTTTGTCTTGCAAACTCATACACTTCCCGCAGCTAGTAGATATCAGGCAGAATGATCTGACTTCTGTTTGGGCAGACCACTGCCTTTCAGTTTCCAGACCCAAATTACCCTAAATAAAGCAACTGTTGGAGTGACATAACCACAGGTGAGGAAACAGTGCTACTTTCTGCCTTGATGGCGCTCCATATGTAGGCTTTCTTTTTTACATCTTTGAGCTGAAGGCAGATGGGAGAATGATCCTTCAGACTTGAATTATATGAGCTGTCAAGTTCTTCAATATTTTGTATCAACCTCAAAATGACTAATCAACTTTTGCAACAATGTATGATTGTAGAAAAGGGATTTATTTTTTAAAAAAAATTTGTATATGAGAGTTTTTAATAAGATAATGGTGTGGTGTTTTTTCTCTAGGATTGATTTGTCCTCTAAGCAAAACTGTGCTTACCTGTCTTATCGCAAGTCAAGAGTTTACAGTGAGAATTGTGATGAGAAATATCCCTGGATCTGTGAGAAGGCATCAGTCCAACTGATCTAAAAAGATTATCAGCAGTAAAAGAACTGGAAGAGTGTGAAGAAGATTTTAATGTTCAGATTTTTCAGTGAAAAATAATGTAGAATAATATTTAATACAAACTCAGAGTTCAGTCCACCATTTCTTCCTAGTGCATTCACACAAACACAAAAACAGAAAAGAGACAGAAAGCCTTTGCAGACAAAAAGAGCCATCAGTAACAAATATCTACAAATCAGAGATGGGATATTAGTCTCATCATTCTATTTCAGAAACCTCTACCTTAAGCGAGGTGACAAGCTTAAACCTGACATACAGCCTTTTGTCATTGTTCCAAGTTTGGAAGTGACTCTCAGATCTTCACGTTGGAAAATTGAGTTGAGTGGTCAAATCTGAAAAGGTATTTTGATGCAATTTTGTGATACTTAATACATTATGCCCACTAGAAATTTGATGCGTATTCCTATGTGAATTTTGCACAGGGATGCAATTAGAACCACCACATACAACAATGAAACATCTTGGTCCATGAATGTGTGACATATGTGATATAGTCTTACTTATACAGCAGAACAAACTTCTCTCTTTCCTTGGGTTGTAATATCATGCTTCAAAATGCAGATCTTTTTAAGTGCGTAAGACTTTTGCCACGATAATGTGGGCAAGTTGATGTTAATTATTTATTTACTTTCCCTTACAAAATACTGCTTTCCAGATACACAATTCTTATTAAATATCTGCACCACTATTTATGCTATGACAAGTTTTCAGCTTAATTTGACATTATAAATAGCAGCAAATATGATTTCAGCATGGTCATTTGAATGTCTGTCTCCAGGAAAGGTTTTACCCACAAAGGCCACCTGCACGTCTTGTGCATTTAATTGTGTTCCAACTGTGTGTTCCAATTCCACATGTCAGTTGAGTCTGTTTGTTTGCTTCAGGTGCCCACTGTTACTAGCTATCTCACTCTGAAAAAAAGGCCAATAAATCTAAAGAATGAGAGAGGAATAAAACACAGGAATCACTGAACAGAGAGGAAATACTGTCTTTCCTGCTGATGGCTTAATTAGGCTTATGCGGTCTTTCTCTGCCAAAGAATATCCCACAACTCTGAATAGTTCTGTTTCAAATCAGAACAAAAGAGCAACCCTTCTACAGGAGTGAGCATGTCTTCCTGCTCCGTTTCCTGGTGGGCCTCCAGAACGTTAAGGAGCAGGCAGGGTAGGTAATTTTTCACAATAGCAAGCATACGTGTGATTGCAAACCATTGACTCTCAATTTCTGAAACAGAAATAGAAATAGGCTTCTCTAGAAGCATGTAGACAAGCTCTGCATTTTAGTTCTCAAATGTAAAATCACAGGTTTCTTTTTGCTAAATTTACTGGATGGGAATCTTAGTTTAGCAAAAGGAGAAATCCCCAAATGACTCTAAACAGAGAACTGAAGAATGAGTAACATTTCCTTTTTTACTTCTTTTTTTAGCATTAAAATTAGTTTTTTTTATGCAAGAGGGTTAGGGAAGAGATGGTGGTGGAAAGACAATCAAAGATTAGAGAGAGGGCAAAAGATTCGTCTAAACAAGATTGAAAGTATAGGTTTAAATGGATATTCCCACAATCCTGACTCTGTTTGCAGAATTCCAAGTGCACAGAAAAAAACCTTTCTCAGCTGTCTCTCATGGCTTTCACTTTGATTTTAGGTCTAAGACACGAACATTCATTTTAAACAAAACGGAAAACCTCAGAAAACTTTAATATTTCACTCAAAGCATCCAATACGCAGCTTTATTTACTATGATATATTCCGCAAATCATTAAGCTTCTCTCCTTGCTTCCTTGTTCTCTCAGCCATCCTTAGCAGAGGTGATTTAGCAGCATTTTCCGTATATCATCTGCCTGTGCAACTTGAGAAACAACAGTGTGTTTTGCAAGGCCTGCTGTCTAAAGACAGCAGCTTCTGCCTCCACATGAAATCTGTTTTCTCTGCTACTTATCAGTACTGGAATCTTGCTGCAAGAACATTTTTCCCCACTTGTATTTATTTAAGTTTTTGTGATGCAGAGGGTTTACTGACTGCCACCGAGGGTAAAGAGCATTACAACGCAGAGAAGAAAACTCACTAAAAAGTAAAGCTGTGACACTCCATTCAAGGTTGCATCTCTGAGCTTTGCCAAGAAACTAGATACTTGTGCAGCTATATGTATATATATATGTATATACGAAGCAACTAGAAGCAATGTAAGAAAACTAAGTGAGCAGAACAATTTGTCTTTAAAACACATAAGCACTATGAAAAAAAAAGTTCGTGAGTTTGGTAGCTCTATGGAGACAAATACTCCTGTTGAGAACAGCCAGGGAAGTTACTTGCCAAGAAGCACCGAGAGTGGCTTATGAGCTGAAGGTTTGTTTTGTAACAATGTGGCATGGGTAGAGCGTTTATACCCTGATTTTAATGGACATTGTATTAAACTGAAAAGGCTAATTACAAACTCAAGATTTTTTGTATCATTATGAACAACGTAACATCAAGAGTACAGAACAATTAGAGGCTCCGGCTGGGCTAATAAAACCTTATGGCAACAACAGACAACAAGTAATTACTATTCTAGTGGTTATCAAAAAATATTTTTCACCCTCTGTTTTTTTCATTGTGCAACAAAACCTAAAGGTTTGCCTATGAGCATTGTATGGCTTGAAATGACTCAGTTCATTCAATTCAAGGTATGATTGCGTGCTGCCTTTTGAACTTTGTCAGTTTTAAATGCTTTCTGCAGCCAAATGACAGCAGAGATGACATTGCTTTTAAGACAAATTAATGCTGAAGTTGCAGTAATTCCAAAGGACCGGACTTCACAGGCAGCTGTGCAAAACTCAGTGTTTAGCATGACTTGCCAAGCTAAGTGGAAAGACTATTTCTCTAACTCCTTGCTTACGGAGAACATTCTCTTTATTAAGCAGCGCAGAACAGACTCCTGTGAGCCAACTGGTGTAATGGACCCTGGGCAATCTAAGCAAGGTTTCTGAAAAGGACATCTCAAATGAAGTTAAGAAGAATTGCACAAAGAGCACACAGGGTGATTGACAAGATGGTCCAATGTGTGTAGGTGGCTATGGGAAAGGGGAAAGTGCAGAAGATAGGTGCATGAAATTGCTTAGTTCTGACTTGCTTTAAAGTTCTGAACTTTTTAACCTCATATAACAGAAGATACAACATCTGTTAAAATAATGATTGTGTTGTGACTTAGTGATCATCTTATGTATAAGGATAAATTTTTCTCTCTTGGTTTAAGCCAAAACTCAAGAACTGATTGACATTACGTATCAAGGAAATTCAGGGTTAGGTATGAAACAAACACAGTACCAGGTTGTACACTGCACACCTCAGGGCAATTACTGGATGCCATGTGCTCTTCTGTTCTGTGCAACTTGGCTCATCGTGTAGCAGTTCTAATTACAACTCATTGAGGCATGAAGATGTGGTATAAAATTAAAAAATCCAGACATCAGTGAGGACCAGGAACTTGCCCCTTGTTTTACAAGATCCTGAGCTTGTGAATATTCAGCAGCCAGGAATGGGGACCAGTGCTTCACACCCCTGACACAGGGACGTAACAGGCTAACAGGTTCTCCTCCAAGTACTCAACAGCAGACTTTCATTAAGCATTTCCTTCCTTCATTTTCTGCAGCGTTTGTCTCCCAGCAATAGTCCATAGTACCAGTGCTTTTCACCTGCAACACTTTTCCCTCAGCCAGGTCCCTACAATCAACCATTGCTTCCCTCACTGGTCCGTTGACCCCATGCCCATCATACCAGTAACCTCACATTTATTTCGCTCACTGCTTCAGCTCTCCACCAGCTTTTCCTCATACCAGCCCACTTAGTGAAGGCTCTCCTGCTTCCTCATGGTGTGATCTTCTCAGGCCCTCTTGCATTACCAAGAGTTGTAAGATGGGGCCTCCTACCATGCCCTGCATGTGTTAGGACAACAGCCCGTCATTCACGCTGCACCTGCATCCTCTGAAGACCAGTCAGTGCTGGGAGCCCAGGCGGTATCTGCACGGCTGCTGAGACCCCGTGTTTAGATTTAGAATAGGCAGCATTTCCAGACAATGAGATAGCTGTGTGGCAAGACACTCTGTTGTCCCTGCTCCTCTGAATTACTTCTTCATATCCATAACTAAGATAATTGACATATTGCTAAACACTTATTTAGTGAGGGATGCAGCACACTTGGATGTTGCTGCTGCAGAGTTCTGATGCACAGCTTTCTATCTGAAATAAACATAATTAGAGGATTGCTAAACACCTCCACCTTCCCTGGCTTACAGTTCGATTTTTGTTGAATGGCTCAAATTACTACAAAATACACACAGGAACAGATACCCCAACCATAAACTTGACCGGTCCTGAGAGATTTTAAAGATTCCTATTGTTTGCTAGTGACACAGAAGAGAGATGCTCTCTCTGATGCAGTCTTCTCTTTGAACAGTGTCTTAAACAGCAGCGAAGTGGCAGAAGGCTTTGCATCTTTAAAGGCCCTGTATCTGATGGTTGCTGAGCCTGCCGTGCACAGTGACTTACTAAAAAAGACACCCTAGAGAAAAGGTCTGTAGAAGCAGTATTTATTCCAGTTGTGAAATTCTGCAACAGAATGGAAAAGGGATTTGAGAAATTAAAGAACTGGATGAGGTGTGACATGGATAATTATCAAGGCAGATGTCTAAGAGGAATGCACCTTCTCCCCTAGCATCCAGTGCAGCAGAACAATCCACTAGCAGCTGCACTGGCATTCCTGGGCATTAAACATTGCTGACTTTCCTCAACAAAGATGTGTTCTGTATTTGACTTCTGTTTTTTGAGCCCATAGGGCATGCAATCCCATTTGAAAGTTTTCTCTCTAACCAGGAGAATTAGAAATATTTTTATTTGTCTTTTAATGCAGGCCCTGATTCTGTTGCACTGTTTAGTTTTCAGCAGGTGAGGAGTGAAATTAAACCAAATACTTGGACTGTTATTGTATATTGGCAGCTCACATCTGTGAATGCCCAATGGATGGATTTTGAAACCATGATGTATTGCTCTTACAAACAGTGATTGATGCCTGTTCCTGGGAAATAGGTACCAATCTTTAATATAGAGTTCTGGAATCATACACTTTATTTTGTTTTATTTAGATAGGAATTTATGAGAAGTGTATAGAAGTGATTACACAAGAATGCAAGGGCTGAAAGAAGAAAAAGGGAAAGCAGTTGTTGAAGAAAAAGCCCAAAAAGGAGTCCAGCTGATGTGCACCACCAGAGCTCAAGTTAAGCTTAGATTATCCCTGATGTTACTCTACCCTAAGCTCAGACTCATCTTCCCTACTGCAAACCCCGGGGCAGAACTTGCCCCCGCAAAGGCGTATTCCGGGAAAGGGCTCTCTGCAGAGATCTGCACACAACTGCAGACTTTGTTTTGCAAGTGAATCTGGGCAGTGCCTCCTACTCCTGGCAGTCAGCACTGGTTTGGAGACAAGGAAAATGAACCTGCTGAGAGCTTTCAGTAGCTCTCAGCTAAAATGAGGATTGAGATAACGAAGCCTGCACATTAGCTGGGTAACGGGTATAGGATAATGACTTCCTTCCAGCACCCTGGTTGCAGAAGTCAGGCAGGAAAAGGCCTTTGCATCATTTGCTGTCATTGTACACAGGAAATTCAAAATACAGACAACAAAACCACGGAGTTCGAGACATAATCCCGTTGGCATTAAGGGTCTGAGTAGAAATTCCTTCACAGCAAAGAGCTCTTCTGGTTGTTCTTTATCTGCTGCTTCATCTACAACATAGGAGTCAGAAAAAGATACGGATCCTCTGCTGGACATGTGGCAGAAGAGGCCAGGGAGCAGGCCAGGCCGGCGAGCTTTCTGGTTGTGGACACCAAGAAGCTGAAGTCCGGACTTCTGATGACTTCTAAATAGTTCGTTCCAGCAAAACAACAAAAGATTTGCCAACTAGTAGCAGCTTGGTTATATTTGCCCTGAGGTGGGATGAGGATCCAGACATAGCCCAGAGCAGACATGCCTCGGTTAACCCCCCTGAAGCCAGCAGAGATGCCCCAGGGAGGTGTAACCACTGTGTAAGGAGAGGGGCTCCACAGAAACCTCCACAGGCTTTGCCACTTGGTCCGGTCCACACGTGCCGTAGCATATTGCACCCTTGGGAGGATGGAGTGGCTGTTCAGGCCTTGGCAAAATGCAGGGTGTATAGTTAAAGAGAGAGAAAAAAAAATCATGTTTACCAGCTCTGCGTTACTCTCTGTCTTGAGAAGTCTGGACTCCAGAGCAGAGCACTGAGCTTTGCTTTCTTTCCAAGTTTTCCATTCCTTTGAAAAGTAATAGCAGTCCTCCACCTGCTGTAGTCAGTTCTCAGGACAAGGAATAGAAGAGGACCTGAGCAGGTTCGTCAGTGAGCGCAGTCTCTAGTGGATCCCTGCAGGATTACTAGAGCAATGCACAGCCTCTCGATCATGGAGGAACAACAATTCCTCCTTCATTCTGCAGCTAAATTCATGCCTTCATTGGAGACTCAATAAACCCAGTTGCCAGTAGGACAGAAGAACATTTCTGAATGAAAATGAGAATAACATATAATAAAGATTATTTAATCTGACCAGCAAACCTGAAGGGTGCTAGTAAAACACAAATTGAAGGAATTTTGGATTTCGCCAACCCTGAGCTGCTGGAGATTAAAGCTCCCTGGGTACAGGGCAGAAGGCACTCCCAGACTTTTGTCTTACAGTGGAAAAACCGAGTCCAGTGACTTCAACTCCAGCATCTGGGCAGACGCATACAGACCAATACATGTTAACGGACAGGAGTGCCTTACCCTGTCTCCTGTGAGCTGCTGCTTTTGAACCCTCTGTCACATTTTCTGCCAAGGGGAGGTAACAACCCTTATGTCCTCAGAGAGAGAGCATGAAATGTGGGAGGGAAGTGTTTTGCTTCCTTATGTGCAGTTTATTAGGTAATGATCTCATTTTGGTTTACAAGTAATGGAGCCCTTTTGGATTATCATCATCCAGTATTAAACATAGGAAAGCTCTGGTAATGTCTTACGACACCTGCAAAAGAATCAGGGGTCCTTGTGAGCCCCAAATGCATTCTCATATTTTACATTTCTAAATGCCCATAGGGAAGTATTGGCTCTCATTAATCAAGCTGGCTCTAGTGAAGACTACTCCTTTGAAGTGCAGCAGGGAACAGGCAGCAATTTCTCCACAACTTCTGAGAGCAGTACAACAGCACTGTTTTAAGCTCTTTAAGAAGATTTTCTCCCAGCTAAGATCATGCTACCTAGGAAATAAAAGTTAGAGCAGGCTTGACTACCATCTCTTGATACAACCAGAACAAGGAAGCAGAGAGGACAGAGTAGTTTCTGTCCATACCACAATCTGCTTTCTTTGGCATCCAAGAAAGGGTATGTTCAAATCACATAGCTTACTATGGAGTGGACCTTTAGATTTTAAACAGTCACAAAGAACAGTGAGAAGTCAATCATGGGATATCTTTGTTTGCTTTACCAGTTCTGTAAGCGTCTGATCCCATTTTTAAAACCTTTTGGAAGGTGGCAAGGGGGAAACACAAAAGAGAAAAGTCACTTCAATATAACAAAAAATAAAGAAAAATAAAATATTGAGATAATTGAGGCAGAATACCAGGGGAATGTGGAGAAATTTAAACCATCGTTAGATGACAGGCTAGCAGGACCATAGGTGTATTACTGGAAGCACAGTATTAACAGCAATGCCACAGAAATAGGAAAAGAATGATCAATAAGTTTCAGCAAGAATGACTTATGATACAGTTTTGGAGGGGTCAGAGTTTCACATCACACTGTTGCATTTTCTTTAGAAAAAAATTTGTCATTTCATCTGATATTTCTCCGGTTTGATCCCTCCAGAATTTGAAATTCTCATGAGACCAAATTTCATTAAAAATCAAGTGATAATCTATTGTATTATCACACTGATAATAAAAAGCCCCTGAAAAAACTGGTAATTTGCATTTCTTTTCCACATTGAACCCCACCAGCTTTAAAAGCTGTACATACAAGAAAGGCTATTTTACAGTTCTGCTGGGTCTTTTCTTCTAAAACTCCTATAATACACAAAAGCGTTTAAGGAGAAAGTGACAAAAGGAATCCTGGGCAATTTTCACGTAAATACAAAGCCAACAGCTCATGTTTCTTTGTTTCTTATTTGTTCACCAGGACTCAGAAACCTTCTTTCAGTAGTAGACTAGTTTAGATAGACAGATAGATAGATAGACAGGTAGATAGGTAAAGAAGTGCATGATAAGGCATGTTTATACTGCACCACTACTTCTATAATTAGAGAATGGTAAATGGTTTTTAGCCTGCCTTGGGAGAATACATTAAGTTC
The DNA here is from genome assembly GCF_030867145.1 of Opisthocomus hoazin. NCBI lineage: Eukaryota > Metazoa > Chordata > Aves > Opisthocomiformes > Opisthocomidae > Opisthocomus > Opisthocomus hoazin. Next base: position 150,139,984 of record NC_134414.1, read on the forward strand.
ATGAATCCATTAGTTCTGCTCTGCAACTCTAACATGCATCACCAAGGCTAATGATTCACCAGTTTAATGTGCATGCATTGTGATTGCAACACGGGGCAACAAGTTTCTCTAGTTGCTATCCTGCCCTTAAAACATATTCATGCACCAGTCCCGGGTGGTTCCCAAACACAAATAGTAACACATTACTGCAGAGCATTTTCTTCTCTCTCAGCTATTCAAAAAAGAAAGAGAAGGCAAGCACAACTGTATGTATGTAATAACAATCTGAATAGCCATGAGCAGTAACAGAAATCTGAAGCAGTTCTACAAGAGAGAGAAAACTAATGGGTTGTTGAATGGAACCGACTAATATAACCAACTGTAGACCAAATAGGGACCAGGATAAGAGAATCAACGTGTATCCCCTGTGATGCAAAGCATTTAGGGGGCTTGGCTGGCCATGCAGGAAGTTGAGGAGTGGGACCTGTGAGTGAGCAGACTGTCAGTTGCAGGACTGACATAGCAGGAGACTGTGAGGTAAGAGGGATAGTGGCAGAGCCTTAAAATAGAATATAACATGAAGTGTCACATATGCATATATATATGCATATATGTTGCATTCGTATACACGTGCACACATACATATAACTATATATATAAAATGCAGTATAAAATTATTATATTGCAAACTCCTTCACTTGAGCAGGAACATCTCGCTTGTAACATACAGTCTGGGTGTTGATCAGATGACTAAAGTCAATAGATCAGCTCCACAGAGCTAGGACAGTGTGAGTGCAGGGACAGAAAAGGTACTGGAGGAGGGAGAGGAATCTGAACGCCATTTAAACAGGTCAGTAACACGACCTTCAACCCACCCCCCTCAGGGTAGGGGCGGGGAGAGGAATAACTGGCAATGAACAAACTCAGAGACCCTTTTTGCGCACAGAAGGGACAGATTAGGTCTGCAGAGATCTCATGATGCCCTTCACTAAACTAGTTCAACATCTAAAGTAAGAACTTGTAGCCACTGCTTTTCTCCAGATCTGACTGGAAGGCTTGAGGGATCCCTTCAAAAGAGGGAGAGAAGCAGGCCAAGTGCATAACAAAAGGAAACAGGAGGGAACAAACAGGAATTGCCAGTGACAAAGAGGGAAAGAGAGAAAGCAAAAACCTGAAGGGCTAAGAAGAAGGACAGACCCAGAGAACAGAGAGAGGCAGAGCAGAAGAAGAGATTGAATTCAGCACACAACAAGGAATCTGCTCCTTCTCCTTATTGGTGGACTAGTGAGGATGAACTGAAACTAAAAAGGACAAGAAGACATCGAGCAGCTTGAGACACCAACAGGCCACAGAACCACCCTACAGGAATGCGTAGCCCAGTCATGATCTGCTTTGTTTTAGGGTGTTTCTTATGGGTAAGTCACACCTCAGGTTCCTTTTTATGGGGTCTCTGCTCTGTTACGGAGTCGCCTGGAAGATGGAGGGACATTAGCAATTGACAGTCTCAATAATTTCCCTGATATTAGAAAGAAATAGACATATGAAAGGCAGACACGCAGAAGAGAAGAATATTTGCTGCTATTCCAGGGATGGTAACTCAAAGGTCAGGGTACCCAAGGAAAAGGAATGAGAAGCGTAGGAGTGCTGGGGGGACAGAGCAGAATTCAAGTCAGTATGGATATAATATGCAGCAGGACATCTAAAGGTTCCTAATATTTGAGCATGGAGAAGGATCTACATCTGTAGCATGACATATCTTGTGGTAGGGAAAGGGAAACCTGTGGTGCGGGGGAAGGTAAGTCGGGGTCTGTGCTGGGAACAGCGCTAAGTAGGATTTTAACAACTACAGGAAGTTAAGATATGAAACAATGCCATTGGTATCACAGTAACTTCAAATCTAGAGCAGAGTATGTATGTTGGAAATAATGGAAGATAGATAACTGAGTCCCTACTGTAGGAGGTTCAGAATCCTAATAGTCCAGGTGACAGAGATCAAAGTTGCACATGACAAAGACTGAATTCATTCTGGCTGTGTCTTGTTTGATTTTTGCCTTTTAGTTTCCCCAAGTGAGAGGTGAGGAAGGCTGTCTCAACACTGAACTGTGAGTATTTGTTGATCTTGAAGGCTTTTAAGAAGACAAGGAAGGACAAAGGCAGTAGTAGACATCAGTGTTATGACATGGTGGCTGACATTTTCCAGAAAAGCCTACCTTACTTGCGACTAATTAAAACTTGCATAAAATTTCCATTGCTTTGAATCTGAAGTGGATTATTTACTGTCTATTCAACATACTGATCATGTGGTACTGCTCCTGCTACCTATTTGGATAACTGTAATGGTTAAGAGCTTTCTGGTGTAATTTTGATTGACTGAAATTATAAATTTGGAATTGATCTTTCCTTGAAAAATTATCTGAAATATAGTGCTTTGGTGACTACTCCTCTTGGTGATGTGATTTGTAAGAATACCAGAAATCAAGAAAAAACAAATGTGAAAAAGTGCCTTCTTTTTTGACTAAAAAAATGTCTTTAAAAATGCACAGGCAGGTCTACTAACTAAAACTAAAGTAACATACAACACAGCATCCAAAATGTACCCACATGGCCAGAAAGAAATCAAAGACAAAGTCAGAAAAAAACAAAATAAAAGATAACAGAGTTGGGCAAACTAAATTGTGACAAAAATATGTAAAAGAAGAAAAGTTCAGAAGTTTTAACATGATGCAGGTCCCTAAGGTTTGCAAACAGAATTGGGCAGGCACATGTGTCAATGGAATAATAAAGAGATAAAGCCAAAGAGAAGGCAAACTCAACTAACAGGGAGATCGATGAGGTTGGACAACTGTCTCCTCCACAAAGCACAGTGAGTTTCTCATCATTGTGCCATTTAGAAGCTGGAGGGTAATCGAGGAGTGGGAAGGGAGCTGGAAGAGGATACAGCAGGGATCTTCCCATTTATTTGGCATTCGGTAGCTGACTAAATGTTGTACCCTCTTCTCCTCAGCTGTTCAGGTACGGAGTGGGACCGTTTGTGGTATATCTGGTAAGATGGCATATGTTTACTTTAAATGTCTACATTACTGGACAATTCCAGTAGCAAAGAATGGGATTACACGTGACCTGCTCAAGTGTGATGCCACTCCTGCTTTCCCTTGGGACACTCTAATGCTCTACAGTAGCAAGACAATCCCTTAGGTATTGCATTCTCTTTAACAAATATTGACTTGCCAGCCTCCTTTTTTATTCCACATATTAATTTAGTCAGGTGAACAATATTAACAAAGCATTCATGGCACAACATGCCGTTCAAAAGGCCCATTTTTATAGTAATTTGAGTCTGATTCCTTAGTAATTCTCAACAGGATGAGATTAAAAAGGATGGTAGTTGTTGGACATCTACAACGCTGCATTAATAAGAGTGTAGCCAGTAGATTGAGAGATACGATTTTTCCTCTCTGCTTGTCACTCATGAGAACACATCTGGAATATGTAGTCCAGTCTTAGTCCAGTCTTGGTCCCTCAGTACAAGAGAGATGTTGACAAACTGGAGCAAGTCCACTCAAGAGCCAAGAAAATGGTCAAGGGTCCAGAGGACATCATGCATGAGGAGGGGCTGAAAGGATCAGGTTTGTTCAGCCTGAAGGAGGCTAAGGAGGCTACCTAATTGCAGTTTTCCTCTACCTAAAGTGGATCTAGAGAGACGATAGAGCCAGAGTCTTCTCAGAGGTGCTCAGCAGAAGGACCTGAGGTGACTGGCCAAGCTGCATTCAGGGAAATTGTGGTTAGACACAAGGAAAAAACGCTTCCCCCAAGGGTGGTGCAGCATTGATACGTGTACCCAGAGGTGACATGGGATCTCCATCCCTGGAGACTGTCCAGACTCTGCTGGACAAGGCTCCAGATGACCATGTCTAGCTTTGAGGTTAGCCCTACTTCAAGCAGGAAGAGACCTTAAAAACGTCCCCTGCAAACAAAGTGTTTCTGTCCTGATTCTGTGTCCTCTCCCTTTCCAGGGTGGTGGTGGTGATCGGTGGGCTGCTGCTCCTGTGTGGCCTGGTTTCCGTCTGCGTGAGGTGCTGCTTTCATTGCCATCAGACAGGGGAGGAATCGGGTCCTCAGCCCTATGAGGTCACCGTCATTGCTTTTGATCATGACAGCACCCTCCAGAGCACCATTACCTGTGAGTTGGCTTCGACAGAGGCTGGGGACCTCAGCACAGCCCGATGTGAGGGGCTGCACTGTAAAAAGCCCAGCTTGCAGCACCCCAAGGCTGGCAGAGCGAAGTTGATGGCAGGATGTGGGCAGAGGGGCATCTGTACATACTACAAATTAAGGTGCTCACCAGGCTTCACGTAGCACATGCCACCAGGCGGTGAATCAGCTGTGAGACATGTTTGGGTGGAATTAGGGCAGCTACGGGCCATCTGAGGAAGGAGTAATTGTGGGATGTTGCTGATGTGGTTTCACACCCCCCTCCCTTTTAGGGAAGGATGAGGGGGCAGGAAAAGGAAAACATTCAGGCCGTGGGGAGCGAAAAGCCTGCGTGCAGCAGATATGCTTTTCCTTCTCTAATCGCGCGATGCTTTCAGGATGAGTCAAACGGCTTTTGTCTTCTCCCTTTCAGCTCTCCATTCCGTGTTCGGGCCTGCTGCCAGGAGGATATTGGCGGTGGCACGCTCCCACAGCGCTGCGCAGGGAACGCCACCCCCCCCAGCATCAGACACTCCCCCGGTCTATGAAGAAGCTCTGCACATGAGCAGATTCACGGTCGCCAAGGCCGGGCAGAAAGTGCCAGACCTGGATCCAGTGCCGGAGGAAAAACTGCAGGTGTCTGCCGAGGGCAAGAATGCCCAGCCGTCCCTCCCAGGACACTAGTGCCTGTTTGCACTGAACGGCAAATAATACAGAATAGCTACGTGCAGGGACTAATTCTTCTGGGCAGGGTTAGGAAGATCAGATTAACTTGCTTAGTCTAGTGAGAAAGGGAAGAAAAATAAGAGACTAAAATAGTTTCAGATCCAGCTTATTTTGATGACTCCTTTTGACACCTCCTTGAGCTAAGTGACCATTGGCGTTCCCCGTGTCCATTTGTCTCACACACACACACGTCACCAGTATCACCCTGCGCACAAACAGGCAGGCAGCAGGACCGAGGTGCTGAGCCACTTTGCGGGATGGTGACCTGCAGGGAGACTGCAGATGCTGGCTCATTCTGCTTGCCTCCAACCCAAGGTTCCTGGGGATGGAAGACAGGTTTTCACAACAGGGAAAACAAAGACATGTGAGAAGGGCTTATACACCCAATAATAACACCAAACATTTGGAACATGTCAAGCACTTATAGTAAACATAGAATAGATAAAAAAAAAGAAGCTGTGTGGAAACACAGTCTGCATGTAAACAAAAGACAGCATGCATTTGGTAGTATGTGCAGTTTAGTGCCCTAAATGCCTTACAGGTTAGAAAGAATGAGCAGAGGCTGGTTCTGAATATGATATGTAGCAATTCTGAAACAGTAGTCACAAACTCTTATGTCTGAATGAAAGAATATGATGTGTGTGATACCAGATCAAAGAAGGGGAGGAACAGGAACACTACCCCTGTAATAAAGCTCAATCATATTTCAGTTGCATTCACAGTGTATCATTTATTAATCTTTCCTAATGTTGCAGTCAAAAGCAGATCAAATTAAATAAGACCTTTTAAAACATTTAAGTTATTTCTCAGGTGGAAATCGTTCGTGAGTCTTTCCTGATCAACACAAATATCTTGAATCACGCAGAAATTTTTCATACTGTTCGATGAACACAGCTATGGAGCACCTGTAAAGTCTTTTCTTGGACTGGGTACTCATGAGAAGGTGACTGTTGAATTACATCGGTATTGCCTCTACCACAGGTTCAGCAACTGAAAACATTAAAGCAGAAGGACACCCAACATCAGATGATAAGCAGCCGTGAACGAATTTCATGTATATGTTAATGTTGATATGAATGCACAGGTCACAGATATCCCATCTTTCTGAAGTGCCTGCACAGCTCTTCCTGCTGGAGCACCCAAGCTCTCACAGTCATTAATAGGCTGATCTTCACAACGCTCCTGTGAAATACAGAAGCGTATGGTTAGTTTGTAGATAAGGAGAACAAGGATCAGGTCCCCAAATCTGTTTAGGAACCTAACTGATGTCGAGATTACAGCCATGGAGAATTTTAGAGAAGGTTGATAAGATAACTTCAGGGATACCATAAAGTAGAATTGAACCACCAGAACATCTATAATGATGTCCCAGAACTTGACCATCACAGGACTTCTGTATCCGAGGGAATTTAATGAGGGCCTTGATTTTATAGGTCACAAACTTCTTCCTGAATTGCCCAGTCACTACCAAATTGTACCGTTAATGAGTGATAAACTGGAATGGAATAAATAAATAAGTGACATCTAAGTTTACGTCTCCTCTGCCCTACAGCACGCTTGAAATAATAATAACTGTTTGTGGAACATCTACTAGGGTGACCTATTTCGTCAGCAGCTCTCCGCAGCCCAGCCCAAGCCTGACTTCACCGAGCAGCACAACATCTCCTGGAAGGCCCCTGCTGACTCCACAGCAAAAGCCCGAAGCGAGCGGAGACATTCCGACCCGCTGAGCACGCCTCAAGTCCCATCCAGCCCTGAAACTCCCTGGAAGCCTTCCCAATCTCTTTCCCGGGGGAACACGCCGCTCCCCCCCCCGCTCCTGCCCCCCAGCCCCGGGCTGTGCGTGTGTGCAACACGAGATGGCAGCCCTGCTCCACGGGGCCGCAGTCCTGCCGCGCAAAACCCAATTTTTTATAATTTGCGATAACGATGACATCGTATTTTTTCTGTAAAACGCGCAGTAAAAAAAAAGGGAAGCTTTAAAATTTTTAATTTTCCCCTCCCCTGCATCAAGTCCCCGCTGCTGTCTCCTGTCTCAGTTTCCAGGGGAAAAGTCACTCGTAGCCAGAGCCGGGTGTTACCCCTGGTTTCAGCGTACTTCCCTTGACCAGAGCTGGTACTGTCCAATTCTCCCATCCCTTCCCATCTGCTCACATTCTTCTTTGCTTGTCTCACTCTTAGTTGTTAGGTGCCAGACCAGGTACCCTCAAGTTTTGTTTACTGGCAAAAAATCCAAAATATTTGCAGTGACAATAATGATAGATATCACTTCAGTGCTCAGGGATTGTTTCCTACTAAACTGACTTCAGATAAGCAATTTCAGAGTAAATATTTATAACTCTTGCAAGGGATCAGCCACTCAGAGCCCATAGACGTGATAAAACACCAGGTTAAAACAAACAAACAAAACCCAGAAACAGGTCTACAGACATTCTGTCTAACCAGACAAAGTTGTGTAGGAGAGCAAAGACCAGGTGCCAGCAGCTGCAGACACTTCACTCTCACCCTCAGATCTGTTATGATTCAAAGATGTTCTCTTCTCACACATAATCTGAGGACAGAGTCAATAAAGATCACATGTACTTTGTGAAAAAGCAATACCACACTCCACAAAAACATAGAAAGTGTATATATTTAGAGAGCTAAATTGCTATTTGGTGCTGCAATTTGGCATTATTCAGCTGGATTTTTTACTCCATTAATGGTGTTTCCATCTCATTGTTGAATCTGGACATTGAATATACTTTGTATGTTGTATTAGATCAGCCAATAACCACTTTGAAACCTTTTATGCTTTCAGATTGAAAATTAAACTGTTACTAAATTAAACATTATTAATCATAAAGAACTAATTCTTTAATGAAACATTTAAACAAATATTCAAGTAGCAACTGTTTTGCCCACACTTAAGAGCAATAGGGACATGAATTGCTCACAAATACAGAATAATATACATTGAAAAATAAGCCAAAGGTTTCTGCTAATCATTAAATAATTTTAGGGTTAGTTCAGCTGCTGTGTACTGCCACTGGTGTCAAGCTGACTGCACTGGAGTCCCCATTTTCTGCAGAGCACTCCAATATCCCGCACAACAAGCGAAAGCAAGCCATCGAAAGCAATTCTCCTTAGTTATGAATAATTAAGGATCTGCATCTGAAGATCCCCATGCACTTTACAGACTTTACCCATGTTGTCACGCTGCCTATGCATCAGACAGGCCTTAGTATTCCATCTGTCGATGGAGACAATGATGCACAAAGTACCGAAGACAACTATACCAAAACCAAGTCACTGACCCTTGGCTTAGCTCACTTGTTCACTCAGCCCTCCATCAAACACTGGGAAAAGGGTGGGACCCAAGGAGGCGCAGGACAAGCGATACTGAAGGAGAAAGAGCAACCGGTCTCCGCTGGCTACCTTCAGCTTGCATATGGAGTAATTCGGGCTGGAACCACATGAGGGGAAACAAGAGCAGACTGGCACCAGGTGCTGCAAAGGAGTTGTCCACGCGGTCCTTAGGTTCCCCTACAGCACGTGGTACTCAAGAAAGACTGGTCTTCCCAAACAGCCCACTGGCCCCGCTGTCGTGTTTCTCCTGTGTTTTCACAGCAAGGTGTGTTCCTGAATCTCCTCATAACATCATTTGTATGCATTTAAGTGACTTGAGCTGAGGCTGGGCCATGCAATCAGTTTGGGAGGAATGAGGAGCTTTTTTGTGAAAAATAAGAAAACAGAGCAGTGTGATGACAGTTCAGCACAGACAATACAGAGCCATTTCCTAGAGGAAAGGAAAACATCTACACAATTAGCCATTGTTTGCTGGGACTGACTAACCCTGTGCCCTCACCGGGGGCCAATGTGCCTGTACCAGCGCTGAGACTGCTACAGGGTCAAGTGAAACTGGTGACCAGTCACGAGTGGTGCAGGAGAGACGCCAGGCAAGGTCCATGTGCCATGGACGGACATGAAACAGAG